>NC_140956.1:3540000-3935000 GCF_014529385.1 Adiantum capillus-veneris
TCTGGCAGTCTGACCTACCCCACAGATGAGGCCATGACACAACGAGCCGAACAGACTTCTGGGAATGAAAGTAGAAAGAAAAAGAGCAACCCACAGAAAAAGGATGCACGACCCAAGCTTACTCATGAGGAGAGAGCTCGCTTCATCAGAGAGGGGAAGTGCTTTGGATGCGGGGAACATGGACATATCTCCGCAAAGTGCCCTAGAAAGGCACAGAAAGAACAAAATGATAAAGACGACGACAGGCCTGAGAGTTCGAGAGCAGCTGAGGAACGTGGCAAAAAAGGAAAGCAGAACTGGTACCACATGGCGTGGGACCTCCATCGAATCTAATGAATGAAAGTACAAACTTTGCCGCTTTTGGGGCAAAGTGAAGGATCAAGAAGCTCTTTTGAAGGAGCCAAGGCCAACTTCTTTTCACTTGGAATTGGCGGCTCGATTTGGAAATTACGCGCGACAGACTGACGCCACAGGCGGAGGTAGTTCGATTGGCACCCGGATGGGATGTTGTCAATACACCGAGCATTGGCAAACTTCGTTTGCAATGACAGGGGTGTTCAGGGCACGCGAGTGACGTTCTACTCAGGATCTCTTGGTACCACAAGAACTACGCCGTTGTTGACTACCGGGCCGAGAAAGTGACTTTGATAAATGAAGGGCTTAGAGATTATACTTGATGAACTTCAGTTTCTTACTCATTCTTTTGGGAGAGAACTGAACGATGGATAAAGGTTGAATATGTTTTGACCTGATCAAAAGAACGCCAAGATTTTTCTCCACACTCATGCCGATTGCTTGTCAGAGGGCCTGAAGATCAAACCATTGATCTGATACCTGGAAGCACGCCACCGAATCGGCCACCTTATCGTGTGAGC
The DNA here is from genome assembly GCF_014529385.1 of Adiantum capillus-veneris. Classification (NCBI taxonomy): domain Eukaryota; kingdom Viridiplantae; phylum Streptophyta; class Polypodiopsida; order Polypodiales; family Pteridaceae; genus Adiantum; species Adiantum capillus-veneris. Next base: position 3,540,876 of record NC_140956.1, read on the forward strand.
CGAGTACAGAATGAAAAGATTATGAACCCAGTGAAAGACCTCTTGGAATAGGGTCTTGTCCAGCCTAGTACTTCACCGTATTGCTCTCCAGTGTTGTTGGTTTTGAAGAAAGATGGATCTTGGAGAATGTGCATCGATTATAGCGCTCTCAACAAAATCACCATCAAGAACAGATTTCCGATTCCTAGGATCGATGATATACTCGACAAGTTACAGGGATCCTCGTGCTTTAGCAGGATTGACTTGAAGAGTGGATATCATCAGATCAGGATAGCGCCAGGAGATGTCTACAAGATAGCTTTTCGGACGACTTTTGGGTTATTTGAGTTTTTGGTGATGCATTTTGGCTTAACCAATGCTCCTGCGACATTTAACCGGATGATGGACAGGATTTTTCGAGAATACAGGCTATTTGTTGGCACTTTCTTTGACTACATCATTGTTTTCTCCAAGAATGAGGCAGAACAGAGAGATCATTTGCTTCATGTCTTTCAGGCATTACGAGATCACACATTAGTGATTAATGAAAAGAAAAGTGAATTTTTCCTACCAGAGATACACTTTTTGGGACACATTATGTCAGCAACAGCAGGAGTGCAAATGGACCCGGCCAAAATAGAGACTATCCGTGATTGGCCCGATTTGAGGAATGTCCATGAAGTTAGAAGCTTCTTGGGACTGTGTTTGTACTACGGGCGGTTCATACGAAAGTTTGCAGAGGTTGCTTCCCCTTTGCATACCTTGACACAGAAAGGAGTACCTTTTCCGTGGGGACCCACAGAGGTGACTGCCTTTCGGACATTGAAAGAGAAATTGACTACGGGACTTATTTTGACTTTGCCAGACTTGCAAAAGTCATTTGAAGTATATTGTGATGGTTGTGGTCGTAGTCTGGGTACGGTCTTGATGCAAGAAGGCCATGTTATAGCTTACGAGGCTCTAGGCTGGAGATGACAGCACAGATTTATGAGAAAGAGCTATTGGCGGTTATCCATGCTCTTACTCAGTGGCGGCATTACCTACTCGGAGCGGATTTTACTGTCTTTACAGACCATCAGAGTTTCCGCTACTTCTTGTCATAGAAGCAGCTTTCGGAAAAGCAGATACGGTGGGCGAACATCTTGTCACAGTTGCACTTCCAGATTGTCCATGTGCAGGGACAAAAGAATGTGGTGGCAGATGCTTTGTCTCGGAAACCGTTGGTTCTGGCTATTTCCGCGATACATCATAGGAGCTTCGAGGATATGGTCGATCAGTATGCCACATATACAGATTTTGCAGATATTTTCACACGGATACGGGATGGGGAGACAGTAGCTAGATACTCCCTTCGGGAAGGCTACTTGATGAAAAAGACTATGTTGTGCGTTACATAAACGTTGAGGGAAAAGGTTATGACTGAATGCCACTGTCCACCTTTTACGGGTCACTGCGGCATTGCTACCACCATGAAAGGGGTAGAGAGATACTTCTTTTGGCCGTGACTCAAAAAGGACGTGGAAGAGTTGTGCGCAGTATGCCAGAAGGTCAAGTTTGACAGGCATAAGGCACAGGGATTGTTACACCCTTTACCATACCCACCCGCCCCTGGGAAAGTATTGAAATGGATTTCATTCTTGATCTCCCGATTACACAGAATGATCACGATGATTTTCCGATTACATGGCACGTCTGAGACGATTGTCTCCGACAGATACTCCAGATTTATGAGTTTGTTTTGGAAGGCAATTTGGGAGAACATTGGCACGCGGTTGCAGTTCTCGTCATGTTCCACTTGCAAACTGACGGGCAATCAGAGATTGTCAATTCAGTGATTTAGATTTATTGAAGTCTTGTATCTCGGATCGGAGGACTCAATGGGATAAGAACTTACCTTTGGTGGAATTTGCCTACAATAACACGATACACTCTTCGACGGGGAAGACGCCATATGAGATTGTTAAAAGTGCTGCGAAGGTTCCATCCTTCCTGAGCACGAAAGATTAGATATTTGAAGCGGATGAATATTCGCGAGATTTGGATACGGCTTTTGCCAAGGTTCGCGAGACTTTGCAGGAGTCTCAAGAACGACAGAAAAAGGCAGCGGATCGCCATTGTCGCGACTTGAAACTGAAGGAGGATGATTGGGTGCTCTTACTTTTGAGAAGGCACGCCTAAGAAAGAAAAAGGGAAAGGAGAGGCTTTTTCCAAAGCTTAGTATGCGATACTACGGACCTTTCCAGATCACTGACAAGATAAATGATGTCTCCTTCCGATTGAAACTGCCAGATACTTGGAGGATTCACAATGCATTGCATGTGAGTCTCTTGAAACCTGTTAAGGGTGATGTGCCTGATGATGGGGAGCCTGATGAGCAACCCGAAGTGGAAGAAAACGAGGAGATCCTTGTTCCTGAACAGATTTTGGCACATAATGATACGAAGAAAGGTAAAGTCCGAAGGCGGTTCTTGGTTAAGTTCAAGAACTTTCCCGCATTTGATGCGAAGTGGATGGAGGAGGAGGACCTAGCAGATACTCCTCAGATTGTGAAACTTTACCTCGATGTTTTGGTTTAGCATAGTCTACTCCAAACGGAACCCAGAATTCAGCTTGGCTGGAGATCTGGTGCAGTGGGATGCACAAGAGGGGAGTCACTCCGCTCCCTTGTCAACAGATGCCTCGATGTTGATACTAAAGTCACTGATGTCTCTTTGAGCTTCAGGGATACTAAGAACTGACAATATTCTGCTGGATGACTTTATGAAATGGAATTCCTGATTATGATACTGATTTGTTCTTGACTTCTTGTGAGTGCAGGAACTGATAGCCGAAATTACTGCAGCATTTTGGTCTGATTGATCTCGAATAGACATGGTTGCAATAGGGGTTAGTCAATCGGACATCGATGAGGTTCCGATTGGACCTAGATATGATTGCTAGCTACATTGCTGATACATAATGGTCTAAGATCCGAATGAATGTTGAATGTCATGTGATGTCGTTTGATGTGACTGTCGATTTTGTACATATGCTAGATGTGTGTTCCTATTACGTAGGTACTATCAGTCAGTGTCTGCTAAGACGGTTTATGGCTTTTGTCGGTTTTGCAGGCGTAATCGCGGTCAATTACAATGCTTTCAAGAGGGGGGTATGTCACAAAGTGATGACGTGGTGGACAGCAGAAACCCTAATTTTTGCCAAAAACCCTAAAATTCTTGCAAACCCTAAGTTCTGCCAAAAACCCTAATTTTCGGAAATCGCAGAGGCTATTAAAAAAAATTTTAAAAAATCTTATTTTTTTTTTAGAAAGATGAGCGACGCAAATTTTGCTTTTTCTCTACAATATGAGAAAGAGAGAGAGAATGCTTTTGCTTTCAAGTTTTGACTCTCTGTGAGAGAGAGAGAGCAACTGCTTTTGGACATCCCTTGTAACCTTTAAATTAGTGGTGAGGGTCTTACTTCTCAGAGCATTTGGACGCAGAGTCTGAGAGTGAAACCCTAGCCACTCTCTTGTACTTTGATCTGATTAATATAAAAAGAAATACCGAAAGGGGCGCTAGTCTTTGGGGCCAATATCTCTAGGCACGGAACTCCGCCGGGCCAGTGCAAATCTATTGTGATCTGTGAATTGTTTTGAAGTGGTTATTTGGTGCTATCGCGGTTGATTCTTGACTTGGAGTGTCCAAGTTTGTTACAGTTGGCCTTGGCTTCTCCATCAAAGAAGATCAGGGCCTCTTGGTCTTTCACTTTGCCCCAAGCTTGGCAAAGTTCTGTACTCTCATCCATGGTGTTGGGATCGGTATCCGAACAATCTGGAACTAGTCTTGTTTTCATCTTGCCTTTTCTTCCACGTTCCTCAGCTGCTCTCGAACTCTCAGGTCTGTCGTTGTCCTTGTCATTCTGTTCTTTCTGTGCCTTTTTAGGGCACTTCGCGGAGATATGTCCATGTTTCCCGCATCCAAAGCAATTCCCCTCCCTGATGAAGCGAGCTCTCTCCTCAGGAGTAAGCTTGGGTCGTGCATCCTTCCTTTCTGGGTTGCTCTTTCTCTTTCTACTTTCATTCGCTGAAGTCTGTTTGGCTCGTTGTGTCATGACCTCATCGGTGGGGTAGGTCAGACTGCCATAGTGAATGGCAAAACCCCGCTTCGCATGACTCATCAACTCCTGAGTAGAAGCTGACTTCTATTCCAAGCAGTGATCTCGGATCCCTGTAGGTAGACCCAAGGTAAACAGCTCGATCTGTTCTCTGAATGAGATCTTCTTGAATGAAGAGGCGGGTAAAAAAGAGCTCGAGAATCTCTCGCAATAAGCATCCACTGTATCTCTCTTGGTCATCCGAAGATGGTTCCAAGCAGCTCGTATATCGCGTTCATACTCTTGCGTCAGCCAAGAAGAAATAAAAAGCTTCTTAAATTTCAGCCATTTAACTGACGCAGTCTTGTTTAAAAGAAGCGTGGACCACCAAGTTCGAGCATTCCCCTTAAAGTAAGAGGCAGCTCTCCGAATCTTGGAGTGCTCTGAGTAGCGTCCTCCCGCGAAAGCGATGTCAAACTGCTGCATAAAAGACAAAGCCTTCCAAGCATCTTTGTATCCTGAAAAAGTGTCAAATTTGATCGACTATCTACCTTCCTTAAACTCTCGGACTTTCTTGCTTTTATCTTCCAGAAAGTCATACTGGTTGGCTTTATAAAAATTCTTCTTGTTCTCATAAAAGTTGCCGTCATCTTAGTCTGAACTGTTTGTAGACGAGTCCTTTGTAGAACTGTCACTCACTGCGCTAGATTTAGACTTCTTTGCCTTTTTCTTGCCCTTTCTGAAGCGTTTCTTGCTTGGCTTTTTGCCTTTTCTGTCTTCTTCGCTCGAATCTGAAGAGCTAGAAGAACTGTCAAAAGAAGAAGACGAAAAAGAATTGGGTACTCCTTCAAACCAAACACGCTTCTTCTGTTTCTTTGCTTTGTCAAATGTCGACTGACGACCCAAATAACCCGGGAAGTCAATGCCTTTCTTCTGCTTTTTGCCGTGCTTTTTAGCTTTGTTCTGCGTGTCAAAAAGCTGAGCAATCCATGCATCAACCACCTCTTTTAATTCCTTCTCTGAATATTTCTTGTGAGCAGAAAGGTTTCTTGAGAGCGGGTTTCGGGGGTGGTGTTGTGGTTTTCTGCCACTGCTCGTGCACTTCCTGAAAAGAAGTCTTGCTTGTATATTTTGCCAATTTCGGATCCTTTGCAAAACTGAGCATCATCTTTGTCGCATCGCCGATCAATTGACGACGCTTCATCTCTCGTTGCTCCACCTCAGCAGGCCGAGGCGGGCCATACTCTCTGCCGGAATCTCCGTTGTGATCCCTGCCCGCATCTCCGGATGTAGAGGGAGTCGACTGATCCTTGCATGAAGCCATAGGTGCCGCGGAAAAAAAAATTGGGATCAGATTTCTCGTAGAAGAGAAATCGGCCGTGCTCTGATACCACTGTAACAGACTTGACACTGCAAGTCAAGAATCAATCACGACAGCACCAAATAACCACTTCAAAACAATTCCCAGTTCACAATAGATTTGCACTGGCCTGGCGGAGTTCCGTGCCTAGAGATATTGTGTAACAGACTTGGACACTCCAAGTCAAGAATCAACCGTGACAGCACTAAATTACCACTTCAAAACAATTCACAGATCAGATTTGCACTCGCCCGGCGGAGTTCCGTGCCTAGAGATATTGGCCCCAAAGACTGGCGCCCCTTTCGGTATTTCTTTTTATATTAATCAATCATCAAAGTACAAGAGAGCGGTTAGGGTTTCACTCTCAGACTCTGCGTCCAGATGCTCTGAGAAGTGAGGCCCTCACCACTAATTTAAAGGTTACAAGGGATGCCCAAAAGCAGAGCCCCAAAAGCTTTTAAAATCAAAAGCATCAATTCTCTCTCTCTCTTAGAGAGTCTCTTCTCTTTTTTTTATAAAAAAAAGCAAAAGCAAAATTCGCGTCGCTCATCATTTTCCAAATTTTTTTAAAAAAAAAATAAAAAAAATAATCCGCCTCCGCGATTTTCAAAAATTAGGGTTTTTGGCAGAAATTAGGGTTTGCAGGAATTTTAGGGTTTCTGGCAGAAATTAGGGTTTCTGCTGTCCGCCACGTCATCACTCTGTGACATACCTCCCTCTTGAAAGCATTGTAATCGACCGCGATTACGCCTGCAAAACCGACAAAAGCCATAAACCGTCTTAGCAGACACTGACTGTTAGTACCTACGTACTAGGAACGCACATCTAGCACATGTACAAAATCGACAGTCACATCACACGACATCACAAGACATCACCAGACATCACAGGACATCACATGACATTCAACATTCATTCGGATCTTAGACCATGATTTATCGGCAATGTAGCTAGCAATCACATCTAGGTCCAATCGGGACCTCATCGATGTCCGATTGACTAACCCCTATTGCAACCATGTCTATTCGAGATCAATCAGACCAAAATGCTGCAGTCATTTCGGCTATCAGTTCCTGCACTCACAAGAAGTCAAGAACAAATCAGTATCATAATCAGGAATTCCATTTCATAAAGTCATCCAGCAGAATACTGTCAGCTCTCAGTATCCCTGAAGCTCAAAGAGACATCAGTGACTTTAGTATCAAAATTGAGGCATCTGTTGACAAGGGAGCGGAGTAACTCCCCTCTTGTGCATCCCACTGCACTAGATCTTCGGCCAAGCTGAGTTCTGGGTTCCGTTTGGAGTAGACTATGCTAAACCAAAACATCGAGGTAAAGTTTCACAATACGAGGAGTATCTGCTAGGTCCTCCTCCTCCATCCACTTCGCATCAAATGCAGGAAAGTTCTTGAACTTAACCAAGAACCGCCTTCGGACTTTACCTTTCTTCGTATCATTATGTGCCAAAATCTGTTCAGGAACAAGGATCTCCTCGTTTTCTTCCACTTCGGGTTGCTCATCAGGCTCCCCATCATCAGGCACATCACCCTTAACAGGGTTTCAAGAGACTCACATGCAATGCATTATGAATCCTCCAAGTATCTGGCAGTTTCAATCGGAAGGAGACATCATTTATCTTGTCAGTGATCTGGAAAGGTCCGTAGTATCACATACTAAGCTTTGGAAAAAGCCTCTCCTTTCCCTTTTTCTTTCTTAGGCGTGCCTTCTCAAAAGTAAGAGCACCCAATCATCCTCCTTCAGTTTCCAGTCGCGACGATTGTGATCCGCTGCCTTTTTCTGTCGTTCTTGAGACTTCTGTAAAGTCTCGCGAACCTTGGCAAAAGTCGTATCCAAATCTCGTGAATATTCATCCGCTTCAAATTTCTAATCTTTCGTGCTCAGGAAGGATGGAACCTTCGCAGCAGTTTCAACAATCTCTCATGGCGTCTTCCCCGTCGAAGAGTGTATCGTGTTATTGTAGGCAAATTCCACCAAAGGTAAGTTCTTTTCCCATTGAGTCTTTTGATGCGAGATACAAGACTTCAATAAATCTAAAATCACTGAATTGGCAATCTCAGATTGCCCGTCAGTCTGCAAGTGAAACGATGACGAGAACTGCAACCGCGTGCCAATGTTCTCCCAAATTGCCTTCCAAAACAAACTCATAAATCTGAGGTCTCTGTCGGAGACAATCGTCTCAGGCGTGCCATGTAATCGGAAAATCATCGTGATCATTCTGTATTCTCGGGAGATCAAAAAAAATGAAATCCATTTCAATATTTTCCCAGGGGCGGGTGGGTATGGGTAAAGGCTGTAACAATCCCTGTGCCTTATGCCTGTCAAACTTGAACTGCGCACAAACTCTTCCACATCCTTCTTCAGTCTCCGCCAAAAGAAATCTCTCTCTACCCCTTTCATGGTGGTAGCAATGCCGCGGTGACCCGTAAAAGGTGGACAGTGGCAATCAGTCATAACCTGTTCCCTCAACGGCTGTGTAACTCACAACATAGTCTTTTTCATCAAGTAGCCTTCCCGAAGGGAGTATCCCGCTACTGTCTCCCCATCCCGTATCCGTGTAAAAATATCTGCAAAATCTGTATCTGTGGCATACTGATCGACCATATCCTCGAAGCTCCTATGATGTATCGCGGAAATAGCTAGAACCAACGGTTTCCGAGACAAAGCATCTGCCACCACATTCTTCTGACCCTGCACATGGACAATCTGGAAGTGGAACTGTGACAAGATGTTCACCCACCGCATCTGCTTTTCCGAAAGCTGCTTCTGTGACAAGAAGTAGCGCAAACTCTGATGGTCTGTAAAGACTGTAAAATCCGCTCCGAGTAGGTAATGCCGCCACTGAGTAAGAGCATGGATAACCGCCAAAAGCTCTTTCTCATAAATCTGTGCTGTCATCTCTGGCCTAGAGAACAAACGACTCTTCTAAGCTATGACATGGCCTTCTTGCATCAAGACTGCACCCAGACTACGACCACAAGCATCACAAAATACTTCAAATGACTTCTGCAAGTCGGGCAAAGTCAAATCTGTTCCTGTAGTGAATTTCTCTTTCAATGTCTGAAAGGCAGTCACCTCTGTGGGTCCCCACGAAAAAGGTACTCCTTTCTGTGTCAAGGTATGCAAAGGGGAAGCAACCTCTGCAAACTTTCGTATGAACCGCCTGTAGTACGAACACAGTCCCAAGAAGCTTCTAACTTCATGGACATTCCTCAAATCGAGCCAATCACGGATAGTCTCTATCTTGGCCGGGTCCATTTGCACTCCTGCTGCTGACACAATGTGTCCCAAAAAGTGTATCCATGGTAGGAAAAATTCACTTTTCTTTTCATTAATCACTAGCGTGTGATCTCGTAATGCCTAAAAGACTTGAAGCAGATGATCTCTGTGTTCTGCCTCATTCTTGGAGAAAACAATGATGTCGTCAAAGAAAGTGCCAACAAATAGCCTGTACTCTCGAAAAATCTTGTCCATCATCTGGTCAAATGTCGCAAGAGCATTGGTTAAGCCAAAAGGCATCACCAAAAACTCAAATAACCCAAAAGTCGTCCGAAAAGCTGTCTTGTAGACATCTCCTTGCGCTATCCTGATCTGATGATATCCACTCTTCAAGTCAATCCTGCTAAAGCACGAGGATCCCTGTAACCTGTCGAGTATATCATCGATCCTAGGAATCGGAAATCTGTTCTTGATGGTGATTTCGTTGAGAGTGCTATAATCGATGCACATTCTCCAAGATCCGTCTTTCTTCAAAACCAACAACACTGGAGAGCAATACGGTGAAGTACTAGGCTGGACAAGACCCTTTTCCAAGAGGTCTTTCACTGAGTTCATAATCTTTTCATTCTGTACTCGGCTCACACGATAAGGTGGCCGATTCGGTGGCGTGCTTCCAGATATCAGATCAATGGTATGATCTTCAAGCCCTCTCAAAAGCAATCGGCATGAGCGTGGAGAAAAAATAAATCTTGGCGTTCTTTTCTTCAGGTCAAAACATATTCAACCTTTATCCATCGTTCAGTTCTCCCAAAAGAATGAGTAAGAAAACTGAAGTTCATCAAGTACAATCTCTAAGCCCTTCATTTATCAAAGTCGCTTTCTCGGCCCGGTAGTCAACCACGGCGTAGTTCTTGTGGTACCAAGGGATCCAGAGTAGAACGTCACTCACGTGCCTTGAACACCCCTGTCATTGCAAACGAAGTTTGCCAATGCTCGGTGTAATGGCAACATCCCATCCGGGTGCCAGTCGAACTACCTCCGCCTGTGGCGTCAGTCTGTCGGGCGTAGTTCCAAATCGAGCCGCCAATTCCAAGTGAAAAGAAGTTGGCCTTGGCTCCTTCAACAGAGCTTCTTGATCCTTCGCTTTGTCCCGAAAGCGGCAAAGTTTGTACTTTCATTCAGTAGATTCGGTGCAGGTCCCACGCCATGTGGTACCAGTTCTGCTTTTCTATCTGCCTTTTCCGCCACATTCCTCAGCTGCTCTCGAACTCTCAGACCTGTCGTCGTCTTTATCATTCTGTTCTTTCTGTGCCTTATCAGGGCACTTTGCGGAAATATGTCCATGTTCCCCACATCCAAAGCACTTCCCCTCTCTGATGAAGCGAGCTCTCTCCTCAGGAGTAAGCTTGCGTCGTGCATCCTTTTTTTTCTCTGGGTTGCTCTTTTTCATTCTACTTTCATTCCCAAAAGTCTGTTCGGCTCGTTTTGTCATGGCCTCATCCGTGGGGTAGGTCAGACTGCCAGAGTGAATGGCAAAGCCCCGTTTCGCATGACTCATCAACTCCTGAATAGAAGCTGACTTTTGTTCCAAGCAATGATCTCGGATCTCTGTAGGTAGACCCAAGGTAAACCGCTCAATCTGTTCTCTGAACGAGATCTTCTTGAATGAAGAGGTGGGTAGAAAAGAGCTCCAGAATCTTTCACAATAAGAATTCACTGTATCGCTCTTGGTCATCCGGAGATGGTTCCAAGCAGCTCGTATATCTCGCTCAAACTCTTGAGTCAACCAAGAAGAAATAAAAAGCCTCTTGAATTTCAGCCATGTAACTGGCACAGTCTTGCTTAATAGAAGCGTGGACCACCAAGTACGAGCATTCCCCTTAAAGTAAGAGGCAACTCTCCGAATCTTGGAGTGCTCTGAATAGCGTCCTCCCGCGAAAGCGATGTCAAAGACACAGCCTTCGAAGCATCTGAGTATCCTGAAAAGTATCAAACTTGATCGAGTGGCCACCTTCCTTAAACTCTCGGACTTTCTTGCTTTTATCTTCGAGAAAGTCATACTGGTTGGCTTTGTAAAAATTCTTCTTGTTCGCATAAAACTTTCCGTCATCGGAATCTGAGCTGTCTGTAGACGAGTCCTGAGTAGAACTGTCAGTCTCTGGGCGAGATGTAGCCTTCTTTGCCTGTTTCTTGCCCGTTCCGAAGCTGTGTGTCTTGCTTCGCTTTTTGCTTTTTTCTGTCTTCTTCGCTCTAATCCGAGGAGCTAGAAGAACTGTCAGAAGAAGAAGAAGAAGAAGAACTGGGTACTCCTTCAAATCGAACACGCTTCTTCCGTTTCTTTGCCTTGTCAAATGTCAACTGACGACCCAAATATCCCGGGAAGTCAGTGCCTTTCTTCTGCTTTTTGGCTTTCTTTTGCGTGTCAAAAAGCTGAGCAATCCGTGCATCAACCACGTTCTCCAGTTCCTGCTCCGTATATTTTCTTGGAGGCAGAAGGTTTCTTGAGAGCGGGTTTCGGGAGTGGTGTTGTGGTTCTCTGCCACTCCATCTGTACCTCTTCCAAAGAGGTTTGGTTCATATATTTTGCCATCTTCGGATCCTTGGCAAAATTGAGCATCATCATTGTTGCATCGCTGATCAACTGGCGACGCTCTATCTCTCGCCGCTCCGCCCAAGTAGGCCGAGGCGGGCCATACTCTCTGCCTGAATCTTCGTTGTGATCCCAGCCCGCATCTCCAGATGCAGAGGGAGTCGACTGATCATTGCCTGAAGCCATAGGTGCCGCGGAAAAAAAAATTTGGGGATCAGATTTCCCGTAGAAGAGAAATCGGCCGTGCTCTGATACCACTGTAACAGACTTGGACACTCCAAGTCAAGAATCAACCGCGACAGCACTAAATTACCACTTCAAAACAATTCACAGATCACAATATATTTGCACTGGCCCGGCGGAGTTCCGTGCCTAGAGATATTGGCCCCAAAGACTGGCGCCCCTTTCGGTATTTCTTTTTATATTAATCAATCATCAAAGTACAAGAGAGCGGTTAGGGTTTCACTCTCAGACTCTGCGTCCAGATGCTCTGAGAAGTGAGGCCCTCACCACTAATTTAAAGGTTACAAGGGATGCCCAAAAGCAGAGCCCCAAAAGCTTTTAAAATCAAAAGCATCAATTCTCTCTCTCTCTTAGAGAGTCTTTTCTCTTTTTTTTATAAAAAAAAGCAAAAGCAAAATTCGCGTCGCTCATCATTTTCCAAAAAAAAATAAAAATATATATATATATATTTTAATAATCCGCCTCCGCGATTTTCGGAAATTAGGGTTTCTGGCAGAAATTAGGGTTTGCAGGAATTTTAGGGTTTCTGGCAGAAATTAGGGTTTCTGCTGTCTGCCACGTCATCACTTTGTGACATATTGGCCCCAAAGACTGGCGCCCCTTTCGGTATTTCTTTATGTATTAATCAATTCAAAGTACAAGAGTGGTTCGGGTCTCACTCTTAGACTCTGCGTCCAGATGCTCTGCAGAGTGGGAGCCTGACTCACATATTTAATTTTACAAGGGATGCCAAAAGCAGAGCCCCAAAAGCTTCAGATCAAAAGCCTAAAAATAAAAGCAAAGGCTCTTTTCCTCTCTCAAGCTCTCCTGAGCTTTGGAACAAAATAAAGCAAAACTATTCTCTCTCTCTCTCTATCTCAATTTCCGTAGGAAAAGCAAACTACCGCAGCCTTGATTTTGCGCCGCAAATTACGGAATTAGGCCACGTCATCATATCAGCGCTTTTCACTGCTGCCCTTTTAGGATTAGGGTTAGAGTTTTTGCAAATTTTAGGGTTTTTGGCAGATTTTAGGGTTTGCAGGTTTTAGGGTTAGGGTTTGCAGATTTAGGGTTTTCAGCAGCAGTTAGGGTTTCCTCTCGGGCAGCCACGTCATCACTTTGTGACAGAAGAAACCTCCTAAAGAGGGATTCACACCCTCAATTCAAAATCCTCTCCAGTGACTAGTAAAGATGAAGTTACTCTCTCTGAAGAATGCCTTGAGAAGATTTCCTCTTTACCAAATATTTCACAGTTATTGGAAGATTTTGAACAAAAAGTCTTACATCGAATGAAGAATTTTGAAGATCAATCTCTTGTTGCAGTCAACCTGATTAAGCCAGATTCTTCTCAATGCAGTGACATGGGATTTAGCAGTCAAAGCAAAAAGGTTTTGCAAGAAGCAAAAATTCAAGACAAAGATTTCAGAAAACTTAAAAGATTGAAGATTTTCAAAGATTCAATGCTTTTCCAGAATCAGAAATCATTTCTCTAACCGACGCTCTCATTTTAAATGGGAGGGAATGTCACGATTGTGACTATGTTACAATATTTTATCTACTCCTAGTTGCAGATACGCAAAGTGCCATGACAAGGAGAACCCCTATGCTTGGATGGTCACGATCCTTCGCTCAAGAGATGTGCCTCTGCGTCCAATGGTTGTTGCAGCTCTTCGCCGAAAGGATGTGTCTTTACGTCTAAAGTCGCGCCTCTGCACCATGAGACGTGTCTTTTCATTTGTGTCTCTTCGTCTCCTATATGAGGAGCCTATTGTACTCAGTTTTCAAGCATTTATTCAATCAATAAAACACACATTCAATCTCTTGAGTCTCAGTTTGATCTTAAGTATGAAGTTTTAAGTCTTAATTATAGGATTAGCACCAGTAATCCTCACACATTTGACATGGTACAGAGAGCTCGATTGATGCGCAGACTGTAGGAGATGGGGCTGTCCATAGTGTTGATTTGGGCGATTATAGCTCTATATAGATCAATGATGGGACATGTATGCACTCCGGAGGGAATATCTTATTTAGTTCACTCCACCATTGGAATGAAACAGGGTTGCCCATTGTCTCCTACTCTATTTGGTATGTATGTTGATGCGGTGTCTAATGACATTGACAGAGAGGGTGATAAAGGTGCCCAACTGGCAGAGACGTGGATCCCATTGTTGCTATATGCTGATGATATTGTGATGATCTCTGACTCACCAGAGGGTATGCAGCGATAGTTGGATGCATTACACAGTTTTGTAGAGGATAGTGGATTGTCTGTAAACCTTGGTAAAACCAAGGTTATGGTGTTTAACACATACCACAGTGGATCAGGAGATTCAACACCGACTTTCACATATGGTCGAGAGATTGTAGAGTATACAGATGCATACACTTACGGTGGGGTTGTCTTCACTGGGCCGAGGTTTTCTTTGGGGAGTGTCTCAGAGGATACGTCTATTTTTATGCAGCATGCCCAGTGAAACCGGCCCGTAGGGCGGTAGACGTTGGCTTTCACCCGAAATTCTTTACTTTAGACACACACACAGAGCACTTTGCAAAGGTAACCTGTAATGGGGATTAACACCTAAGTACACACACGGCCCGAAAGCTAGAATGCTCCGAGCAGACGCCGACAACCTGTAGGCCCCAAAATTGGCGCCCCTTTTGGTATTTCTTTATTCTTTAACAAAGGGAATAAAACCTGTGATCTCCTATGAGCTGCCCCGCACAATCTAGGCTAGGAAACACCTGTTCTGGCCCGATTTTGGCCGCATAACTGTACTACGACGCTTCACAGTCACTATCCCCACGCAATAGGTGACTTTCCCGATGCATACGGACACTTTGCAAAACCTGGCGAGAATCTACAGCACACTGAATTCTCTGTTTTCTGCCCCTCGCGTCCTCGAACGTCCTAGGGGTATTAGGGTCCGTTTAGGGCCGAAACCCTAAACCTGCAAAAATACACAGCAGGCTGTAATTCCCTGTTTTGGCCTCCGTTTCGCGTGCCGGTCGCATCTGTAGCAAGACCTCGAGCTCCCGCACCTGTAGGGCTAGTTGCCCTTTGAATCGGAAGAGATTTCTGGCGTGAAACCTCTCCGAATTCACCTGTACCTGCGGGGGATTAGCCGCTAGCTAATCCAGTACTTGTGCAAGAGGCTCTTGCCTCGGCAATCGCGCATGAACCCACATAACTGTACATTGGTCAAATAAAAAGCCCACTAGTGGAGCATAACATACTGCTCGTAGGGGAGAGAGAGAGCAGTGCGTAGCGTGCAGGGCATCACTCCTGGCACCGCACTGTACATAAGAGGGAAAGGAAGCACTCCATAGCTCTTAACCTGTGACAAAATGCAAAAGAGGTCTCCTCCTAGCTTAAAAATCAGCGCCAACTTTTCCCTTGTGAGGCAAGTGCACATAAATGTGCCACTTGGCGCATTTACAAGCATTTTTCCGTTTCGGGTTCGCCGCTTAAAAATATCCCAACTGATCGCCCAGTTGACTTCATGGCAGAGTTGTAGAATGTTCTCCTAGTCATACCGGAGGTAATGACGCGAACACATTTCCCGGCCCAAAATAGCAGTTCCCTAAATTTTAGGAGATGCTTCCGTTGGGCTCCCACTGGTCAACTGACCATCTATCCTCATTGGGACCGCATCCAAAAATGCAATGTGACCCAACTGTCGGGTACTTTTCTGTTGGTAGTCACACCTTGACTTTAGGCCTTTATTGAGTTCACTTCCTAGTATCCACCAACTTGCTAAGTGCGATGGGGGGACCTATATGATCTTGCTTTGAGCCTAGACATCCTCTTACCATACAAATTCCAGTGCCAACCACTACCCATCTGCGGGTGAAACTACCGTTCACATTGGCCATGCAATGTCCGACCGTTTGCTACTTTAAGAAGAGGGTCTCAAAAATAAAACAAAACCCCTTGGAAAGAAACCAACAACTAAAGTTAGCAGTTGCCACGTCCTCATGACATAGTTAACAGTTGCCACGTCCCCGTGACATACCCCCCCCTTGAAATCGCAAACGTCCTCGATTGCATACTATAAATACACTCCACTGATGATCTTGTGCTATTAACACTCTTTTATCATCACATGTATCCGCAAGAAAGGTCATAACATATAGATACAAATGACTTAATGAGGCCTTCATACTTTTGTCATTTCCATCTATTACACTGAATTCATATGTACATTTGATGTACTAGCTCTATCATTACCCCTCCTTTGCACACGTTGGGTTGGGACATAAGTAGGTTGTAACCCAAAGGCTTCAAGGTAAAGCTGCAATACATTTGGTGACTCTGACAATTCATGCTCTTCCATCCACTTTGCATCCATAGGCAGATAGTTCTTGAACTTCACCAAATAGCGTCTTGCAACTTGTCCTTTAACTTTTTTGTCCTTATGTGCCAAAACTTGCTCAGGTACCAGGATCTCATCAAGTTCCTCAACTTCTGGCTTATCCTCATCTGGCATATCTTCTGGCACATCACCCACGAAGGGTCTTAGAAGACTCACGTGAAACGCATTATGAATCTTCCACGCATCAGGCAATTTCAGCCTGTAAGCCACATTGCTGATCTTGTCAAGCACTTGAAAAGGCCCATAGTAACGCATGCTGAGCTTAGGAAACAGCCGTTCCTTGCCCTTCATCTTCTTTAACCTTGCCTTTTCGAACCTTAACAGAACCCAATCACCAGGTGATAACAGCAATTCACGACGGTGTCGATCAGCAGCCTTTTTCTGCTTTGCCCGAGTCTTCTCCAAGGCAACTTTAATCTTCTTATACATCTTATCCATGTTCTCAACATATCGATCTGCCTCAAAGATCTTGTCCTTTGTATGCAAAATGGGAGGAACCTTTTT
The DNA here is from genome assembly GCF_014529385.1 of Adiantum capillus-veneris. NCBI lineage: Eukaryota > Viridiplantae > Streptophyta > Polypodiopsida > Polypodiales > Pteridaceae > Adiantum > Adiantum capillus-veneris. The sequence continues at coordinate 3,557,218 of NC_140956.1, forward strand.
GCCGCCTTCAACAATCTCAAAAGGTGCTTTGCCAGTAGACGAATGCACCGTATTATTGTACGCATACTCAAGCATAGGCGAATACTGTTTCCACTTGCCCTTATTATCTGACACATAGCATTTCAGTAGATCCAAGACAATAGAATTAGCCTCTTCTGACTGTCCATCAGTTTGTGGATGAAACGAAGACGAGAACTTGAGCATAGTGCCCACGTTCTCAAACAATCCTCTCCAGAACAAATTGGTCATGTGAGGATCACGATCACTGATAATCGATTGTGGCATACCATGGTACTTAAACACATTGTACATGAACAAGCGTGCCATCTGGTCAGATTTTATCTTCTTCCTGACAGGGATAAAATGGGCCTGCTTGCTGAACCTGCAGATAATGGTCCATATACCATCATTCCCTGTTGGCGACAAGGGGAAGGGCATTATGAAGAGGGTTCCTCTTCATAGGACAGGCAGGAGATTCCTATGGTTTTTGAGATTGGCGAGAGCTCACGGCCATGTCAGTCTGTACCTCCTGTCAACGTGAATGTCCCTCCAGTAGTACAGGGCTTTATGACTGTGCAACTTGAGGATGATGCGTTCAAGACTGAGTTAGTTGCTGCGGTGAATGTCTTTTCGCAGCTGGTGCAGAATCCGAGGTTTATGGAGTTCTTGCAAGCGCCACCAGTGCAACAACAAAATAGGCAACCTACGCCGCGTACGGAGCTTGTTGATGCTCAAGCCTAGGTACTTCATGTGGCGCAGGAGGAAAGGGAACACTCGCATGTTGCGGAGTCGGGGGCTCCAAAGCAGGTTCCTCCCGTGCTTGAATAGGTGGTTAGAACGCCTATTCCACAGGGTATGCCAGTTCAGCCCGCCACCTTTCAAAGCCAGCATGCTGTATTGAATGGACAGGGAGCTGGATACCAGGCAATGCACTCAGTTTTTCCACCACCCACGGTACATCTTGGGTATTTCGGGGGTGGATCAATGTTCCAAAGTATGGCTGGTTATGCGCCTGGAAGTCAGCCATACATGCCAGGAACAGTGTTCGGGGGTATGCAAGGCATTATGCCAAACCCCATGTATGGTAGTATCGGCATGCAGCAAGGTTTTCAGTGCAACTAGGGCGAGTTTGGGGTGCCACAGGGTCATTTTGGCATGGCTGGTTTTTCTGGATAGCAGCCAGATATCACACCTCTGACGCAAAATGTGAATGGCCAAGATGTGCCGATCATGCCTACTACAGTGCCCATGTTACAGACCATTCCGTATGACAACTTGGGGGCACTAGAGAAGCCGAAGGCTTACAAAGAAGGTGGTGCAGTTGTAAACTTCAGTACCTTGAGTGGTTTCGAGGACAAGAGAAAGGCCCTCACTTTTCTCCAGCATTTTGATACAACTTATGCGGGAGGGAATTTTACAGTGGCCTCGAAGGTCAAGAAAGCTGTCACTTTCTTAAAGGACAATGCGCTTACATGGTGGACGACATTGTTAATGCAAGGACAGGCACCCGCCACTTGGGTTTATTTCAAGCAAATGTTTGCATCTTGCTTAGCTGTCAAATGAATTTGAAGCCGACGTCATGACAGATTGGCACCAGCTTACTTCAGCTTCGTGCAAGAGCTTGTTGGAGTACAATAGGAGGTTTTGTAAAGCGTTACTCTCAGTGACCTCCTACAGATTTGTGCCATTGACAGAGCAGATAGAGAAGTACTGTTGTGGGCTGCCTAAAGGGCTTTCGCGATTACTGTACAAAGAATAGAGTGGCTACCCTCACTCAGCTTATGGAAGTTGCGAACATTGGTCTTGCCTTCTTGAAAGGAGAGGACAATGGATTCTCGAGCAGTGACAAAGGAGGGCAGCAAAAGAAAAATTCAGCGAAGAAGCCCTTTGTGAAAACGGCTCCTGATGCGTCACAGGGGTCAGAAAAGGCCACCAAAGACAAGGATTCAGCCGGGACTTCTGGAGCGTAGGCAAAGAAACAGAAAAGGAAGCCTTTTGTGCGCAAGTCGCTCGAGGAAAAGAAGGTCCTAATGGCTGAGAACAAATGCTTTATATGCAAACAGCCTGGTCACTTTTCTATCGATTGTCCACAGAGGAAAAGACCAGCTGACTCAGAGGATAAAGAAGACCAGAAAGGCAAGAAGCCTAAACCCACGGCAGGTTTAGTGCCAGACATGGTGGGTGACAGGCCCAGCACAGATGCCAGTGGGTACCATCCTGCTGAAAATTGCAGCACCCTCTAAACGATCAAGAATATCATCAATTCTAGGAATAGGGAACCTATTCTTGATGGTATTCTTATTCAATGCACGGTAATCAATACACATGCGCCATGAGCCATGCTTCTTCTGCACTAGGAGCACTGGGGAGCAAAAGGGTGAAGAACTAGGCTGAATCAGCCCCTTCTCTAATAACTCCTCAACCTGGCCCATAATCTCTTTCTGCTGCGCCGCACTAACCGTGTAGGGAGGTCTATTTGGTGGGCTACACCCTGGCACCAAATCTATCCGATGGTCCTGAGGTCTCTCTGGCAGAAATTGCGACGGTAAAGAATCAGAAAAACAGTCACTAAACTTTTGCAAAAATGCTGACCTTTCTTTATCTAACACAGATAAATTTGACTGATCACTATCTGAGACATCATGTGCAAAAATCAAGTACACAGTAAGATGATTCTTTATTACAGAAGTGATAGCAGAAGCAGATACAATAGGGACTGACTCCCTTTAAGCTTTACATCCAAGATGTGAGTTTTGCCCCTATGCTGTACAGTGATCTTTTTGTTGTAGGCATCCAAGACTCCATGCACTCGGAACATCCACGGGATCCCCAACAAGGCGTCACAACCTTCCAGCGGCATGATGTAAAACTCTTCAGTGTCCACATACGACTGAATATGCAGACGCAGTTTTCCAATGATGGGAGTAACACACTCTGAATGGCCAGGACATGCCAACCCTGCGTCTGTTGTGTACCCCATCTCTTCAGCTCTGATGCCCAGCTTCATAGCTAACTCTGGTGAGATAAAGTTGGCTTTGGCACTTGGATCAAAGAAGATGAGTGCCGTCTGATCCCTAACTTTACCCCATGCCCTGCATAACTCACTGGCATCTGTGCTGGGCCTTCACCCACCATGTCTGGCACTAAACCTGCCGTGGGTTTAGGCTTCTTGCCTTTCTGGTCTTCTTTATCCTCTGAGTCAGCTGGTCTTTTCCTCTGTGGACAATTCATAGAAAAGTGACCAGGCTATTCGCATATAAAGCATTTGTTCTCAGCCATTAGGACCTTCTTTTCCTCGAGCGACTTGCGCACAAAAGGCTTCCTTTTCTGTATCTTTGCCTGCGCTCCAGAAGTCCCGGCTGAATCCTTGTCTTTGGTGGCCTTTTCTGACCCCTGTGACACATCAGGAGCCGTTTTCACAAAGGGCTTCTTCGCTGAATTTTTCTTTTGCTGCCCTCCTTTGTCACTGCTCGGAAATCCATTGTCCTCTCCTTTCAACAAGGCAAGACCAGTGTTCGCAACTTCCATAAGCTGAGTGAGGGTAGCCACTCTGTTCTTTGTACAGTAATCGCGAAGCCCTTTAGGCAGCCCACAACAGTACTTCTCTATCTGCTCTGTCAATGGCACAAATCTGTAGGAGGTCACTGAGAGTAACGCTTTACAAAACCTCCTATTGTACTCCAACAAGCTCTTGCACGAAGCTGAAGTAAGCTGGTGCCAATCTGTCATGACGTCGGCTTCAAATTCATTTGACAGCCAAGCAGATGCAAACATTTGCTTGAAATAAACCCAAGTGGCGGGTTCCTGTCCTTGCATTAACAATGTCGTCCACCATGTAAGCGCATTGTCCTTTAAGAAAGTTGCAGCTTTCCTGACCTTCGAGGCCTCTGTAAAATTCCCTCCCGCAAAAGCTGTATCAAACTGTTGGAGAAAAGTGAGGGCCTTTGTCTTGTCCTCGAAACCATTGAAGGTACTGAAGTTTACAACTGCACCACCTTCTTTGTAAGCCTTCGGCTTCTCTAGTGCCCCCAAGTCGTCATACGGAATGGTCTGCAACATGGGCACTGTAGTAGGCATGATCGGCACATCTTGGCCATTCACATTTTGCGTCAGAGGTGCGATATCTGGCTGCTGTCCAGAAAAACCAGCCATGCCAAAATGACCCTGTGGCACCCCAAACTGGCCCTGGTTGCAGTGAAAACCTTGCTGCATGCCGATACTACCATACATGGGGTTTGGCATAATGCGTTGCATATCCCCGAACACTGTTCCTGGCATGTACGGTTGACTTCCAGGCGCATAAACAGCCATACTTTGGAACACTGATCCACCCCCGAAATACCCAGGATGTACCGTGGGTGGTGGAAAAACTAAGTGCATTGCCTGGTATCCAGCTCCCTGTCCATTCAATACAGCATGCTGGCTTTGAAAGGTGGCGGGCTGAACTGGCATAACCTGTGGAATAGGCGTTCTAGCCACCTGTTCAAGCACGGGAGGAACCTGCTTTGGAGCCCCCGACTCCGTAACATGCGAGTGTTGCTAAATTGGCTTTATCTTACAGAAAAATAATTCTAAATGAATTATTGGATTTATAAGTGAGGGTTTTCTCGCGTGGAACACCAAGGGAAAAATAATTCTAAATGAATTATTGGAATTTTAAGTGAGAGGGTTTTTCTCACTGGAGACATCTGAGTACAGAGTAATCCTAGTGCGTCATTTAAAGTAATGACGAGAACACTGAGAACGGGAATATTTGTAAGGCCACCAGGAACGGGTACTTCTGATGCGTCACATCGGATGGGTGACAGGGAGCATCGGAAAGAAGTATCCGACCATCTGGGAACGGACATCTCTGATGCGTCATAGGATGGGTGACATAGAGCATCGTGAAGGAGATTGTACCGTAAGTTCGGTAGGAAAGGACTAGGTGATGGGTATTCCTGATGCGTCACAAGGTGGGTGACGGGTGCATCGGAAAGGGAATATCCATAGTCGGGAGGAAATTCCGAACTGTGTTAGAATTGTGCACAAGGAAAAAGCAAGCACTTGAATGAAGATGCGTTCAGAGGAAACTTTAAGGAAAAACAGATGCTTTTTTGAGAAAGCGGGATTGCTTTTCGGGAAAGCAGATGCTTTCCCGCAAGGAAGTCTATGTCTGCATTGCAACTGTGCATGTGATTGCATCCAGGGACGCCTGGGAAGTGCTGTGAAAGCATTGTTTTTAACTTATAAGGTTTTATTGAGTTTTTGGGCAGGTTCAGACTATTTTTAAAATACGCCGGCCGCCCACTTAATAAGTGGGCAGCCATCTGATAAATAAGGCAACAGATCAGCCAACGTTTTCTCTCTCTCTCTCTCTCTTTTTCTGGCAGAACAAAAAAAAAAAAAAGAAGAAGAAAAAAAAAAAAACCGGCCGCGATCTTGACGCGAGCAGCTATTCGTGCCCGTGGCTAGGAGCTATAAAAGCATCACATGCCCTCACTCAGAGAGGAGGACCAATCTTTGCAAGGAGGAGATGCTATTGCAGATTTCAGCCGTAAAGAAGACGTTGCCGGTGATGCCCATGGCTGCCCCAAGTGTACCAGACGTCGCCAAGACCCAGTGCGCGAGTTCCCTCGCGAACAAGTGCCTACGAAGCGTGTTTCCATCGCGACAAGTTGCTGTTTTTCTCTGTTTTCAGCCCATAAACATCGTAGACGGGGCTGATTTACGAGAAGGAACCCGAGAACACACCTCTTTTGTGTGTAGGATTGGAAGAGAGGATTTTCTATGGAGAGATCTCTTTCGGGGAATTGCTTTTTCGAGAACGGAGTTGTGTTTCGAGCGTCGAGACTTTGAAGGTAACGATTTTTATGTTCTTATCTTTGAGTATTTGATTGCAGGTGTACTTCCTCTTCGTGAAGGAGTAGGAGAAGAGGAAGGCATGAGCCTCTGCAGGAGAAAAGCGCTCTGAGGAACTAGAGCCAGATCAGCCCAAGGGTTTCGTACCCGAGTTTGGGAAGTAGATCCACGGATCGGAGAGAGGTAGTCTCTCAAGTTGTAATCCGGAAGTTGGGATTCCCAAGTAAGGACTTCGTGTCCGGGAAAGCAGAGTTGTTCTGCGGGAAGAGGACTCTGGAAAGAGAGTTGGAAAAGAGTTGCAGGGATGCCATGCCCTGAGTCTAGAAGGTGAGATCCAGAGGCGAGAACCTTGATTCTCGAGGAATTGGAATAAGGAACGGAAGTTCCTTGGAATAGGGTTTTGCCCTAGGAATCGGAAGCTGAGGCTTCCGGGAACCATAAAGTCTTATTCTAGAACGAACGTGGTAATACGTTCGGTTCAAGTGCTTGTATAGACTTCTCCTCAGTAATAAAGATACTATTACGGGGGGGGACCAGCCCATCTTCTGGTCTCCAATACTGTGTCGATCTTCTCACTCTCTATCTCTCTCTCTATTTATTTCTCTCTATATCCTCTGGCTTCAGTAATAAGTGATAAATCCTATTTATCCGAATGTATTTTATATTGTTATGCGCTCGCGTTTGTGACAGAGTGTTCCCTTTCGTCCTGCGCCACATGAAGTACCTCGGCTTGAGCATGAACAAGCTCCGTACGCGGCGTAGGTTGCCTATTTTGCTGTTGCATTGGTGGCGCTTGCAAGAACTCCATAAACCTCGGATTCTGCACCGGCTGCGAAAAGACATTCACTGCAACAACTAACCGAGTCTTGAACGCATCATCCTCAAGTTGCCCAATCATAAAGTCCTGTTCTACTGAAGGGACATTCACGTTGACAGGAGGTACAAACTGACGTGGCCGTGAACTCTCGCCAATCTCAAAAACCATAGGAATCTCCTACCTGTCCTTTGAAGAGGAACCCTCTTCCATAATGCCCTTCCCCTTGTCGGCCATAGTGTAATCCCACGTTCTTGCACTCTGTGTCTTTACCCAAAACAATCGAGGCTCACTCTTTAAGGAAAAAGTGATTGATGTCCTGGCAACGGAACCATGAAACCGGCCCGTAGGGCGGTAGACGTTGGTTTTCACTCGAAATTCTTTACTTTAGACACACAGACAGAGCACTTTGCAAAGGTAACTTGTAACGGGGATTAACACCTAAGTACACACACGGCCCGGAAGCTAGAATGCTCCAAGCAGATGCCGACAACTTGTAGGCCCTAAAATTGACAAGTTTTGAGCCTTCTTGGAACTATCAATGGTCGCAATATTTTGTCAAATAGTGGATGCTTGAATAATTTTGTCAGCACTCAGATAGTTCTACAGCTTGGTTTGCCAACTCAGAGAACATCTCACATATATGATGTGGAATTAGCAGATGGATCATTTTTAACTTGTGATGAGACAGTTCAACAGTTGCAAATCGATATTCAAAATTATGCAGATCAATTGGATTTCGAAGTTATGCCTTTATCTTACTACGACAGGATTCTTGGTCAGCATTGGTTATTTCAATATGATCAGCTATTAGCTTTCAAGGACATGCTATCAATTTGTGCAAAGATGATTTTAAGCAAGAGGTTTTTTCAAGTGATACTTCGTTACTAGACAAAGATAAGGACATAGTTGCATATTCCGAGTCTGAAGACGACTATGCTTTCTTTGATTCTTTGTCGGATGATGATATGCCAATTGCAAGTCATGAAGTGGCAATTTCTGAAGATAATTCGGAAGAATTTTGGGATTCATTATTGAAAGATGATTACAGCCTCAATTCAAAATCCTCTCCAGTGATTAGTATAGATGAAGTTACTCTCTCTGAAGAATGCCTTGAGAAGATTTCCTCTTTACCAAATATTTCACAGTTGTTTGAAGATTTTGAACGAGAAGTCTTTGTCACAAAGTGATGACGTGGCTACCGACAACAGAAACACTAAAATTCTTGCAAACCCTAATTTCTGCAAGAAACTCTAATTTTTGCAAACCCTAAACCTAACTGCTGGCTGAAAGCCTAAGTGGCTGGAAACCCTAAAAGCAGGCGCTCATGCCACGCGGCAGCAGTGTACGGATTTTTCGGAAGTGGAAAAGGCCAGCTAGCAATTTCTTGCTTTTTCTCCTCTTGGCTATGCAAGGAATTGGAGGGAGAGAGAGAGCTGATTTGATTTTATTATTGACTCTGTCTTGAGAGAGAGAGAGAGAGATTGCTTTTGTTCTGAAGCTTTTGGGGCTCTGCTTTTGGACATCCCTTGTAACCTTTAAATCAATGGTTTAGGGCTCACTTGTGAGAGCATCTGGACGCAGAGTCTGAGAGTGAAACCCTAACCGCTCTCTTGTACTTTGATGATTGATTAATACATAAAGGAATACCGAAAGGGGCGCCAGTCTTTGGGGCCAATATCTCTAGGCACGGAACTCCGCCGGGCTAGTGTAAATCTATTGTGATCTGTGAATTGTTTTGAAGTGGTTATTTGGTGCTGTCGCGATTGATTCTTGACTTGGAGTGTCCAAGTCTGTTACAGTGGTATCAGAGGACGGCTGATTTCTCTTCTACGGGAAATCTGATCCCCAATTTTTTTTTTTCCACGGCACCTATGGCTTCACGCAAGGATCAATCGTCTCCCTCTGCATCTGGAGATGCGGGCAGGGATCACAACGAAGATTCCGGCAGAGAGTATGGCCCGCCTCGGCCTACTCAGGCGGAGCAAAGAGAGATGAAGCGTCGTCAATAGATCGGCGATGCAACAAAGATGATGCTCAGTTTTGCGAAGGATCCGAAATTGGCAAAATATATGAGCGAGACTTCTTTTCAGGCAGTGCATGCGCAGTGGCAGAAAACCACTACACCACCCCTGAAACCCGCTCTCAAGAAACCCTCTGATCACAAACAATATTCAGAGAAGGAATTACAAGAGGTGGTTGATGCACGGATTGCTCAGCTTTTTGACGCGCAAAAGAAAGCCAAAAAGCACGGCGAAAGGCAATGACTTTCCGGGATATTTGGGTCGTCAATCAATATTTGACAAGGCAAAGAAACAGAAGAAGCGTGTTTGATTTGAAGGAGTACCCAGTTCTTCTTCTTCAGATTCGAGCGAAGAAGACAGAAAAGGTCAAAAAAGCGAAGCAAGAAACAAAGCTTCGAAAAGGGCAAGAAAAAGGCAAAGAAGGCTAAATCTCGCCCAGAGATTGACAGTTCTACTGAGGACTCGTCTACAGACAGCTCAGATTCCGATGACGGAAACTTTATGCGAACAAGAAGAATTTTTACAAAGCCAACCAGTATGACTTTCTCGAAGATAAAAGCACGAAAGTCCGAGAGTTTAAGGAAGGTGGCCACTCGATCAAGTTCGATACTTTTTCAGGATACTCAGATGCTTCGAAGGCTTTGTCTTTTATACAGCAGTTTGACATCACTTTCACGGGAGGACTCTATTCAGAGCACTCCAAGATTCGTAAAGCCGCCTCTTACTCTAAGGGAATGCTCGTACTTGGTGGTCCACGCTTCTTTTAAACAAGACTACGCCAATTAAATGGCTGAAATTTAAGAAGCTTTTTATTTCTTCTTGGTTGACGCAAGAATATGAACGAGATGTACGAGCTGCTTGGAACCATCTTCGGATGACCAAGAAAGATACAATCAATGCTTACTGTGAAAGATTCTGGAGCTCTTTTCTACCCGCCTCTTCATTCAAAAAGATCTCGTTCAGAGAACAGATTGAGCGGTTCACCTTGGGTCTACCTACAGAGATCCGAGATCACTGCTTGGAACAGAAGTCAGCTTCTATTCAGGAGTTGATGAGTCATGCGAAGCGGGGCTTTGCCATTCACTTTGGCAGTATGACCTACCCCACAGATGAGGCCATGACACAACGAGCCAAACAGACTTCTGGGAATGAAAGTAGAAAGAAAAAGAGCAACCCAGAGAAAAAGGATGCACGACCCAAGCTTACTCCTGAGGAGAGAGCTCGCTTCATCAGAGAGGGGAAGTGTTTTGGATGCGGGGAACATGGACATATCTCCACGAAGTGCCCTAAAAAGGCACCGAAAGAACAGAATGATAAGGACGACGACAGGCCTGAGAGTTCGAGAGAAGCTGAGGAACGTGGCAGAAAAGGCAGATAGAAAAGCAGAACTGGCACCACATGGCGTGGGACCTGCACCGAATCGAATGAATGAAAGTACAAACTTTGCCGCTTTTATGGGGCAAAGTGAAGGATCAGGAAGCTCTTTTGAAGGAGCCAAGGCCAACTTCTTTTCAGTTGGAATTGGCGGCTCGATTTGGAATTATGCTCGATAGACTGACGCGACAGGCGGAGGTAGTTCGACTGGCACCCTGACAGGATGTTGCCATTACACCGAGCATTGGCAAACTTCGTTTGTAATGAGAGGGGTGTTCAAGGCACGCGAGTGACATTCTACTCGGAATCCCTTGGTACCACAAGAATTACGTCGTGGTTGACTACCGGGCCGAGAAAACGATTTTGACAAATGAAGGGCTCAGAGATTGTACTTGATGAACTTCAGTTTCTTTACTCATTTGGGAGAGAACTGAACGATGGATAAAGGTTGAATATGTTTTGACCTGAACAAAAGAACGCAAAGATTTTTTTCCACACTCATGCCGATTGCTTTTGAGAGGGCCTGAAGATCAAACCATTGATCTGATACCTGGAAGCACGCCACCAAACCGGCCACCTTACTATGTGAGCCGAGTACAGACTGAAAAGATTATGAACCAAGTGAAAGACCTCTTGGAAAAGGGTCTTGTCCAGCTTAGTACTTCACTGTATTGCTCTCTACTGTTGAAGAAAGACGGATCTTGCTCTCAACAAAATCACCATCAAAAACAGATTTCCGATTCCTAGGATCGATGATATACTCGACAGGTTACAGGGATCCTCGTGCTTTAGCAGGATTGATCTGAAGAGTGGATATCATCAGATTTGAATCGCGCCGGGAGACGTCTACAAGACAGCCTTTCGGACTACTATTTGGGTTATTTGAGTTTTTGGTGATGCCTTTTGGCTTAACCAATGCTCCTGCGACATTTAACCGGATGATGGACAGGATTTTTCGAGAGTACAGACTATTTGTTGGCACTTTCTTTGATGATATCATTGTTTTCTCCAAGAACGAGGCAGAACACAAAGATCATCTGCTTCAGAGATACACTTTTTGGGACACTTTGTCTCAACAGCAGGAGTGCAAATGGATCCGGCCAAGATAGACACTATCCGTGATTGGCCCGATTCGAAGAAAGTCCATGAAGTTGGAAGCTTCTTGGGACTGTGTTCGTACTATGGTTTATTCGAAAGTTTGTAGAGGTTGCTTCCCCTTTGCATATCTTGATACAGAAAGGAATCCTTTTTCTTGTGGGGATCCACAGAGGTGACTGCCTTTCAGACATTGAAAGAGAAATTGACTACAGGACCAGATCTGACTTTCCCGGACTTGCAGAAGTCATGTGAAGTATTTTGTGATGCTTGTGGTCGTAGTCTGGGTGCTGTCTTAATGCAAGAAGGCTATGTCATCGCTTACGTGAGCCGATTGTTCTCTAGGCCGGAGATGACATCACAGATTTATGAGAGAGAGCTTTTGGCGGTTATCCATGCTCTTACTCGGTGGCGACACTACCTACTCGGAGCGGATTTGACCGTCTTTACAGACCATCAGAGTCTGCGCTACTTCTTGTCATAGAAGCAGTTTTCGGAAAAGCAGATGCGGTGGGCGAACATCTTGTCACAGTTTCACTTCTAGATTGTCCACGTGCAGGGACATAAAAATGTGGTGGCAGATGCTTTGTCTCGGATGCCGTTGGGTCTGGCTATTTCCGTGATACATCATAGGAGCTTCGAGGATATGGTCGATCAGTTTGCCACAAGATACAGATTTTGCAGATATTTTCACACGGATACGGGATGGGGAGATAGTAGCAGGATACTCCATTCGGGAAGGCTACTTGATGAGAAAAACCATGTTGTGCGTTACACAGCCACTGAGGGAAAAGGTTATGATTGAATGCCACTGTCCACCTTTTATGGGTCATGGCGGCATTGCTACCACCACGAAGGGGGTAGAGAGATACTTCTTTTGGCCGAGACTCAAAAAGGATGTGGAAGAGTTTGTGCCAATTGGTTAGTATGCCAGAAGGTCAAGTTTGACAGGCATAAGGCACAGGGATTGTTACAGCCTTTACCCACCCGCCCCTGGGAAGGGATTGCATCAATTTCGATCTCTCGAGAATACAAAATGATCACGATGATTTTCCGATTACATGGCATGCCTGAGACGATTGTCTCCGACAGAGACCCAAGATTTACGAATTTGTTTTGAAAGGCAATTTGGGAGAACATGGGCACGCGGTTGCAGTTCTCGCCATTGTTCCACTTACAGACTGACGGGCAATCTGAGATTGCCAATTCAGTGGTTTTAGATTTATTGAAGTCTTGTATCTCGGATCAGAAGACTCAATGCGAAAAGTACTTACCTTTGGTGGAATTTGCCTACAATAACATGTTACTCTTCGATGGGGAAGGCGCCATTTGAGATTGTTGAAGGTGCTGCGAAGGTTCCACCCTTCCTAAGCACAGTATTTTGCTGGATGACTTTAATGAAATGGAATTCCTGATAATGATACTGATTTGTTCTTGACTTCTTTTGAGTGTAGGAACTGATAGACGAAATGACTGCAGCATTTTGGTCTGATTGATCTCGAATAGACATGGTTGCAATAGGGGTTAGTCAATCGGACATTGATGAGGTCCCGATTGGACCTAGATGTGATTGCTAGCTACATTGTCAATAAATCATGGTCTAAGATCCGAATGAATGTTGAATGTCATGTGATGTCCTGTGATGTGACTGTCAATTTGGTACATGTGCTAGATGTGTGTTCTTGGTACGTAGGTACTAACAGTCAGTGTCTGCTAAGACGGTTTATGGCTTCTGTCAGTTTTGCAGGCGTAATCGCGGTCGATTACAATGCTTTCAAGAGGGGGGTATGTCACAAAGTGATGATGTGGCTACCCACAGCAGAAACCCTTAAATTTCTACAAACCCTAATTTCTACCAAAAACCCTATTTTTGCAGAAACCCTAATTTCTGGAAACCCTAACCCTAACTGCTGGGTGAAACCCTAAGTGGATGGAAACCCTAAAAGCAGGCGCTCATGCCACGTGGCAGCAGTGTACGGATTTTTTCGGATTTTTCGGAAGTGGAAAAGCCCAGCTAGCAATTTCTTGCTTTTTCTCCTCTTGGCTACGCAAGGAATTGGAGGGAGAGAGAGAGCTGATTTGATTTTATTATTGGCTCTGTCTTGAGAGAGAGAGAGAGAGATTGCTTTTGTTTTGAAGCTTTTGGGGCTCTGCTTTTGGATATCCCTTGTAACCTTTAAATTAGTGGTTTAGGGCTCACTTCTGAGAGCATGTGGACGCAGAGTCTGAGAGTGAAACCCTAACCGCTCTCTTGTACTTTGATGATTGATTAATACATAAAGGAATACCGAAAGGGGCGTCAGTCTTTGGGGCCAATATCTCTAGGCACGGAACTCCGCCGGGCCAGTGCAAATCTATTGTGATCTGTGAATTGTTTTGAAGTGATTATTTGGTGCTATCGCGATTGATTCTTGACTTGAAGTATCCAAGTCTGTTACAGTCTTACATTGCATGAAGAATTTTGAAAATCAATCTCTTGTTGCAGTCAACCTGGTTAAGCCAGATTCTTCTCAATGCAGTGACATGGGATTTAGCAGTCAAAGCAAAAAGGTTTTGCAAGAAGAAAAAATTCAAGACAAAGATTTCAGTAAACTTAAAAGAGTGAAAATTTTCAAAGATTCAATGATTTTCCAGAATCAGGAGTCATTTCTCTAACCGACGCTCTCATTTTAAATGGGAGGGAATGTCACGATTATAACTATGTTACAATATTACATCTACTCCTAGTTGCAGATACGCAAAGTGCGATGACAAGGAGAACCCCTATGCTTGGATGGTCACGACCCTTCGCTCAAGCGACATGCCTCTTCGTCCAATGGTTGCAGCTCTTCGCCAAAAGGATGTGTCTTTATGTCTAAAATCGCTTCTCTGCACCATGAGATGTGTCTTTTCATTTGTGTCTCTTCGTCTCCTATATAAGGAGCCTATTGTACTCAGTTTTCAAGCATTTATTCAATCAATCAAACACACATTTCAATCTCTTGAGTCTCAGTTTGATCTTAAGTATGAAGTTTTAAGTCTTGATTATAGGATTAGCACCACTAATCCTCACACATTTGACATGGTACCGAGAGCGCGATTTATGCGCAGACTGCGGGAGATGGGGGTGTCCATAGTATTTATTTGGGAGATTATAGCTCTATATAGATCAATGATGGGACATGTACGCACTCCGGAGGGCATATCTTATTTAGTTACTCCACCATTGGGGTGAAACAGGGTTGCCCATTGTCTCCTACTCTACTTGGTATGTATGTTGATGAGGTGTCTGATGACATTGACAGAGAGGGTGATAGAGGTGCCCAGCTGGCAGGGACGTGGATCCCATTGGTGCTATATGATGATGATATTGTGATGATCTCTGACTCACCAGAGGGTATGCAGCAATAGTTGAATGCATTACACAGTTTTGCAGAGGATAGTGGATTGTCTGTAAACCTTGGTAAAACCAAGGTTATGGTGTTTAACACATACCACAATGGATCAAGAGATCAGCACCGACTTTCACATATGGTCAAGAGATTGTAGAGTATACAAATGCATACACTTATGTTGGGGTTGTCTTCACTGGGCCGAGTTTTTTTTTGGGGAGCGTCTCAGAGGATACATCTATTCGTATGCAGCATCCCCAGTGAAGACTTACATCGCATGAATAATTTTGAAGATCAATCTCTTGTTGCAATCAACCTGAGTAAGCCAGATTCTTCTCAATGCAATGACACGGGATTTAGCAGTCAAAGCAAAAAGGTTTTGGCAAGACGCAAAAATTCAAAAGAAAGATTTCAGAAAACTTAAAAGACTGAAGATTTACAAAGATTCAATGCTTTTCTAGAATCAACAGTCATTTTTCTAACGGAGGCTCTCATTTTATATGGGAGGGAATGTCACGATTGGGACTATGTTACAATATTACATCTACTCCTAGTTGCAGATACGCAAAGTGCCATGACAAGGAGAACCCCTACGCTTGGATGGTTATGACCCTTCATTCAAGAGACGTGCCTCTTCATCCAATGGTTGCAGCTCTTCGCCGAAAGGATGTGTCTTTCCGTCTAAAGTCGCGTCTCGACTCTCTTCACCATGAGACGTGTCTTTTCATTTGTGTCTCTTCCTCTCCTAGATAACTATTGTAGTCAGTTGTAAGGTGCAACGGAATGAATGTTGAACTTTGCTCAAGATGAGTGCTCCGAACTGTGCTCAAGGTTCCTTTTGCTCTTATGGAAGGGAGAGCCTTCCGTTCTTAATGAGAGAACGCAATGGACACAAACAAAGTGAATGGACACAATGAATGGAAGTGCATGAGACTGAGAGATAGAGAAGAGAATACGACACCAGAGATGTTGTCAAAACCCTCCTCTGAAGGCCCCACTCTCTATTGCGAGAGCAGTCTACTTATGATTGCACAAATCTCTACAATGCTTGGACTTGCCGACGATGTCGACGACGGTGAGTGCTTTGCTCAAGATGAGTGCTCCGAACTGTGCTCAAGGTTCCTTTTGTTCTTATGGAAGGTAGAGCCTTCCGTTCTTAACGAGAGAATGCTATGTCACAAACAAAGTGAATGGACACTGTGCGTGCAAGTGTATGAGACTGAGAGATAGAGAAAGAAGAGAGATACGACACCAGAGACGTAAAACCCTCCTCCGAAGGCCCCACTCTCGTCGGCGAGAGTGGTCTACTTATGATTGCACAAACTGGTACAAACGGTATGCATGAGACTGATGCAAGTCTAGGCTATGTCGACGATGAGGGCGGTGATGACCAAGTCGACCTAAGGGGTGAAATCTGCAATCTTGCTACTGCTGTCCAAAAACGCTATGGGCTGAAATCTGCCGTAGGTCCAAAAACGCTGATTTGGGGGCTGTTTTCTGTGGGTCGTTGTCGCTGAAAATCTGTAGGTTTAGGGCTGAAAACTGAGGTGTCTTTAGGCTGAAAACTGATGGTCTTTCCGGCCCAAATCTGCTACTTCCTAAGGGGCTGATCTTGCAGGTTCTTTAATGATGAAAAACGCTGCATGCTGAATCTGCAAAGGCTGAAGTTGGGACCAAAACCGCTAGAGGCTGGTATCTGTAAAAACGCTAGTGGCTGGGTTCTGCTGGTGATGCAGATCTAATGCAAAAACGCCAGGCTGAGGATGCTTCCAAAAACATGTGACATCCCCTCCTTTTCAAAGTGAGGTACTGGTACCAAACTGTATGGCGTCGAGGGAGATCGCCAATAGCATCCGGAATCTTGGAAGGGACTCTTCGCCGGTCCACTCTGATGTGTGGGTCGTGCGGTACTTGAACTTCATAAAGGTCTGCAAAGCTTGCTTCTTTGGGCCGCGCCGAAAGCGACACAAAGTCTTCTGTGGCTCCTTCGATGCTTCAACTTTGTAGAGAGTCATGCTTCTTTCTTCTTCAAGAATCTCCATGGCTGAAAATTCCTGAACCCATTTCCAACACAAAACCATGAACATACCTATTCTATGTAAAGTGACTAGAAAAAATCTTGTCTTCCTCAAAGACTGTGCATGCAATGAAGATGAACAAAGAGACGGAGTGCCAAACCGTTCACCACACACACGCAAACAATGAGATCGAATCTTTCTCTTTTGATCTAAAGCAATCAACTGTGGCAATTCACAATGGAAATGCCCATGCTTGGTGCTCATACTTTCATGTGCTCGTTCTACGAATGTGTCATGCCAAGGAAGAGACAGGGAATGTGACTTCCTTGAATGCATACTTTTCAGCTTTTCATGAAAAATCCGCATACATTGGTGCTCATCCATGAGTGAAACGTGCTCAACATACAATATGTCATGCCTAGCAAAAGGGATCACATAAAGACGTTGACTAATATACAGGAAACGATCACGAATGAAACACTCGTACAATGCGTGCGAATCAATCATGCGAACACACAATACTTCCTGTGAGGGTTCTTTGGACCTAGGCTCGAGGGCCAAGATCGGTGCTTCCTGAATGATCGAATCGTCCTGCGGGGGTTCTTTGGACCTCGATTTGAAAGCCAAGATCGGTTCTTTGTGATTGATCGAATCTACAACGAGGTTCGCTTCGCTAGAAAAAGCATCCACTAACACATCATCCTTGTGAACAATCACATCATCTTCATGCAACTCATCATGCTTGTGAGAAATCACATCTTGATAATGCAAATCATCATGCTCGTGAGAAATCACAGCTTGATCATGCAAATCATCATCCTTGTCATTAACATCCAAATCATCATGCTTATCCTTGTCAATCAAACCATCATGCTTATCAGCATCATTCAAATCATCATGCTCATCATTATCTTTCAATTCATCATGCTTCTCATAATCATGCAAATCTCGTGTGTCATGCTTTGGAGAAGAAGAGACTGAGAGAGTCTCCTTCTTCTAAATCCTTTCAATCTTGTCCTGCATATGAGCAATGAGAGAGGGAGAATGAACAATGTCCTCTCCACGAATGACAATGGGAGAATCACTTTTGGCATGGAGAGTGAGAGTGTTAGCCTGCCAATCAATGAGAGGGTTACAATCACGAAACCACAGAATGCCCAAAATCATATCACATCCTGAGAGAGGAGACACAACGTGAAGGCAGCTTGTTGAATTGCAAACAACACACCAAGACACTCCTGCGTGATGAGAGCGTCCATACCAGGAACAAAGCCAGAGACCTCGAGAGGAGATTTCTAACTAACTTCTAGGCGGGCTCTCTCAACAAGTGAGAGACTGATCACATCATGCATACTACCTGGGTCAAACAATATGGCAAAACGCTGCCCCGACACCTGACCATAACATTTAATGAGAGAATCATCAATGGGAGGGTCAAGAGAAACTTGGGGCACACTCGTGTTATCATTAATTGCATTGACAGAGGAAGTGGGAAGTGGGTTCTGTGGATTCTTTAGATTCATTTAATTCAAGCTTAGGACATGTTCTTTTTATGTGACCCTTAATGTGACAATGAAAACGACCTTCCTTAGAATAAGTGCTTTGCTCTTCCGACGTGATGTATCCTTCTACAATTCCTTGTGCTACCTTTTCATATGGAGTAAGCTTAGGTTTAGCAATTGTGTTAGCCTTACCCTTAGATTCATTGGAAGAATTCTTTTCTGAGAGACTGCTGGAAGATTGGTTAGAAGAGTTACCATTCTTACCGTTCTTACTGTTCTGAGGGTTCTGAGAAGTCTGCGAGATACTTGTGAAAGTCTTGTTCTCCATAGGCTTTCCCTTTTTGTGCTTCATCTCTTGTGCGAGAGCAATCGCTACCGCCTTGTTGAGATCGATTGGGTCGAAGACTTCTATATCAAACTTGATATAGTCGTCTAACCCAAAAAGGAATACCTCTTTGCGTTCATCATCCGATTTGCGTAATTGGGTACCTAGCTGCAAAACACGATTAGAAAAAGACATAACTGACATACCATTTTGCTTGAGAGCGCGCCAATCGTCCTTCAATCGTGCGAGGTACTGAGGTGGCATAAACCGCGCCTTGAGCTTGTCTTGGAAATTAGCCCAACTGAAGGACAGCGGCGTGAGTTCGTCGGCTTCCTCTAGGTGCGCGGCTAGCTGTGGCTCTTGCCATGTGTGGTACCAAATTGATGGCGTCACCGGCAAGGTACATAGCTGCCGTCAATACCTTGCTATTCTTGTCTTCTTAGTTGTCGCAAAATAAGCATTAAATTGATGCAACCAAGAATGAATAACCGTAGCATCCATCTTACCATCATACTTATTGAAAGTCAACTTCTCTGTGACTGGATGTTTGGAATCCGCATCGTGGCTTGCGCCACTTGAGGAACTCCCACGATCTTTGGCTGGTTCGGACTTCGAAACAAGTACTTGTCGAACCAATTCTTGAGTGCGTAGTTCTCTTTGAGTCTCATGCTCGATCTCCAAGGCCACTCTTTGAGCTTCACGCTCGGCCTTTCTTTTTGTTTTTCTTTCGTTTCGTTCATCGCGCTCGCGTTCTAAAGCAAGGCAATTAACTTCTTGTTGTGCGGAAATTCTTTCGTTGCTTTCGTCGCGCTCGCGGTCTTTAGCTTCCTGTTGTGCGGCAATTCTTTCGTTTCTTTCGTCGTGCTCGTGGTCCTTAGCTTCCTGTTGTTCTGCTTTTCTTGCTAGTTGTGCCAACGGAACTTGATTCTTTTCTTGTTGTTGTGCCATCATGTCCAACGTTGACTTGACTATCTCCTCCTTAGAAGTTGGTACAACTCGATGGCGAAGGGGGAGGGTCGGAAAAATCTCTTGGTGGGGAGAACTCTTCGTCGCCTCTCTCATGCTCACCACCTGTATGCTAAGTATCCATTCCGCCTCGGGTGATGACCATGCACTAGGGTCTTGGGTTCTTGGGTTCTTGGGTTCTTGAGGGTCTTGAGATTCTTGAGGTTCTTGAGGTTTTCTTTCGCTTGCAAACCGCGTTTGAGAAGAATCTTCTCTGCACCCGAGTTCTACTCCTTTCCATGGCGGCCTTGCGCTCACACCAAGGTTGCTTTTTCCCAGCTCACGTCGATTGCCTGGCCGCTAAGTGCACAGTCCACTCTCAATGAGTGAAAAGAGACACAAGGGGAGGCTGGACAAGCCCTTCTTTCTTGGGATTCCCATCACTCTTCAAAAACACGATTAGGAATCGACACGCCCAAGTGAACTTGAGTTCGTGCGACCTCAACAAGCAAAAAAAATTTCTTGTGATTCTTGTGGTTCTTTACTTGAGTGATACAGAACACTGCCAAAACTCTGATACCAATGTTAGGTGTAGCTGAATGAATGTTTGCGCTTTGCTCAAGATGAGTGCTCCGAACTGTGCTCAAGGTTTCTTTTGTTCTTATGGAAGGTAGAGCCTTCCGTCCTTAATGAGAGAATGCTATGATCACAAACAAAGTGAATGGACACTGTGCGTGCAAGTGTATGAGACTGAGAGATAGAGAGAGAAGAGAGATACGACACCAGAGATGTTGTAAAACCCTCCTCCGAAGGCCCCACTCTCGTCGGCGAGAGTGGTCTACTTATGATTACACAATCTGGTACAAATGGAATGCATGGGACTGATGCAAGTCTAGGCTATGTTGACGACGACGACGAGGATGACGAGACCGACACTAGGGCTGAAATCTGCAATCTTTCTACAGCTGTCCAAAAACGGTATGGACTGAAATCTGCTACAAGTCCAAAAACGCTGATTTGGGGGGCTGTTTCTGTGGGTCTTTGTCGCTGAAAATCTGGAGGTTTAGGGCTGAAAACTGAGGTCTCTTAAGGCTGAAAACTGATGGTCCTTCTGGTTTGAATCTGCTACTTCTTTAGGGCTGAATCTTGATGGTCTTCTACTACTGAAAATGGCGATGTCTGAAATCTGCAAAGGCTGAGATCTTCAAAAACGCTAGGGCTGATATCTCTGCAAAAACGCTAGGAATGCTGAGTTTCCCAAAACGCTAGGGAAGGTCTTCTGCTGGCGAGGATGTTGATGCAAAACGCTAGGCACTGGGGCTTGGTTTTGGCGATGAGTACCTTGATGGGAAAACGCTATGCTTGGCTTGTGGAAGGAAAACGCTAGGGGCTGAAGTTCTTCTTGCTTGGTGGGCGAAACCACTAAGGTCTTGTTGAGAAGTTGCCTGTTGAGCTTGGCTCCTGTTGCCTCTTCTGCCGTTTAATGCTAGTCTAGGTTTGCTTATATACAAACTTACTCAATTTGCCCTACCTACTTTTTAACAAAAGTCACTTAAAAATAATAAGTGAAAAATGTCAAAAACAGGTAAAATAGGTTAAATGCATTGGAAAATTCCCCTGATGAATTCTGATGGATTGTGATGGGAATACTGACGATCATGCTGTGTGCAACCAGAGGATATGCATCTATACTAAGTGACTGGGCATGCACGGTCTACGAATAGACTCACAAAAGTGCCAGATTACTTCTAATCTAGATTGACTATACTGATTGAAACCTGATCGTGTTGTAGCTGTCCACGGACACATAGGATTGGATGTGTCACGTGACATCCCCTTCTTTTCAAAGTGAGGTACTGGTACTGAACTGTATGGCGTCGAGGGAGATCGCCAACAATATCCGGAATCCTCGATGGGACTCTTCGCCGGCCCACTCTTATGTGTGGGTCGTGCCGTGCTTGAGCTTCATAAAGGTCAGCAACGCTTGCTTCTTTGGGCCGCGACGAAAGTGACACAAAGTCTTATGTGGCGCCTTCGATGCTTCAACTTCGTCGAGAGTCATGCTTCTTTCTTCTTCAAGCATCTCCATGGCTGAAAATTCCTGAAACCATTTCCAACACAAAAACATGAACATACCTATTCCATGTAAAGTGACTGGAAAAAGTCTTGTCTTCCTCAAAGACTGTGCATGCAATGTAGATGAACAAAGAGACGGATTGCCAAACCGTTCACCACACAGACAAACAATGAGATCGAATCTTTCTCTTCTGATCTAAAGCAATCAACTATGGCAATTCACAATGGAAATGCCCATGCTTGGTGTTCATACTGCCATGTGCTCTTTCTACAACTGTGTCGTGCCAAGGAAGAGACATGAAATGTGACTTCCTTGAATGCATACTTTTCAGCTTTTCATGAGAAATCCGCATACATCCGTGCTCATTCATGAGTGAAACGTGCTCAACGTACAATATGTCATGCCTAGAAAAAAGGATCACATAAAGACGCCGACTAAAAGACAGGAAACGATCAGGAAACTCGTACAATGCGTGCGTACTAATCATGCAAACACATAATACTTCCCGTGAGGGTTCTTTGGACCAAGGCTCGAGAGCCAAGATCGGTTCTTCCTGAAGGGGTTCTTGGGACCTAGGCTCGAGAGCCAAGATCGGTTCTTCGTGGTTGATCGAATCTGCAATGAAGTTAGCTTCGCTAGAAAAAGCATCAACTAACTCATCATCCTTGTGAACAATCATGTCATCTTTATGCAAATCATCATGCGTGTGAGAAATCACATCTTGATCATGCAAATCATTATGCTCATCATTAACATCCAAATCATCATGCTTATCATTGTCATTCAAATCATCACATCATGCAAATCTTGTGTGTCATGATTTGGAGAAGAAGAGACTAAGAGAGTCTCCTTTTCGCGAATCTCTTCAATCTTCGCCTGCACATTAGAAATGAGAGAGGAAGAATGAACAATGTTCTTGCGATCCAATTCTGTTTTTCTTTCTGCATACTTGCCATTAAATGCGTTGGCCTCTAAGCGTAATTGCTCGCGCTCACGCTCCGTGGCTGCCATTCTTGCTTCGTGCCATGTTGTCATCATGTCCATCATTGTCTTGCACCAAGCCTCCATAGGATCTGGTGCAATCCTTGGCGTAGATGGGGAAGGGGGAGGGTCGGAAAAACCTCTTGGTGGGGAAAATTCTTCTTCGCCTTTCTCATGCTGATCACCTCCAAGCGAAGTATCCATTCCGCTTCGAGTGCTGACCATCCACTGAAGTCTTGGGTTCTTGTGGGTTCTTATGGTCTTGGGTTCTTAAGTTCACAGGAACTTGGGTTCTTGGGGTTCTTGGGTTCTTAAGTTCACGAGGTTCTTGGGTTCTTGGGTTCTTGGGGGTCTTGAGTTCTTGAGGTTCTTGAGTTTCTTGAGGTTCTTCTTTCGCTTGCAATCTGTGTTAGAGAAGAATCTTCTCTTCACCCGAGTTCTGCTCTTTTTCACGGGCGCACCCCTTGGCGGCCTTGCGCTCACACCAAAGTTGCTTTTTCCCACCTCACGTCGATTGGCCGGCCGCTAAGTGCACGGTCCGCTCTCAATGAGTGAAAAGAGGCACAAGGGGAGGCTGGACAAGCCCTTCTTTCCTGGGATTCCTGTCACTCTTCAAAAACACGATTAGGAATCGACACGCCCAAGCGAACTTGGGTTCGTGCGACCTCAACAAGCCAAAAAAAAATTTATGTGGTCCTTGTGGTTCTTTCCTTGAGAGATACAGAACACTGCCAAAGCTCTGATACCAATGTTAGGTGCAACGGAATGAATGTTTGCGCTTTGCTCAGGATGAGTGCTCCGAACTGTGCTCAAGGTTCCTTTTGTTCTTATGGAAGGTAGAGCCTTCCGTTCTTAATGGGAGAATACTATGATCACAAACAAAAGTGAATGGACACTGTGCGTGCAAGTGCATGAGACTGAGAGATAGAGAGAGAAGAGAGATACGACACCAGAGACGTTGTAAACCCCTCCTTCGAAGGCCCCACTCTCGTCGGCGAGAGTGGTCTACTTATGATTGCACAATCTGGTACAAATGGAATGCATGGGACTGATGCAAGTCTAGGCTATGTTGACGACGAAGACGGGGATGACGAGGCCGACACTAGGGCTGAAATCTGCAATCTTTCTACTGCTGTCCAAAAACGCTATGGGCTGAAATCTGCTCCAAAAACGCTGATTTGGGGGGCTGTTTCTGTGGGTCTTTGTCGCTGAAAATCTACAGGTTTAAGGCTGAAAACTGATGGTCCTTCCGGTCTGAATCTGGTACTTCTTTAGGGCTGAATCTTGATGGTCTTCTACTGCTGAAAATGGCGATGTCTGAATCTACAAAGGTTGAGGTCTTCAGAAACGCTAGGGCTGCATATCTCTGCAAAAATGCTAGGAATGTTGAGTTCCCCAAAACGCTAGGGAAGGTCTTCTGTTGGCGAGGATGCTGATGCAAAACTCTAGGCATTGGGGCTTGGTTCTGGCGATGAGTACCTTGATGGGAAAACGCTACGCTTGGCTTGTGGAAGGAAAACGCTAGGGGCTGAAGTTCTTCTTTCTTGCTGGAGGAAACCGCCAAGGTCTTGTTGAGAAGTTGCTTGTCGAGCTTGGCTCCTGTTGCCTCTTTTGCCATTTAGTGCTAGTCTATGTTTGCTTATATATAAACTTACTCAATTTGCCCTACCTACTTTCCAACAAAAGTCACTTAAAAATAATAAGTGAAAAATGTCAAAAATAGGTAAAATAGATTAAATGCACTGGAAAATTCCCCCGATGGATTCTGATGGATTGTGATGGGAATACTGATGATCATGCTGTGTGCAACCAGAGGATATGCATCTACACTAAGTGACTGGGCATGCACGGTCTACGAATAGACTCACAAAAGTGCCAGATCACTTCTAATCTAGACTGACTAGACTGACTGAACCCTGATCATGCTGTAGCTTGTCCACGGACACACAGGGTTGGATGTGTTACGTGACATCAGTTTTCAAGCATTCATTCAATCAATCAAACACACATTCAATCTCTTGAGTCTCAGTTTGATCTTAAGTATAAAGTTTAAGTCTTGATTATAGAATTAGCACCACTAATCCTCACACATTTGACATGGTACCAAGAGCTGGATTGATGCACAGACTGGAGGAGATGGGGGTGTCCATAGTGTTGATTTGGGGGAATATGGCTCTATACAGTCCAACAATGAGACATGTACGCACTTTGTAGTATGCACTCTGGAGGGGATGTCTGATTTAGTTCACTCCACCATTGAGGTGAAATAGGGTTGTCCATTGTCTCCTTTGTCTCCTACTCTATTTGGTATGTATGTTGATGAGGTGTTTGATGACATTGACAAAGAGGTGATAGAGGGGCCCAGCTGGCAGGGACGTGGATCCCATTGTTGCTATATGTTGATGATATTGTGATGATCTCTGACTCACGAGAGGGTATGCAACGATAGTTGGATGCATTACACAATTTCGTAGAGGATAGTGGATTGTCTATAAACCTTGGTAAAACCAAGGTTATGGTGTTTAACACATGCCACAGTGGATCAGGAGATCAGCACCGACTTTCGCATATGGTCAAGAGATTGTAGAGTATACAGATGCATACACTTACCTTGGGGTTGTCTTCACTGGGCCGAGGTTTTCTTTTGGGGCGAGCAACAGAGACTAGACTGACTAGAGCTTTTGCGGTCTTGGGAGGCTTGGAGAGGATGTGTTCGCAGGTTCAGTCCCAGGAACCTTAGACGAAGTTATGGCTCTTTGATACTCTAGTAGCCTCAGCTATGTTGTATGGGGTGCAGATATGGGGACCTTCTGTAGGCCAGGAGGGTTGGAGACGTATGGAGATGCCCTTGGTATCTATGATCTCTCGATTGATCAGAGCCAAGGCCTTCGTAACCCACGCTATCATTCAAGCAGAGCTAGCTGCCCCTCCTATGGAGATTGAGGCGCTTATCAGATCAATCTCCTTTGTGCAGAGCTTGTGGGGTACTACTAGAGACAGATTTGCTAGACTGGCCCTTGAGTCTTCCAGATAGTTAGCTCTTCAGGGGGACACTTCGTGATGACATCATGGTTTCAGACGCATGGCTTCACCATGGACACCCTTTCCAATACTCTCTTCAGGCACCCTTGATGTCTCTTACACGGGTGAAGATTACTAGACTCATTCGTCAGGACTTGATCCACCTGGATACCAGGAGGACATGGATAGAGCCGCCACATGAGTTGGGCATGAAGATGGCTTTCTATAGAGAGCATCTTCTCCACCTCACAGGAGATGGGTTTGTGATTCGACCTAGCTACATGGACACATATGTCTCATGGTTTGCGGTGCATGCCATTGGTCAGATACACACATCCTCACATCAACTGGAGATTTGAGACTGGTAGATTCATAGGGATACCAGCAGACAGTAGGATATGCCGCTTATGCCAGCTAGAGCCAGAGACAAAGCTACATTACATATGTCATTGCACAATGTACTATGAGATACGGGGCCGTTTCCACTGCTTATTCAGAGAGGGTTTCCGTCCTTTCTCTAGGGTCATGAGATATGAGGATCAGAGATGTCTTGGGCTATATCTACTTGAGTTATACAGACATAGAGACACTTTACTAGGGAGAGAGAGAGAGAGAGAGAGAGAGAGAGAGAGAGAGAGAGAGAGAGAGAGAGAGAGAGAGAGAGAGAGAGAGAGAGAGAGAGAGAGAGAGAGAGAGAGAGAGAGAGAGAGAGAGTCCCAGAGACAGATTATGGATTTCTTTACACTAGATATGGGACAGCCAGAGAAGCAACCATCACTGTAGAGCTCGGCCTACACTCATTCGACCTCTACTGACACTCTCATTGACCGAGCACTGGAGCTACGGAGATCCAGACGGCCATGATTGAGGAGAGGGGCTACACAACATCGACGAAGACTACAATAGAGGATTTGAGCCATACTCTCTTGACATCCAGAGTGCAGAAGAGGATGGATTCTAGTAGTAGTATCTTTGTTCTAGTTCTTTTGTACCCAGACATGGGATTGGCAGGAGGTGCTCAAGCATGGGCATGCAATCTATGCGCTTACCATCGGAAAGGGAGCCATGACAAAGTGAGGGCACACTTTCTTAGAGTGCCGGGACATGAGGTGAGATTTTGCACCAACGTAAGCGCCAAGAAGAGGAAGGAGCTTGAGGAAAAAGATCGGCAATTCAACACTAAATCCAAGCCCGCACGCAAAGTTGTCAACCCAAATATCCTCGTTTTTCCTTCTTTGACTCTATTCGGTGGGTCTTCATCCGACCCGATTCATTGCCAAAGGACCCTTGCCACTGGGACCCAAAGAAGAAGGAAGAGGTGGATGCTGTCGTTGTCTGCTTCTTTTATCATGGCCATATCCCATTTGTCGTTGCTAGGTAAGCTTTATCGGTCTTCTCTCTCGTTTCTTTTGTTCTCTTTGTTTCCGCCACTATGATCTCTAAACTATGAATAATGAGACTTACCTCTCCCATGTGATTGGAAAGCTTTGGTGCAGCGAATAGGAGAGTATGGCACAGGCTATGTGCCGCCATCTTCGGAAGCTCTCTAAACCACTTTTCTCGATCAAGAGAAGGCGGTCGTGGAGCAAGCAATGCTCAATATCCAACGGCTTTGGGCTAAACATGGTTTTTCCCTCATTGCCGACGGGTGGAACGATACGAGGAAGAGACCCATTCATGGCCTTGTCGCATACTCGAGTGGAAAGATGTACTTCGTGCACTCTCATGATGCCACCGAGAGTGGCAAGTCCGCCAATGTCCTCGCCGCAGAGTGGACAATAGCCATAGAGACGGTCGGGGAGCAACATGTGATGGCTTTTGCCATAGATGGGGAGGCACCAAACAGGGCAGCAACAGCTATTGTAGAGGGCCACTATCCGCATGTCACAATGTGCTTTTGCATGGCACATTGCTTGAACAACTTTTTAAAAGAAATCGGCAAGCTAGAATAGATCGCTCCAGTCATTGCAGATACAGTGAAGATTGTGAATTTCATTAACAATCACAATTTCATTCGGTGCGAGTACCTCAAGAGGCTGGGCGGAAAAGTGCTCCTCAAGTATTCAGACACCCGCTTCGTATTCAACTTTCTCCTCATGTGCAGGTTGTCTGAATGTCAAAATGTAGTGCGACAGGTTTTTATCAGTGATGAGTTCACCACCTCCCCCTATGCAAAGACTGTTGCAGGGATTGTGTGCAAGGAGAAGGCAGAGGATCTCGATTTCTGGAAGGAGCTCAAGAGTCTAGACGCACATGTGAAACTGGTGATTCATTTGCTTCGAGCTGTGGATGGCATGGACCCTTGCATTGGCAAGGTTTATGAGGCAATGGACCGCATGATTGAGCAGCTTGCATAACTTGAGCCGAATGTAGAGATCCATGCGCTTTGCAGCTCGAGGTGGAATTCATATACCTTTCCTTTACATGGGCAGCATACATGGTGGATTCAAAAATCTAAGGTGCAGGTTAAGAGAGAGATAAAGAAGTCATGAATCAATTTACAGAGATCTTAAACAAGATGGTTCTAGACAGAATGGGCGACGCATTGTCAAGGATCAATTGGGACAGTACAGAGAGTTGCATAGAGATGCGGGGTCATTTGGCAGTCTTGAGTCTTGACTCTTGAAACTCTAGGACTTCCATTATCCATACCTTTTTGTATTGCGACTTGCCCCCTTTGTAGCCTCTTTATGTTATATGTCACCTTTGGTTTTTTGGTATTGCAGCTTGCCCCCTGTGTAGTCTCTTTATAGTATATGTCACGGTTTTTTTGTAGCGCCTTGGCAGACCTTGCTAGCCAAAATTAAGCAAAACCTAAGTTTTTTGCTCAACGTTATGGCTCAACTTTCAAGTCTTATCTCTTAACTTCTACTATTGCAATTATGTGAGAGCTTTAATTTGTAATTGCATGTGTTATTGTGTATGGGCATTGTGTCTATTTTATATGTACTATGACCGCGGCCCCGCATCACCACACGACGCAATCAAGTCATAAGGTTGAATGTTTTTCAAATCATGTTTTTTGTGAGTATTAGAGTCTAATACTACTTGTATTTAAACACATAACGCTAAAAATTGCATTATTTGGGTGTTTTTTATGCCTCCCGTTCTGTGCTGTTTCCGTTCCGGACCCCTTGCCGCTCCCTTGTTTCGCGGGGAGGCCTGTCACCGTTCCCGTTCTGCGTTCCACGTAACTCTGTTTTCCAAAGCTAAGTATGTGATACTATGGCCCTTTCCAGATTCAAGAGAAGATCAATGATGTATCCTTCATTTTGAAGTTGTTAGATACTTGAAAGATTCACAATGAATTTTATGTGAGTCTGTTGAAACCTTTTAAAGGTGAGGTGCCAGTGGACAGGGAGCCTGAGGAGCAACTTGAAGTGAAAGAGATCGAGGAGATTCTCGTTTCAGAATAGATATTGGCTCATAAG
Source organism: Adiantum capillus-veneris (assembly GCF_014529385.1). Lineage (NCBI taxonomy): Eukaryota > Viridiplantae > Streptophyta > Polypodiopsida > Polypodiales > Pteridaceae > Adiantum > Adiantum capillus-veneris. Next base: position 3,586,037 of record NC_140956.1, read on the forward strand.
GAAAGGAAAGTGAAAGGTAAAGTGATACGCCGGTATTTAGTCAAGTTTAAGAACTATCCGGCATAAGATGCGAAATGGATGGAGGAGGAGGACCTAGCAGATACTCCTCAGATTTTGGAACTTTACCTTGAGGCTTTTGGTCTAACTTGGACTATTCCAAGAGTTCGCGATTATCAACGGGTTGAATCTGGTGCAGTCGGGACTGCACAAGAGGAGAGTTACTCCGCTCCTTTGTCACACATTACCTGGATGGAATAAAGTCACTAATTTCTTTTGTGATTTCATGGATACTGACAGTATTCTACTGTATGACTTTATGAGAAGAAGTACTTCGAAATGGGAATTCCTAAAATGAATCTGTTGTATGTGCTCTCTCATGTGTGCATTGTTTGAGTGCATGTTTGAAAGACGAAATGACTGCAACATTTTGGTCTTGTTCACCTGAGACGTGATGTAAATATGATAGTAACAAGATTTAGTTAATCAAGACATCCGTGAGAGATCGGTGAGATCTGGATGTGATTGCTAAATACGTTACAGTTCTCATCTATGATCTCGACAGGGATAGTGATGTGAATGTGATTTGAATGCTCGGCGAGACTGTCATCTTTGTGCAAGTGCTGGATATGTGTTGTCTAGTGCGTCGGTACTTGGAGTCAGTGTCTACTGAACTAGTTTTTGGCTTATGTTGGTTTTGCAAGCGTAATTGAGCGTGATTATAATTCTTTCAAGAGGGAGGCATGTCACAAAGTGATGACGTGGCATGACAGATACGATGTACTCCGGACAGAGGGAGGTCCAAATACCAGTGAAAGATGCAGATAAAGTTTTACTAACTTATAGATTCTATCCGAGAGGCCTAATTAAAGATCTTGAATCTTATAAGTTGTACCAACTTATGGTAGGTACAACTTATGGTACCCCGGCCGAGGGGCCTAAAACCTATTTTCAAATAAAGCTGGACCCAAAATTGCATGAAGATGCTGACGTGGCAGCACTCTGCGGACGTTTTGCGATTTGCGATGATTGCTGACGTGGCACCGTACGGATCCAAAAATTGCATGAAGATGTTGGCGTGGTAGCGTTGTACGGACATTCCATGACTGCTAACGTGGCACTTTGCTGATCCCAAAATTTTATGAAGATGCCGACATGGCAGCACTGTACGGACGTTCCACGATTTGCACTGACTGTTGACGTGGCACCGTACGGATTTCCACGATTTGTGCTGGTTGCCCTAGCGCCAGCTTTTGGGGCTTAGATGCTTTTAGACTTGAAGCTTTTCATGTAAGTGCTTTTGGAAGGCCTAGGGCCATTAAATAAAGTGCCAGGGCTTCTCTCTTGACAGTTTTGTACACTATGGAGCGCGGCAGAGACGAGGACCCTCGGACATTGTACTTTGTGAAGCATCAATAATAAAGAAATTACAAAAGGGGCGCCAATCTTTGGGGCCAATCTCTCTGGGTGCGGAACTTCGCTGAGCCGTGTCGACTCTCTTTCTTAGTTTTCTTCATTGTTGAGTTGTTTCAGTTTTCTCTCACGTGTGTTGCTTCAGATTATTGGCTTGGGGTGCTATTACAGATCATGGTTCATGTCTAAGATCAATGGGGGATAGTGGTGGGAATGTGATTTTAATTGTTCGGTGACTTGTGTCTTTGTGCCAATGCATGGTTTGAGTTGTCAAATGCATGTAAGCATAGAGTCATTGTGTTTTGAATTATTTTTTCTTGTCCATTGTCTATTTTGCAGGCATAATGGAGGGTGATTACTCTTCTTTTGGGGGGGGGGGGGGGGGGGGGGTTACCTCAAGTAATGATGTGGCAATTGACCTGTCGGTAGAAGACGAGGGTAGTTGATGATGTGGCAGTCCATATGATTGATCTTGGCAGCTTTTCCACGCTGTGCTTTTATGCAGTCCCCCACACGGATTATTGTTTAATCAATTTGCTTTTGTACACGTACTTGTGTATGAGTGCTTCTGAGCTCTCGGGAGCTTTAGGTAAGTGGACAAGGCGCCAATTGTAAGCCGATTATGTGAGTGGTCTCACAAAGTGATTGTACATAGTTGCTCCCCTGAAAAATGAAGAAATATTGCCAGGGCTGTCACCCAACTTGGGGGCCGGTGCTTCTGAGAAGGCAACTCTGCCCCTTTGTGCCTTGAGAACCTGTTGTTGGAAGTTTTGTTTTGCTGTTTATTGTTCAGTCTGGTGTTGCTACAATGCTTCTACTGCATGTTCAAGCTGTCAGCCAGTTTCAGCAGCTGAAAGTTCAGACTAATGGGTGGTGTTTCAACCGTAGCTACAGGGAATAGCCATTTTCAGGTCTCATTTCCCCGTTCCTATCCCAATTTCTTGTTCCGGATCCCCGTTCCGTGTTTCAGATGTAAGTATCCGAAACAGGGAATGGCATTTCATGCATGTTGCCGTTCCGCATTCCCGGTTCCAATTTCCCGTTCCGGGTAATTGAAAGTAGGATATTGTATGACACCGGTGTTTATGGCCTGATGTAAATTTTTCCTGGGTAGGTAGCTAATTAATTGTCTCCAGGTGGGTGGAAAATGTGGTTCTACTAACTCTGTGGGTATACAATCGTCTTTGGTTGATAGTCGAGGCTGTCATGTTATTTTATTACTATGTAAAATGTCTAGCTAACCTACTGATCCTAGTTTGTTGGACGTTTGGTAAAGCATTGCAATCAGGTGAATGTGCAATGGAGGATACGTGAATTTATGCTTATGGTACATCTGAATATTTTTCCTCAGGGTTAGGATTTCATTATGCTTCAGTTTTTTTTGCTATTTTCTACAGCCATGTTCTAATCGGTAGATTATCGAATCTGACTTGGTTAACAGCGGGTTAGTTAGTAGTTGTTTGTCTTAGCTCTTTGCTAACTTTGACGGACTCTGCTTTATAGCTCTTTCTCATATGGTAGCCTTGTTGTGGGTTGGATTGCTATGTGGGACCTTGATGTTGCCTATGTCTCTTCTGATGTGTTTTATTTGGTTGTATGATCTTATTCTGTTGTGGACTTTTTGGCCATGTACACCTTGGATGATAGTGAGCCTAATATGGCTAGAAGTGGTTTAGGTCTATATATATGGTTTAGCCATATGCGTCCTAGGCTACTAGATTAAAGCTGGTTCTATTGTTTCTTTAGCCATGATTAATTAGTTCTTGGTCAAGTTTTTATGGTTTCAGAGATGTTTACTCGATTCTTGTGTAAAGTTTCTTTCGTAGATAATCTAGCTATGCATTACCTAGTGTGAACGACATGTATACTCATGATGTTTGAGTTTCTCTGACTCTCTAGTCTGATATCTCTTACTTGTACCTGTTATGGGCTCGTATGGTCTGACCTGGGTTCTTACGAATAACACACACATTCATTTGGCATTTTCTTCCTTTGCTTTGTCTCTTTCGCACCTCTTGAAGATCTTGCTCAATGTCGTGGATACTCAACAATACTTGTTGGTTTTGTCATTATCATGTCAGGAAGATGTTAGACGAGTGGGTGTCAAATCATGCAAGCGTACCACAACTTCCATCTTACTCATCAACTCAAGCATCTGCTGCAGACTATGAAGAAGAGGTTGGTTCTAGGGTATTTGTTTTACTTTTTTACTCATATATAAGCATTAAATGTGAAACATTTCAAAGAAAGCAATTATCACAAAACTTGGAAAATTTTCCACCTCTAGCAGTTGATGAAATTGCACATGTCAGTAAATTTGAGAGATTGAGCCAAGTAGTACTCTTGGAATTTATTGTATATTTTATGGATTTTGGGATCATACCTTTGTGTTGATTTGCATTTTTCTTATATCTATGTTGGGGGCCCTCTAGACGAATTTTAATAGAAGATTATTTTCTTTTATTTTATATATATATATATATATATATATATATATATATATATATATATATATATATAGAGAGAGAGAGAGAGAGAGAGAGAGAGAGAGAGAGAGAGAGAGAGAGAGAGATGAAATGATATATATTAACGCCTACAAAAGGCCAACATGACCTATGAGACCAACAAGTTACAAACTGGTGAAAGTCTGTGTGCTGAAAGAAAGACTAACATCCTGAACAAAATGTTGTAGTGAAAGTGAAAGTGGGGGAAAGACTAGAGACTCTCTAGTCAATACAAAGGTACAAAATAATGAGGGATGCAAGAAACTTAAGCTACTAAGAAGGGGATAATCCTCCAGCTCAGAGTAAATCCAACAATGGTTGGTGTCAGATCTCCTCGATGTCCTTCATGGTCAAAAATATGACCGAGTATTGTGCGTGGGGTGCCAAACTAATCCAAATCCTCCTGTGTAATCTCCGTCTCTATACTGGGATGCCCTCCTCTGTAATCATGGACATGCTTGGATCTCCCTAGGTCCATCGCACGGTCAATCAGTGTGTCTCTAGTGGAGGTGGAATCTGAACTCTGCTGCAAAACCTGTCTGTCTAGCTGTCTAGTGGTAATGGCTGGCCTGAAATAGTCCGTAACCTGTCGCTGAGTTTGTCTCTCTGGTCGCCTCAACAAGCAATCTCTATGTCTCCTCAACTCAAGCAAGAATAGACCCAAGCATCTTCGATCCTGGTATCTCATAACTCTAGAAAGTGGTCCAAGACCCTCCTTGAATAAGCAATGAAATCACCTGCGAATCTCATAGTATCCGGAGCAATGACATATGTAATGCAGCTCTGTCTCTAGCTCCCGATGGCATACATGACATACCCTGGCCTCAGCCGGAACTCCTCTATATCTGCCAGTCTCAATCTCAAGTTGGTGTGAGGATGTGCGTATCTGGCCAATAGCACACCGCACCCCATATGATAAATGTGTGTCGATATAGCTGGGCCCCCGACTACAAAGCCATCTTCCGTGAGTTGGAGAAAATGTTCTCCGTAAAAAGCCATCTTCGTGCTCAACTCCTGAGTAAGCTCTATCCAAGTCCTCGTGGTGTCCAACTGAATTAAGTCCTGGGGGAAAAGTCTAGTAATCTCTATCCGTGCCACAATGAGAGAGGGGGCCTCCAAAGAGTACTGAAAGAGAGGCAGTCTGTCCATGCTAAAACCATGCATTTGGAACCGAAAAGTCATCTGTCCATCGTATGTCCTTGTAAGGCCAACTGCAGGGAAGACTCAAAGCAAGCCAGACATATCTGTTTCCGGGAAGGTCCCACAAGCTATGTATGAAAGAGATTGATCTAGTAAGTGCCTCAATCACCACCGGAGCGGAAGCTAGCTCTGCTCTAATAATCTCAGGAGGTACTGAGGCCTTGGCTCTAATCATCCAAGAAATCATAGATACCAAGGGCCTCTCCATCCCTTTCCATCCATTAGTGCTGCCACCTCTGCCGTGACATCCAATTGAGGGGCTCCAAATCGGCACCCCATACATCATAGCTGAGGTCACTAAAGTATCATAAAGCCAAAGTTTGGTTCGAGGTTCCTGAAAGTGAACCTGTGAACACATCCTTTCAAGTTTGCCCAAGGCCGCATAGGCTCTGGTCAATCTAGTCTCTACTGCTCTTCTCAACGAAAAAACTAGCCCACTGAAAATTACTGGATAAGTATATGCATCTGTATACTCCACAATCTCTTGCCCATAGGTAAATGTGGAAGCTGAGCTCCTGACCCACTGCAGCGTGGTGTTAAACACCACAACCTTGGTTTTACCAAGGTTGATAGACAATTTACTATCCTCCGCAAACATGTAAGGCATCCAAATGGCGCTGCATTCCCTCTGGGGAGTCGGAAACTAGCACAATATCATCAGCATATAACAAAAGTGGGATTCATGTCCTTGCTAGCTGTGCTCCTTTGTCCCCTAGCCTCGTAATGTAATCAGAGGCCTCATCTACATACATACCAAACAAAGTAGGAGATAGCGGGCATCCCTGCTTCACTCCAATAGTGGAGTGAACTAGGGTAGAAATCCCCTCGGGAGTGCGCACCTGCCTTGCAACTGATCTATATAAAGCCATAATTCCCCAAATAAGCTTGTGAGTACCCCCATGACTTGCAGTCGCCGCATGGGGTGATTGGGTACTTTTACGGTTTGAAAAGGCAAGGTAGGGAAGATGAAGGGCAAGGAAAGGTTGTTTCCGAAGCTCAACATGCATTACTATGGGCCTTTTCAAGTATTTGATAATATTAGCAATGTTGCGTATAGGCTGAAATTGCCAGATACTTGGAGGGGGTATGTGAAGGAGTTGTGGCAACCACTAACCTTAGTTGTTGGTTTCTTTCCCTTGATTTTTATCTAACTTTTGGGACCCTCTTTTTGAAGTCACAAATGGCCGGACATTGTGTGGCCAGTGTGAAACGGCCGAGAGTTTCACCCGCAATTGGGAAGGGTAGGTGGCCACGAGATGGTCGGGCCAGTCGGCACTAGAATCCGAGCAGTAAAAGTGTGTCTAGGCTCAGTTCAAAGTCAGTTAGGCCTCTCGCTACATGTTATAAGTCGGTGGGTACTAGGAAATTAACTCAGAAGAGACAATCTCGACACATGGCAGTAGGAGAGCAACCTGCAAATGCAATTTCCTAGTCCAGCATGAAGACGGGGCACCCAAATTGAGAGAAGGGCTGATTTTGACTCACAAGTGACTACACTGTGTGTGTGAGTAGTGGGTGCAAGTGATCCCAAATCCAAGGATGTGGAATAGCCTGGAATTTCCAATGGTACAGCTCTGATTTGAGTATCCCATACTTCGGCATCATAGCCGTTCATCATTGCTACCTTGTAGCGGTGAGAACTCGGAGTTTGGGGCAATTTGAGTCTTTTCACTAATCCGTAGTTAATGAAATTGTGAGTAGCACCGTCATCTACCAAGATACGCACCTTGTGCCCTTGAAGAAATCCATGCATACGCACTAACTCATGTGGAGTGAAGGTCTGTTGCAACATGGAAGCTGTGATACAGCATTCATGCACCACCTCCGTGTGTGTTACCTCCACCTCGGAGAAACGTGAGGAAGACTCAAGAGGTAGCAGTTGCATCGTGTGCACTGCTTTTTCCTTGCCTTGAGTAGCAAATTTCCCTTGGGACAATCCTTTGTGCCATGGCCGCTTCCCAAGCATTGAAAACATAACTTAGCCTTCTCAAATTCCTCAGGAGAGAGAGGCCCTCGAGAGGGCTTTCCATGTGTATGTACAGTTGTGTGGGTTCATGCACGTATGCCGAGGCAAGAGCCTCTTGTCTAGGTATTGGATTAGCTAATTATTAATCCCCCACAGGTACATACATGTGAATTCGGGGAGATTTCACGTGAGAAATCTCATCCGATTCAAAGGGCAAGTAGCCCTACAGGTGCGGGAGCTTGAGGCTTGCTACGGATGCGATTGGCACGCGAAACGGAGCCCAAAACAGTAAAATACAGCCTGCTGTGTATTTTTGCAGGTTTAAGGTTTTGACCCTAATTGATCCCTATTACCCCTAGGAGCTTTGGGGAAGCGATGGGATCGCTGTACGGGTGATCTGGTGCATTTTCGGGGCGAAAAACTGAGAATTCGGCGTGCTGCAGATTCTTGCCAGGTTTGGGAAAGTGTCCGTATGCGCTGGGAAGGCACCCTTTGGCATGGGGATATTATCTGTGAAGCCTCCTACTGGGGTTATGTTGCCAAAATCGGGGTAGAATAGGCCATTTTCAGCTCGGTAAAAGCGGGACAGCTCGTAGGAACTTCCAGGTTTTCTCCCAAGTTTTTATAAGAATAAAGAAATACCTAAAGAGGCACCACTCTTTGGGGTCTACAGGGTGTCGCTGTCTGATTGGTAGCGCTCTAGCTCCCAGGCCGTGGTTTGTTTGAAGTGTTAATTCTAGTCACAGTCTATTTGTGAAGTTCCTCTGTGTCGCAAAGTTTAAGTAAAGGTTTTCAAGTAAGATTCGGGTGAAAGCTAAATATCTATCGCCCTACAGGCCGGCTTCATGGTTCCATTGGCGGGACAAAATCACTTTTTCGTTGAAGAGTGAGCCTTGGTTGGTGGTGGCGAAGACACAGAGCATGAATTACACTATGACTGACAGGACAAACGACACCAGAGAAGAGGGTTCCTCTTCACAAGACAGACAGGCTATTCCTCCAGTGTGGTTGGCGAGAGTTTTTGGCCACCCCTGTCTATACCTTTTGTTGATTTGAATGCTCCACAAGCTCAAGCGTATATGACTGGGCAACTAGATGAGGATGCGTTCAGGGGACAATTGGTTGCTGTTGTGAATTTGTTTTCTCGGTCGGTGTAGAATCCCAGGTTTATGGAATTTCTGCAAGCGCCAGCAGTGTCACAGCAGACAAGGCAACTGTCTCATGCAATAGAGCCTGTTGAGAAGGTCCGTTGTTGATTCGAATGCTTCACAAGGTCAAGTGTATATGACTAGGCAACTAGATGAGGATGCCTTCAGGGGACAATTGGTTGCTGTTGTGAATTTGTTTTCTCTGTCGGTGTAGAATCCTAGGTTTATGGATTTCTGCAAGCGCCAGCAGTGTCACAGCAGACAAGGCAACTGTCTCATGCAATAGAGCCTGTTGAGAAGGTCCGTTGTGCAGGGAAAGTCACCTTTGACATGGGGATTTTGTTTGTGAAGCCTCCTACTGTGGTTATGTTGCCGAAATCGGGCTAGAGTAGGCCATTTTCAGCCTTGTAAAAGCGGGATAGCTCGTAGGAACTTACAGGTTTTCTCCCAAGTTTTTATAAGAATAAAGAAATACCGACAGGGGCGCCAGTCTTAGGGGCCTACAGGGTGTCGCTCTCTGCTTGTAGTGCTCCAGCTACCAGGCCGTCGTTTGTTTGAAGTGTTAATTCTAGTCACAGGTCTATTCGTGAAGTTCCTTTTGTCGTAAAGTTAAAATAAAGTTTTCAAGTAAGGTTAGGGTGAGAGCTAAAGTCTACCACCCTACGGGCCAGTTTTTTTCTCTCATCTGATTCTTTACTTGAAATACTTTACTTGACTTTACGACAGAGAGGAAAACTTCACAAATAGACCTTTTGTTAGGTGCAGCGGAATGATTGTTTGCGCTTTGCTCAAGATGAGTGCTCCAAACTGTGCTCAAGGTTCCTTTTTGTTCTTATGGAAGGTAGAGCCTTCCGTTTCTTAATGAGAGAGTGCTATGATCACAAACAAAGTGAATGGACATTGTGCGTACAAGTGTATGAGACTGAGAGATAGAGAGAGAAGAGAGATACGACACCAGAGACGTAAAACCCTCCTCCGAAGGCCCCACTCTCGTTGGCGAGAGTGGTCTACTTATGATTGCACAAAGTGGTACAATGACGATGCAATGGACTGATGCAATCTGTGACTATGCTGATGACGACGACGGTGATGACGATGACGACTTTAGGGCTGAAATCTGTGGTCTTCTATCTACTGAATTTCAGGGCTGTTTCGGTGGCTGAAAATGACTGTTTTTGGCTGCGTTTACGAGGCTCAAAACGGGGGTGCATCTGCAACCAATTAGGCTGAATCTGCTGCGTTTTTCCTGCTGCTGAATTGGCGTTTTTGGATGCTGAAAATCTGCGTTTTTATCTGCTGTGTTTTGGGCTGTTTTGGGCTGAAAAACGCAAAGGAGACTGCAGCGTTTTGGCTGAAAAACGCTAATGCTTGTTGCAGGTGTTGGCGATAGCAAACGCCAAGGTTTGGGGCTGCCGGTCATGGGGAAAAATGCCAAGAAGAAGGCCTTGCTGGCGATGGCTGTTGGGGGGGAAAACCATAGTTACCGGGGAACGCCTATATGGGGCCTTGGAACGCCGGAACGGCGTTCCGGCCGGTCAAAAATTCAGGGAATGCGTCGGAACGGACTGCCGTTCCGACAGGCAGGCCATCACCAGAACGGACCGGCTGGAACGGGGCGGAACGGCAGCAACGGGCAGAAACGGGCAATTTTTCAACTTTTAAAAATATAGCTGTTTGGGAGATTTGGGCAGCCAACGGCCATTTAAATTTTACAGCCCTATATAAATCCCCCCTTCCCCCATTCTTCACCAAAGCATCAAGGAAGTTTGAAGGGGGCCATCTCTCCCTTGCTCTCAACTCTCGAGTCTGGACTCTCAAGCCATAGGGGCCTAGCCTCTAGCTCTCAAGCCATAACCTCTCTCTCTCTTGGGCTAACCCTCAAGGCTCAAGGGTCAAACTCTCTCTCTCGGTCTCAACTTCCAAGAGGTGAAGCCTCTCTCTCGAGTCTCAAGCTCTCTATCTCAACTTCTCATTGCTCAAGCCTCAAGCAAGAACGGAATCAAGCCTCTCTCTCTCTCAAGCCCTCTCTCAAGCTATCTCTCTCTCTCAAATCCTCAAAGATCAAGCTCTCTCTCTTTCACGGATAATCCATGGCCTCTTCTTCTCGTTCAACCCCCTCCGTTCATGCGGGCAACACTCAAAAGGCGAAGGAATGGTCGTGGTGGGATGAAGTGACCTCGGAGGGCACCTTGTCGGCGGCGGGAGGTTCTCGTGCATGGGGATGCAAGCTATGCTCTTACACACGGAAAGGGGGGCATGACAAAGTGAGGGCACACTTTCTTCGAGTGCCGGGACATGAGGTGAAAATTTGTGCCAACGTAACCATCGAGAAGAGGAAGGAGCTCGAGGAAAAGGATCGGCAATTTAACCATAAAGCCAAGCCGGCACGCAAAGGTATTGATCCAAAGACCCTCATTTTCCCTTCTTCCTCTCTACCCGGTGTAGGTGTTGGTGCATCTTCACAAGGTCCAATTCGTCGCCAAAAGACCCTTGCCACCTCTTGGGACCCAAAGAAGAAGGAAGAGGTGGATGCGGCCGTGGCCCAATTCTTCTATCACGACCATATCCCATTTGTCGCAGCGAGGTATGTTCATTGTTTTATGATTTATCAATCTTCTCTCTCATTTCTTTTGTTATCGTCGGTTCCACTTTTTTGATACTAACCTCTTCTATGTTTGATCGAAATAGGTCGGAGTATTGGAAAGTCATGGTGCAACGGATTGGAGAGTATGGCACCGGCTATGTGCCGCCATCTTCAGAGGCTCTCCGAACCACCTTGCTCGATCGAGAGAAGGCTATTGTGGAGCAAGCAACCCTCAACATTCAGCGTCTTTGGGCAAAACATGGCGTTTCCCTCATTGCCGACGGGTGGAGCGATACAAGGAAGAGATCTATCCATGGTCTCGTCGCATACTCCAGTGGAGAGATGTACTTTGTGCACTCTCATGATGCCACTGAGAGTGGCAAGTCCGCCGATGTCCTCTCTGCAGAGTGGACAGCGGCCATAGAAACCATCGGTGAGCAACACGTGGTGGCCTTTGTCACAGATGGGGAGGCATCAAACAGGGCAGCAGCAGCTATCATAGAGGGCCACTATCCGCATGTGACAGTATGCTTTTGCATGGCACACTGCTTGAATAACCTTCTAAAAGACATCGGCAAGCTAGACTGGATTGCTCCAGTCATTGTTGATGCAATGAAGATGGTTACTTTCATCAACAATCACAACTTGGTTCGGAGTGAGTACCTCAAGAGGTCGGGCGGCAAAGTGCTTCTAAAGTATTCAGATACCCGCTTCGCATTCAACTTTCTTCTTGTACGCAGGCTGTCTGAATGTCAAAATGCGGTCCGACAGGTCTTCATCAGTGATGAGTTCACCACCTCTCTCTATGCAAAGACAGTTGCAGGGATTTTGTGCAAGGATAAGGCAGAGGATCTTGAGTTCTGGAAGGAGCTCAAGAGTCTAGATGCACAGGTAAAACCTGTGGTTCATTTGCTTCGAGTTCTGGATGGCATGGATCCTTGCATTGGCAAGATTTATGAGGCAATGGACCGCATGATTGAGCAGCTTGCACAGCTTGAGCCGAACGTAGAGCGATATGAGGAGATCCATGCGCTTTGCAGCTCGAGGTGGAATTCATATGCCTCTCCTTTACACGGGGCAGCGTACATGGTGGATCCAGAGTTCCAAGGTGCAGGGCAAGAGACAGATAGGGAAGTCATGAACCAATTTACAGAGATCTTAAACAAGATGGTTCTAGACAGAGATGGGCGACGCATTGTCAGAGATCAGCTGAGACAGTACAGAGAGATGCGGGGGTCATTTGGCAGTCCAGATGCTCAGATTGATCGCAGGAAAATAGGTTCAGTGCTTTGGTGGGAGGACTATGGCTATGATGGCCCTGAGCTTCAGAGATTGGCGATCCGTATTCTCAGCCAGTCAGTTAGTACCTCATGCTTGGAGCAATTGTGGAGTACCTTTAGCCACATTGCTTCCAAGAAGAGGAATCGGCTTGGAGTGGAGAAGGCTAATGATCTTGTCTTCGTCAGCGCAAATTTGAAAATGCTTTGCAAGAGTACAGACAAACAGACAGATCCTTTTACACAGTGGGAGATGGAGCAAGACGCTTCTTCTCAGGCGGATGGAGATGCACATCCACCAACACCAGGTACTTCATATGTGGCTGAGATTGAGCCGGACCTAGACCTTGATGATGAGGAATGGGAGGATGTGCATGATTTACAGCCGGCTACTACGGATTGGGAGGCCTCTCAGGCTAGTGGCTCTTGAGTCTTGAGTCTTTGCCATTTATCCTTACCTTTTTGTATGGCTGCTTGAGCCTTGCCCTCTTTGCCGTTTGTAGCTACTAGCATCTTTATGGTATTTGTCACCTTCAGTCTTTTGGTATTGTGGTCACTGAAGTCTGGTTTGAACTTTGCCCCCCTTTGGTTTTTTTGTAGCACCTTGGCCGCTGGCGGCCCTTGAGGCTTGTTACTATGTTAGCCATAATTAATTCCAAAGTGTTATCTCTGACTACTACTCTTGCAATTATTTGAGAGCATTGTGTATGTACTATGGAAATTGTGTTTGCTCATTGTTGTTCATCTGGCTATGTACTCTGGGCGCCTCACATCCCAATCAAGTCATAATAAGGTTAAATGGTCTTCGAATCGTGTTTTTTGTGGGTATTAGAGTCAAAGGACTCTAATACTACTTGTATTCAAACACATAACGCTAAAAAAAATAATATTTTGGTGTTTTTTTAGCCTGCCGTTTCGCGCCGTTCCCGTTCCGGGCCCATTCCCGTTCCCCCGTTCCGCAGGGAGGCCCGTCGCCGTTCCCGTTCCGCGTTCCGGGTAACTCTGGGGAAAACGCCAAGGGGGAGATGGTCTGGCGCTAGCAAACACTAGGGGCTGACGGGGGTGGCCTCACCAAGGCAAGCTTGAAGAGGGTCTTGTTGAGAGAGGGAGGGAGTACCTGTTGCTTGAAAGCCTGTTGTGCTCCTTGCTCATCTGCCCATTGTGCTAACTTGGGTTTGCTTATATATTAACTTAGCAAAATTGCCCTACCTACTTTTGTTGGGAAGTCACTTAAAAATAATAAGTGAAAATACCAAAAATAGGAAAAATAGGCTAAATGCACTGGAAAATTCCCTTGACTGAATCTGATGGATTATGAAGGGAATACTGATGATCATGCTGTGTGCAACTGGAGGATATGCATCTACACTAAGTGACTGCGCATGCACGGTCTACGAATAGACTCACAAAAGTGCTAGATCACTTCTAATCTAGACTTGATTGGACTGACTGAACCCTTATCATGCTGTAGCTTGTCCACGGACACATAGGGTTGGATGTGTTACGTGACATCCCCTCCTTTTCAAAGTGGGGTACTGGTACCGAACTGTATGGCGTCGAGGGAGATCGCCAATAGCATCCGGAATCTTGAAGGGACTCTTCGGCGGCCCACTCTGATGTGTGGGTCGTGCGGTACTTAAACTTCATAAAGGTGAGGTCGTTGTCAAGGTAGATAGGTGGGTCCTCTAGTCCTCTCAAGATGGCCCTCTTTCGGATGAATGAGGTTTGAGACTCCTCATAAGGGAATTGGAGGATGAGGGTTCTTTTCTGTAGGTCTTTGCCGGCTCTCCAAGCTTCGGAAAAAAGTAGCTCCTCGTCTTCCTTGTACCGGAGCTTCATGCATAGGGCTTTCCCATCGCTCTCGGGTGTGGACGACTTCTCTTCTTTGATGCCAGTCACTTATACATTGAGGCAGTGGGCTTGTCGCATCTTCTCTTCCTCAATGGTTGTGTGTATGATGAACGGCTCATGTATTTGAACTTCCGGTCTTGTCTCTTTTTTGATAATCTTTTTGAAAGGAGAGAGAGAAATGAAATGAAATGTTATATTAACGTCTTCAAAAGGCCATAATGACCTATGAGACCCGAAAGTTACAGAGTGGTGGATCTAATACAAAGTCAGAGTAACAAAATAACCTAATAACCTACCAACAGTACAAAACAAAGATATATACTATGGGGTCCTAAGCTGGTCGATGTAAGCCAAGCAACAAACTAAGCAAAAAAATGGGTGGCTTGTTGGGATAGCTGAATCACAAGAGATCTATCATCGGTCGTTGGCGAATCTCATCAATTTCCTCCATGGTTAGTAGTCTGACCGGGCGTCGTGCATGCCTGGCCAGCGTGCTCCGAATTTTCTGCCGTAGCCTCCGTCGATGCTGTGTAGTTCTTCGCAGTCGCGAGCGCCTGGATTTCCCCAATTCAATCGCTCGGTCAATCAGTGTGCCTCTGGTGTGAGACGAGGGGGAGCTCTGTTGTGGGAGTGGCTCTTGCGGCTGTCCCGTGTCTACTATGAAAAAGTCTGTGATCCGTCTTTGAGACTGGCTAGCCTCTCCATTCATTAGGCTATCTCTGTGTCCGCGTAGCTCGAGCAAGAACAAACCCAGACATCTCTGATCTTCGTATCCCATGACTCTTGAGAGTGGTCCAAAACCCTCTCTGAACAGGCAGTGGAATCGTCCTCGTATCTCGTAGTAGGCGGGGCAGCGGCATGTATAGTGTAGCTCTGTCTCAGGTTCCATGTTACACAAGGTGCATATCCTGTCTTCTGCTGGTACTCCGCTGTATCTCCCAGTTTCAATCCGCAACTGGTGAGAGGATGTGCGTAACTGGCCAATAGCACATCGTATCCCATGAGACTAGTGGGAATCCATGTATTTGGGTCTCGTCACAAAACCATCTTCCGTAAGCTGGAGAGGGTGGTCTCCCTAGAAAGCCATCTTCGTGCCTAATTCCTGTGCTGGTTGTATCCATGTCCTCCTGGTGTCTAGCTGGGTCAGGTCTTGGCTGTTACCATATACATGTGGTAGTGATGTGTGTGAACACACTAGGACCGACGGGGCATTTTTTCCCTCTGTAGGAGGTTTTTTCCCCCGTGCATTGTATATACGCCCATCACTCTAGGGCTATCTATCTTTCCATTGCACACTAAGTAACACACTCTCTATTGTGTGCCTTGAGCTTCCTTCGTCTTCTCCAAGCTGTGTGTGTTTCTCTGCAACCCTAATTCCAACAATTGGTATCAGAGCAGGTCACGTCCTCCCGGGCTTAGTCGCCAGCTGCTCCAGCACACACCTACTCACTTTCTCCGATTTCAGTGAGCTTTGGCGAACAATCGCAGGTCAACAAAAATTTTGGGTGAGCTCGAAGAGCGGGGTCTGCTCAGAATTTTGATTTGGGCTCATTTCGGCCTCCGTTTCTACTACAGGCAGTACTGCACAGGCTATTTCGTCATTTTGTGCAGAATTTTTGTCAGTGCTGTTTTCTGCATAACAGGTGCCTTATAGTCTTCTACTGTTTGTGCTATATAGCATAGGTTGTTCCCGCTTCATTGCTCCTATTTTCGGGCAGTTTTCACATCAGGTGCAACATTTACCATGGTTGACAACAACAACACAGATGTGTTCAAGATGTTTGCTGCTGAGGACAGGTTGGATGGGGACAACTACCCTATGTGGGCTTATATGATGCAACATGTTCTTCTGTCAAAGGGTGTTTGGAACATTGTGCAGGGCATTGATGTACGTCCTGGTTTTGAGGATGTAGGCGATGTTGAGGATGTTGCAGGTCTTGCTGCAAGGATTGCAGCTATTAGAGTTGTTTTGCCTACAGGAGAACAAGCTCGTTGGGATGTTAAGGATGCGCAGGCTCATGCATTGCTTGCGTTGTCTGTGAAGCGTACCATTGTTCCTCACATCCGTTTAGCAAAATCTGCAAAACAGGCTTGGGATATTTTAGCAGGTCTTCATGCAAGCCGCAATGAGGCTAAAATTGCTTTGCTACGTAAAGAGCTGGAGTCGAAGATTATGCACGAGGAAGATGATATCGACACTTTCCTTGCTAGTGTCAAGGATATCAATGAGCAGCTTATTTTTGCAGGTGAAGTCATTTCAAACAGTTCCCTTGTGCAGATTGTTCTTGATGCCTTACCAGATTCCTACCAGACTTTTGCTAGTACTTGGAGACTGATGACCCAAGGAAATCCTGAAGTTGTCAAGTTTGATGCATTATGCACATTGCTGTTGCAAGAGTCACTTTCTAGAAAAAACAGGACTAGGCAGCGTGCAGTTGAACAGGCTTTTATTGCTTCTCAAAGAAAGGGTGGTAACAGTAATGCAGCCACTTCTTATGGTTCTGCTGCGAGTAGCAAACATTACGTTCCTAATGCTTCTACTGGCAGCAATTCGTCTGGAAATTCTGGCGATAAGGGCAAAAAGAAGATGCGTTGCCATTATTGTAAAGCCAATGATCACTTGATCAAGTCGTGTCCTAAGTTGAAGGCTAAAGAGGCTAAGAAGAAAGAGGGTGGTTCCACTCCAAATGCTGGTTCCACTACAAATGCAGCCATTGTTGAGTCTTTTGTGAAAGGCGACTGTGTTGCTGATGTTGATGCAGAATGGGCTTTTAGCGCAGAGTGCACTTAAAATCCTGCTGTCCATGATGCATGCTTGTCAGTTGCTGCAGATTCACATGTGTGGTATTTGGACAGTGGTGCTACAAAGCACATTACCTCACATCGTGAATTGTTTACCTCTCTCGAGTCTGTCCCTCATGGGAATTCAGTCACTTGTGCCAACAACGCCTCTTATCCAGTTCAGGGAGTTGGAAAGATTGTGCTCACTGCTGCTAATGGCAGTTCCTTCACACTTGTTGATGCACTTTATGTACCTGGGATCAAGAAGAATCTCTTGTCTGTATCCGCACTTGCTAGACTTGGACTTGTAGTCAAATTTGTGGATGACAGATGTACAGTTCATGATCTCAGTTTTGGTGATGAAATTGTTGCATCTGGCCTTTTGTGCTGTGGGTTGTATAAGCTCACTTTGTATGACAAGTGTGGAAAAAATTTTGCAAATGCTGTTGCAGATTCAAGGGCTATTTCAGATGCAGAACTTTGGCATGCACGTTTTGGTCATCTGAATTTTGCCAGTTTGCTGCGTTTGCAGAAATCTGATATGGTTGCTTCTTTGCCGCCTCTTGAAGCACCTGTCAAACATGTTTGTGAAGGCTGTATTTTGGGTAAGATACAGCGTTCTAAGTTTCCAAAGGATGGTTCAGTTCGGGCCACATGCAGGTTGCAGCTTGTGCATAGTGATGTTTGTGGGTCCATGCAAACTCCGTCCTTGGGCAATTACCTGTACTTCGTGACTTTCATTGATGATTACTCCAGGCATGCATGGGTATTTCCGCTTAAAGCGAAGTCCGAAGTTTTTATGTGCTTCAAACAATTTTTGGCTATGGCTGAAAATGTCTCGAAATGTACTATGGGCACCCTCTGTTCCGATCGAGGGGGGGAGTATATGTCTTATGAATTTAATGCATTTCTGGCTAGTCGTGGGATAAAACACCAATGTACAGTGCCTTATACACCTCAGCAAAATGGTGTTGCTGAGAGAAAAAACAGGTCACTGACGGAAATGGCACGATGTATGGTCAAAAGTCAAGCTTTGCCGCATTCTTTTTGGCTTGAGGCCATCATGTGTGCCACTTATGTACTAAACAGGTGTCCTACGAAAGCTTTGCAGTCTATTACTCCATATGAAGCATGGCATGATAGAAAACCTTCTATTGAGCACATGCGTGTTTTTGGTTGTTTGGCATATGCTTTGGTGCCACAAGTGCAGCGCAGAAAATTGGATGATAAGGCTATCAAATGTATTTTTGTTGGTTATAGTGCTGAAAGCAAAGGTTACAGGTTGTATCATCTGCAAACAAAACGTATTCTGGTTTCACGGGATGTAGTGTTTGTGGAAGATTCTGTTCAGCCCTTGCTCTCATGTACTAGAGACAGTAATATAAGCTCATAGGACATTTATGACACTTTGTTGCCTCTTTTCAGTGGTGGAAATACGAATGTAAGCTCCAATGAGGCAAATGTACAGCCTATGGGGGTTTCTGAAAATGTTTTAGATCAGCCTATTACTGATGCAGATGTACATGATGTACTTGATGAGAAAAGGGCTGAAAATGAGCAGGCTAGAGGTATGCCAAAATGGCTGGTGCACGCTTTGCGTGACAGTAAATTAGATGCACCTTTGTCTAGTCGTACTCGTTCAGGCTCTCGCCATGCATCTTATGCATCAGATTGTTATGCTTTGGCTGTGTCTAGCTTACATGATGTTGAGGAGCCTCTGACTTTTCATGAAGCACAAAATTCAGAAAATTGGATGGCTGCCATGCAATCAGAATATGATGCACTTATAGAAAATGACACATGGACTTTATGTGATTTGCCTCCTGGCAAAAAGGCCATTGGTACGAAGTGGGTTTACAAGTTGAAACGCAAGCCGGATGGTGAGATCGATCGCCATAAGGCTCGACTTGTTGCAAAGGGTTATGCACAACAAAAAGGCATAGATTATGAAGAGACTTTTGCTCCCACTTGTCTTATGACTACTGTGCGATTTCTATGTGCATTGGCAGCTCATTTTGGTTGGGATGTACATCAATCAGACATTGTTACTGCTTTCTTGAATGGTGACATATTTAAGGAAGTTTATGTAACGTAGCCTCGCGGTTTTGTCATAAAAGGACAAGAGGACAAAGTGTGCAAATGTAACAAGGCTTTGTATGGGTTGAAGCAATCTCCTCGTGCTTGGTATGAGAAAGCTGACACTCATTTGGTCAAACAAGGCTTTCGTAACAGTCCAACAGAAAGCACATTGTATGTAAAGCGTGAGGGTGATGTACTTCTCATTGTGGTTCTTTATGTTGATGATTTGCTAATCACTGGACCAAATGAGAGACACATTGCTGAATTTAAGGCTGATTTGAATGCTACTTTCAAGATGAAAGATTTGGGGCTGTTGCATCATTATTTGGGTATACAGTTTAAGCAGTGTGATGGTGGTATTGCCTTGTGTCAGAAAAGTTACATAGAGACATTGCTATGTAAGTTTGGACTTGAGGATTGCAAACCTATTGCCACTCCCATGGAAACAGGTTTGAAGTTGAGTCTACATGATGCTAGTGATCTTGCTGATGTCACTCTTTACCAAACTGCTGTTGGCTACCTCATTTATATATGCAACACGAGGCTAGATATTCAGTTTGCAGTCTCACAGGTCAGCAGATTTATGCATAGCCCAGGGTCTAAGCATTGGCAGGCTGTCAGGAGGATTTTCCGCTACCTTAGTGGCACTTTACATCTTGGCTTGGTTTATCCCAAGGGGGGATCATTGCCGCCAGACTTACATGCTTTTTCGGACTCAGATTGGGCTGATTGTTTTGACACGCGAGTGTCCACAAGTGGGTTTTGTTTCATGCTTGGCAGTTCATGTATATCATGGTTGAGCAAGAAGCAACCTACTGTGGCCACTTCGAGTTGTGAGGCTGAGTACAGGGCAGTCTTCATAGCTACGGTTGAGTGTGTATGGCTCAGACGCCTTATGGCTGATTTGGGTGTTGGACAGGACACTGACAGTCAGAGCGCATTGGCAGTTGCGAGGAACCCAGTTTTTCATGCTCGCACAAAGCACATTGAGGTGCATTACCACTATGTCAGAGAGAGGCTCTCAGCAGGAGAGATCAGCTTGGCTTATGTGCCAACACAGGAAAACCTTGCAGATGTTTTCACAAAGGCATTGTCTCGTGAGAAGCTTGAAGCTTTCCGCAAAGCTTTGGGCTTACTCCCCTTTGTGGACTAATCCTGTCCTCAGGGCATGGTACTTCCCTTTACTCATGTGCCAGCTCTCGTTCACCGCATCACTCCAGGGGGGATTTGTTACCATATACATGTGGTAGTGATGTGTGTGAACACACTAGGACCGCCGGGGCATTTTCCCTCTTTAGGAGGTTTTTTCCCCCGTGCATTGTATATACGCCCATCACTCTAGGGCTATCTATCTTTCCATTGCACACTAAGTAACACACTCTCTATTGTGTGCCTTGAGCTTCCTTCGTCTTCTCCAAGCTGTGTGTGTTTCTTTGCAACCCTAATTCCAACATTGGCGGATGAGCTTGGTGATCTTTGACTGTGTAAGAGTGAGAGATGGTGCATCCAATGAGTAATGGAATGGTGGCAGCCTGTCGATGCTGAACCCATGTGCCTGAAACCATGATGTCATCTCCCCATACCAGCATGTTGTATCTCCTTGTATGGCTAACTGTCGAGAGGATTCAAGTGCTGTACGAGCATATCTGTTTCTAGGAAGTTCCCATGTGCGGCTTATGAAGGAGACTGATCTGGTGAGCGCCTCCACCACTAGTGGGGGGGCCTCTAGCTCTGCTCGGATAATGGCTCGCGGTACTGATGCCTTGGCTCTAATGAGCCGCGAGATCATAGAGACGAGAGGTTTCTCCATGTTCCCCCAACCGTCTGTGCGACCCTGCCTCCCGTGGTGATCCAGTGAAGGTCCCCATATCTCGGTTCCATAAATCAATGCTGAAGCCACCAAGGTGTCAAAGAGCCAGAGCTTCGTTCGGGGCTCCTGAAACTGAACCTGCGAACACATCCTTTCCAATCTATCCAATGCTGCGTGGGCTCTAGTAAGTCTGTTCTCAGCTGCTCTTCTGAGTGAGAATGCAGGTCCGCTGAAAACCACTCCAAGATAAGTGTAAGCATCTATGTACTCCACAGTCTCCTGGCCGTATGTGAATGTAGGTGTTGACCTCTTGATCCACCAAGGTGGAATTCGTACGTACGTACATTACGATTCCGTACGGTACAACCGTACGGTACAGTACGACAAGTTTTTTTTATTGGGTGTTTTTTTTTTTTTTGGCTTTTTTTTTGGGCCATCTTCTCCACGGACCACTCGCGCTAGAGCTTTCAGATTGGGATAATAGGGTGAGAGGGAGAGAGCCTTAGGCTTTTTTAATCGACCAAGATTACAAAAGACTCTCTTTTGAAAGGTATGTGAACTTAAATTTGGTGTAATTTTCTTTTTTTACAAATGGTACGTACCTATCACGTACCTAAAGGTTGGTTCAGTACGGAAGTACGTTCCGTACGTACCTAAACCGTACCGTACACTACGTACCTTTCCACCTTGTGATCCACTGTGGGGTGGTATTAAACACCATAACCTTGGTTTTACCTAGGTTGACAGACAAACCACTTTCGTGGGCAAACGTATGCAGAGCATCTAGTTGACGTTGCATTCCCTCTGGGGATTCGGAGATCAACACTATGTCATCAGCATATAACAAAAGTGGAATCCATGTCCCTACCAACTGAGCCCCTTTATCTCCATCGGTGTCAATGTAGTCAGAAATCTCATCCACATACATACCGAAAAGAGTAGGAGAGAGCGGGCAGCCCTGCTTCACCCCAATAGTGGAGTGAACCGGTGTAGAAAGTCCCTCCGGGGTGCGTACATGCCCTACTACTGATCTGTACAATGCCATGGTCCCCCAAATGAGTTCTGTGGGTACTCCCATTTCCTGTAGTCTGCGCATCAGTCTAGCTCTGGGTACTGTGTCAAAAGCTTTGCGGAAGTCCACAAAGCTACAATAGATCCGTCTCCCATGAGATCTGCCTTCCTCGATGATGGCCCTGAGTGTCAGGATATGGTCAAGAGTAGAGAAGCCTCTCCTGAATCCTGCCTGTCCAGTTGCACGTATTCCCTCCCTCTCTGCCCATCTACTCAGCTGTTGCTCAAGAATGGATGCATACAACCGTGCCAGTGTGTGCCCAATCATAATAGTGCGATAATTCCCAGGCTCCATGGGGTCTCCTGATTTGAAGATTGTCACAAAGTGATGACGTGGCGGACAGCAGAAACCCTAATTTCTGCCAGAAACCCTAAAATTCCTGCAAACCCTAAAAACTGCCAAAAACCCTAATTCGCAGCAAACCCTAATTTCTGGAAAGCCTAACTGCTGGCTGAAACCCTAATTTCTGGTGCCAGTGCCACGTGGCCGGGTTGTACGGATTTTCCGGAAATTGCGCCGCAATTTGCGCTGGCAGCTTTTGGGCGTTGCTTTTTGCATGAAAGAGAGAGAACTTGCTTTTTTTAAAATTTAAAAAAAAAGAGACTCTCTAAGAGAGAGAACTGATGCTTTTTTAATTTGAAAGCTTTTGGGGCTCTGCTTTTGGGCATCCCTTGTAACCTTTAAATTAGTGGTGACGGCCTCACTTCTCAGGGCATCTGGACGCAGAGTCTGAGAGTGAAACCCTAACCGCTCACTTGTACTTTGATGATTGATTAATATAAAAAGAAATACCGAAAGGGACGCCAGTCTTTGGGGCCAATATCTCTAGGCACGGAACTCCGCCGGGCCAGTGCAAATCTATTGTGATCTGTGAATTGTTTTGAAGTGGTTATTTGGTGCTGTCGCGGTTGATTCTTGACTTAGAGTGTCCAAGTCTGTTACAGTGGTATCAGAGCACGGCCGATTTCTCTTCTACGGGAAATCCGATCCCCGAATTTTTTTTCCGCGGCACCTATGGCTTCAGGCAATGATCAGTCGACTCCCTCTGCATCTGGAGATACGGGCTGGGATCACAGCGAAGATTCAGGCAGAGAGTATGGCCCGCCTCGGCCTACTTAGGCGGAGCGGCGAGAGATAGAGCGTCGCCAGTTGATCGGCGATGCAACAAAGATGATGCTCAATTTTGCCAAGGACCCGAAGATGGCAAAATATATGAACCAGACCTCTTTGGAAGAGGTACAGACGGAGTGGCAGAAAACCACAATACCACTCCCGAAACCCGCTCTCAAGAAACCTTCTGCCTCCAAGAAATATACGGAGAAGGAACTAGAGAACGTGGTTGATGCACGGATTGCTCAGCTTTCTGACACGCAAAAGAAAGCCAAAAAGCACGGCAAAAAGCAGAAGAAAGGCACTGACTTCCTGGCATATTTGGGTCGTCGGTCGACATTTGACAAGGCAAAGAAATTGAAGAAGCGCGTCAAGTTTGAAGACCTACCCAGTTCTTCTTCTTCTTCTTCTGACAGTTCTTCTAGCTCCTCGGATTCGAGCGAAGAAGATAGAAAAGATAAAAAGCGAAGCAAGAAGCAACGCTTTGGAAAGGGCAAGAGAAAGGCAAAGAAGGCTAAATCTCGCCCAGAGACTGATAGTTCTACTGAGGACTCGTCTACAGACAGCTCAGATTCCGATGACGGAAAGTTTTATGGGAACAAGAAGAATTTTTACAAAGCCAACCAGTATGACTTTCTCGAAGATAAAAGCAAGTAAGTCCGAGAGTTTAAGCAAGGTGGCCACTCGATCAAGTTTGATACTTTTCAGGATACTCAGATGCTTCGAAGGCTTTGTCTTTTATACAGTAGTTTGACATCGCTTTCGCGGGAGGACGCTATTCAGAGCACTCCAAGATTCGGAGAGCTGCCTCTTACTTTAAGGGGAATGCTCGTACTTGGTGGTCCACGCTTCTATTAAGCAAGACTACCAGTTACATGGCTGAAATTCAAGAGGCTTTTTTATTTCTTCTTGGTTGACTCAAGAGTTTGAGCGAGATATACGAGCTGCTTGGAACCATCTCCGGATGACCAAGAGCGATACAGTGAATTCTTATTGTGAAAGATTCTGGAGCTCTTTTCTACCCGCCTCTTCATTCAAGAAGATCTCGTTCAGAGAACAGATTGAGCGGTTTACCTTGGGTCTACCTACAGATATCCGAAATCACTGCTTGGAATAGAAGTCAGCTTCTGTTCAGGAGTTGATGAGTCATGCAAAGCGGGGCTTTGCCATTCACTCTGGCAGTCTGACCTACCCCACAGATGAGGCCATGACACAACGAGCCGAACAGAATTCTGGGAATGAAAGTAGAAAGAAAAAGAGCAACCCAGAGAAAAAAAAGGATGCACGACCCAAGCTTACTCCTGAGGAGAGAGCTCGCTTCATCGGAGAGGGGAAGTGCTTTGGATGCGGGGAACATGGACATATCTCCGCAAAGTGCCCTAGAAAGGCACAGAAAGAACAAAATGATAAAGACGACGACAGGCCTGAGAGTTCGAGAGCAGCTGAGGAACGTGGCAAAAAAGGAAAGCAGAACTGGTACCACATGGCGTGGGACCTCCATCGAATCTAATGAATGAAAGTACAAACTTTGCCGCTTTCGGGGCAAAGTGAAGGATCAGGAAGCTCTTTTGAAGGAGCCAAGGCAAACTTCTTTTCACTTGGAATTGGCGGCTCGATTTCGAACTACGCCTGACACACTGATGCCACAGGCGGAGGTAGTTCGACTGGCACCCGGATGGGATGTTGCCATTACACCGAGCATTGGCAAACTTTGTTTGCAATGACAGGGGTGTTCAGGGCACGCGAGTGACGTTCTACTCGGGATCCCTTGGTACCACAAGAACTACGCCGTGGTTGACTACCGGGCCGAGAAAGCGACTTTGATAAATGAAGGGCTTAGAGATTGTACTTGATGAACTTCAGTTTTCTTACTCATTCTTTTGGGAGAACTGAACGATGGATAAAGGTTGAATATGTTTTGACCTGATCAAAAGAACGCCAAGATTTTTCTCCACACTCATGCCGATTGCTTTTCAGAGGGCCTGAAGATCAAACCATTGATCTGATACCTGGAAGCACGTCACCGAATCGGCCACCTTATCGTGTGAGCCGAGTACAGAATGAAAAGATTATGAACCCAGTGAAAGACCTCTTGGAATAGGGTCTTGTCCAGCCTAGTACTTCACCGTATTGCTCTCCAGTGTTGTTGGTTTTGAAGAAAGATGGATCTTGGAGAATGTGCATCGATTATAGCGCTCTCAACAAAATCACCATCAAGAACAGATTTCCGATTCCTAGGATCGATGATATACTCGACAGGTTACAGGGATCCTCGTGCTATTGACTTGAAGAGTGGATATCATCAGATCAGGATAGCGCCAGGAGATGTCTACAAGACAGCTTTTCGGACGACTTTTGGGTTATTTGAGTTTTTGGTGATGCCTTTTGGCTTAACCAATGCTCCTGCGACATTTAATCGGATGATGGATAGGATTTTTCGAGAGTACGGGCTATTTGTTGGCACTTTCTTTGACGACATCATTGTTTTCTCCAAGAATGAGACAGAACACAGAGATCATCTGCTTCAAGTCTTTCAGGCATTACGAGATCACACATTAGTGATTAATGCTAAGAAAAGAGAATTTTTCCTACCAGAGATACATTTTTTTGGGACACATTGTGTCAACAGCAGGAGTGCAAATGAACCCGGCCAAGATAGAGACTATCCGTGATTGGCCCGATTTGAGGAATGTCCATGAAGTTAGAAGCTTCTTGGGACTGTGTTCGTACTACAGGCGGTTCATACGAAAGTTTGCAGAGGTTGCTTCCCCTTTGCATACCTTGACACACAAAGGAGTACCTTTTTCGTGGGGACCCACAGAGGTGACTGCCTTTCAGACATTGAAAGAGAAATTCACTACAAGACCAGATTTGACTTTGCCGGACTTGCAGAAGTCATTTGAAGTATTTTGTGATGCTTGTGGTCGTAGTTTGGGTACGGTCATGATGCAAGAAGGCCATGTCATCGCTTACGAGAGCCGTTTGTTCTCTAGGCCGGAGATGACAACACAGATCTATGGGAAAGAGCTTTTGGCGGTTATCCACGCTCTTACTCAGTGGCGGCATTACCTACTCAGAGCGGATTTTACTGTCTTTACAGACCATCAGAGTTTGCGCTACTTCTTATCACAGAAGCAGCTTTCGGAAAAGCAGATGCGGTGGGTGAACATCTTGTCACAGTTCCACTTCCAGATTGTCCATGTGCAGGGACAGAAGAATGTGGTTGCAGATGCTTTGTCTCGAAAACCGTTGGTTCTGGCTATTTCCGCGATACATCATAGGAGCTTCGAGGATATGGTCGATCAGTGTGCCACAGATACAGATTTTGCAGATATTTTCACACGGATACGGGATGGGAAGACTGTAGCTGGATACTCCCTTCGAGATGGCTACTTGATGAAAAAGACTATGTTGTGCGTTACACAACCGTTGAGGAAAAAGGTTATGACTGATTGCCACTGTCCACCTTTTACGGGTCACCGTGGCATTGCTACCACCATGAAAGGGGTAGAGAGAGATTTCTTTTGGCGGAGACTGAAGAAGGATGTGGAAGAGTTTGTGCGCAGTTGCTTGGTATGCCAGAAGGTCAAGTTTGACAGGCATAAGGCATAGGGATTGTTACAGCCTTTACCCATACCCACCCGCCCCTGGGAAAATATTGAAATGGATTTCATTTTTTTTGATCTCCCGAGAATACAGAATGATCACGATCATTTTTCGATTACATGGCACGCCTGAGACGATTGTCCCTGACAGAGACCCCAGATTTATGAGTTTGTTTTGGAAGGCAATTTGGGAGAACATTGGCACGCGGTTGCAGTTCTCGTCATCGTTCCACTTGCATACTGACGGGCAATCTGAGATTGCCAATTCAGTGATTTTAGATTTATTGAAGTCTTGTATCTCGCATCAGAAGACTCAATGGGAAAAGAACTTACCTTTGGTGGAATTTGCCTACAATAACACGATACACTTTTCGACGGGGAAGACGCCATGTGAGATTGTTGAAAGTGCTGCGAAGGTTCCATCCTTCCTGAGCACGAAAGATTAGGTATTGGAAGCGGATGAATATTCGTGAGACTTGGATACGGCTTTTGCCAAGGTTCGCAAGACTTTGCAGAAGTCTCAAGATCGACAGAAAAAGGCAGCGGATCGCCATCGTCGCGACTGGAAACTGAAGGAGGATGATTGGGTGCTCTTACTTTTGAGAAGGCACGCCTAAGAAAGAAGAAGGGAAAGGAGAGGCTTTTTCCAAAGCTTAGTATGTGATACTACGGACCTTTCCAGATTACTGACAAGATAAATAATGTCTCCTTCCGATTGAAACTGCCAGATACTTGGAGGATTCACAATGCATTGCATGTGAGTCTCTTGAAACCTGTTAAGGGTGATGTGCCTGATGATGGGGAGCCTGATGAGCAACCCAAAGTGGAAGAAAACGAGGAGATCCTTGTTCCTGAACAGATTTTGGCACATAATGATACGAAGAAAGGTAAAGTCCGAAGGCGGTTCTTGGTTAAGTTCAAGAACTTTCCTGCATTTGATGCGAAGTGGATGGAGGAGGAGGACCTAGCAGATACTCCTCGGATTGTGAAACTTTACCTCGATGTTTTGGTTTAGCATAGTCTACTCCAAACGGAACCCAGAAACTTAGCTTGGCCGAAGATCTGGTGCAGTGGGATGCACAAGAGGGGAGTTACTCCGCTCCTTTGTCAACAGATGCCTCGATTTTGATACTAAAGTCATTGATGTCTCTTTGAGCTTCAGGGATACTGAGAGCTGACAGTATTCTGCTGGATGACTTTATGAAATGGAATTCCTGATAATGATACTGATTTGTTCTTGACTTCTTGTGAGTGCAGGAACTGATAGACGAAATGACTGCAGCATTTTGGTCTACTTGATCTCGAATAGACATGGTTGCAATAGGGGTTAGTCAATCGGACATCGATGAGGTCCCGATCGGACCTAGATGTGATTGCTAGCTACATTGCCGATAAATCATGGTCTAAGGTCCGAATGAATGTTGAATGTCATGTGATGTCCTGTGATGTGACTGTCGATTTTATACATGTGCGAGATGTGTGTTCCTAGTACGTAGGTACTAACAGTCAGTGTCTGCTAAGACGGTTTATGGCTTTTGTCGGTTTTGCATGCGTAATCGCGGTCGATTACAATGTTTTCAAGAGGGGGGTATGTCACAAAGTGATGACGTGGCGGACAACAGAAACCCTAATTGCTGCCAGAAACCCTAAAATTCCTGCAAACCCTAATTTCTGGAAACCCTAACTGCTGGCTGAAACCCTAATTTCTGGCGCCAGTGCCACGTGGCAGGGTTGTACGGATTTTCCGGAAATTGCGCCGCAATTTGCGCTGGCAGCTTTTGGGCGTTGCTTTTTGCATGAAAGAGAGAGAACTTGCTTTTTTTAAAATTAAAAAAAAAGAGACTCTCTCTAAGAGAGAGAACTGATGCTTTTGATTTTGAAAGCTTTTGGGGCTCTGCTTTTGGGCATCCCTTGTAACCTTTAAATTAGTGGTGAGGGCCTCACTTCTCAGGGCATCTGGACGCAGAGTCTGAGAGTGAAACCCTAACCGCTCTCTTGTACTTTGATGATTGATTAATATAAAAAGAAATAGCGAAAGGGGCGCCAGTCTTTGGGGCCAATATCTCTAGGCACGGAACTCCGCCGGGCCAGTGCAAATCTTTTGTGATCTGTGAATTGTTTTGAAGTGGTTATTTGGTGCTGTCGCGGTTGATTCTTGACTTGGAGTGTCCAAGTCTGTTACAAAGATAGGTACGATCGTAGATAGGCTCCAAGTGTCTGGTAGGCCCTCACACATGGCACGGTTAAACATGACTGCTAGAAGCTCTGCTAGTAGGTCTTTGGCATGCATGAAATTCTCAACGACTAGGCCGTCATGATCATATGCTCTCCCAGTCTTCATCCTGTCAATAGCTTTCTTCACCATCTCAGCGGTGAAAAAGACACATGCGTGTGGGCATGGATCGGGGGGGTCGGGGAGGGGCGGCTGTCGAGATACTGTGTACAAAGATGATGCGTACTGACCCCAGGTCTCTGCGGAGGAAATCGCAGGGGGGGGGGGACTGCATGAAAGAGCCGCCACGCCTCACGCGAGTCCTGACTCAAGAATAGCTGATATAGATCCTGCTCGAGTCGAGCCAAAAAAGCCCACTTCTTCCGCCGCACCAGGCGTCGGAAGTCAATCTGTGACTGTTTGTGAGTGACGTCCCCCAACAACACCTCCTTCTGAAGTCTGGCTCTAGTCTGGCGGCACTCCTCATCGTACCAGTTGTTCTGAGGCATGCTCCCTAATCATCGGCTCTGCTCAGGCTTGGTGTGTGGGTATGCTTTTGTTGTTGCCTCATGTAATGTTTGTGTCAGTATAGTAGTTAGCTCCTCTAGAGGTCGCCCCGGGTCCTCAGTGCATAGGCGTCTGTAGATTCCGTCCATGTATACAGAATCCGTCTCCCGTGTGAATGTGTAGTGAGTGGGGGCTGGTACTCGTGGCCTGTGTGCTACACTGAAGTGGAAGGAGATGGTCATCGACACCAGAGCATGATCCACTGCCACCCCGACCGGTTTGGGCCCAACTGTTAGATCCTGGATACTAGAGATGAGATTTGGCTGTGCCATGACATAGTCCACAGTGCTAGCTCCATGTCTGTGTGGGAAGCATGTAAAACCTCCCGCAGAGCAGGATATCTCTGTAGGCCGTTCAAGATGGCCAATCCATGTGCAGTGCCCATGTCTATCAGGCGTCGCCCATACTCAGTATATTCCACATCGTGTGATAGTCTGGAAAGGCCCGTCTCTGCTACATCTAGCTCTCTTAGCATCTCCTCTGAAGTATCATAAAACACTGCCTGGTGATGGGCAGTCCTAGCATTGAAGTCCCCTAGGATGATGATGTCACCATCCCTAGAGAACTCCCATATGTCATCATCCAAAATAGAGAAAGGGGACTGTCCTCTGGGTGATGCATAAACTGATGTACTCGGGGGAAAGTAGCAAATAGCTAGATAGAGGTATCTGCTTGTCTCTGCTTTTAGTCTCACCCACATGTACCTAGCTTGCTCGTCCCTGCGGGCTATGTGTATCAGTGGCTGCAGATCCTCTCTAAATAACACTGCCACTCCCCCCTGAGCCCCGCCCTCTGTGCTCTGAGCGTGTCTCCTGTCTGTAGGTTGTCTCCCACCTGTATCCACTGTCTCCCACCTATATCCATTGATGTGTGGCATGGATTGCCCAGGGGCCTGGTGTGTCTCAGAGTAAAAGATGATGTCTCTTCCAGTAAAGCTATCCTCAAAAGCTCCCACATCAAGACGCATAGATCCATTGCAGTTCCAGGCAGCTACTTTGAGTGTGGTCCCATAAGTCTCGCACCGTCATGTGGAGCGTCGCTCTAGTATTACCACTTTTCCGTCTCGATAAAAAGCGATCTTGCCTTTTTCCCTTGCCGCTCTAATCTCCGGCATTACTTCCTGCATATGAGCGATCTGCGAGAGGGTAAGATCATCCCCGAGAAAGATGCCAGTCTCTTTAAGAGTTGGTCTTTTCTTCAAGAAGGACTTCTTTGCTTCCATGGAGGGAAAACGGAGGATGAGTGCTCTTTCTTTTGAGGTTTCTCCACTGCTTCCATTTTTCTTTATGTTGCCCACTCTCCATGCCCTTGTGTGCATCGGCTCATGAATCCCCATCAAGGCTGTGAGTTCTTTTACTTCTTCGTCCACATTGCCTTTGTCTTTAAGACCGCAAATTCTCACATGTAAAGCGCGCACCCTTCTCCTTTGCTCCTCCTCAAGTGTATGATTAATGATGTTGCTGGGTGTGGACGTGGGCGTTATCTCCTTGCCGTTCCCTTTCTTGGCCACCTTGATCCATTTCTCGGCTTCGTCCGCCTTCTGTTGAGTTTTGGTAAGAACATCCACCCAAGAAGTCGTCATTTCTTTGTGCTGCTCTTCTCCCTCTTGGATGGCCCGTACTTGCTCCTTGATCGTGTTGATTTCTTCGATTACTGAGGGTTGCAGTTTGCCCTCTTCCAGTGTGTTTCTTGATCGTGCTTCGGCGAGATCTTTCTTGAGTGACGCGATCTCTTCCTCTTGGGTCGTCACTCAGTCTTCCAGCGTGCTCATCTTGCTCTCTTGGATCAACACGCGTCCTTCGAGCATGTTTATTGTACCCCAGAGATTGCGGTTCATCTTGGTAATGGTCTCCGTCATTTCCTCTTTGCATTTTCGAATGGCATCCTCTAGGGGGTCGGCTTTTTCGTTCGTCTTCCTCATGTTTTATCGCCGTCCGCAAGGGGGTTAGATGCGCGCGTGCACCCACTCTAGCAGCAGGCGAGGCATTGGATGTACGTGTGCACCCACACTAGCGGCGATCGCGACGAGTGGCGGAGCGCGAGGCGGTGTGGCCCGGTGCCCTCAATATGTTCAGCTGTGTGTGTGTGCACGCACCGAGAGAGAGAGAGAGAGAGAGAGAGAGAGAGAGAGGGAGAGAGGGAGAGACTTTTTGTGAATCATGCAGGGAACAGAAGTGAAAAGTTATAAGCACACATCAAGAGATAACCGCAGTGAAATATTTAGAATGGAAGTATTGGAGAAAAATCCCACAAGGGGCCATGGGCTTATAACGTGTGTGGCTGCTGGAAATAACGTCTTAGCTGTGGGAACAAATCGAGGTTGGCTTATCCGACATGACTTTTCAGGAGGAGAGTGTTTAGGTAAGGCTGTAACTTATTTGACTATTGCCAAATTCTCTTGAATTTCTTTCTTAGAAATCATTTCCTTTTCTTGTTTTGCGATAGAGCTTGATTTAAATACAAGCAAATCTTTGGAGCAGAATGTTCTTCGGGTCTTTGTTGATCCTCTGGGAAGACATACTTTGGCTGTGGTTGAAACGAGCAGTGGAACAGAAACTCACTATTTACACCATAAAGCAAAAAGGTCTCGCATATTGAGCAGGGTCAAAGGTTTAACCATTTGTTCTGTTGCTTGGAATAAACATCAGCTTAGTGAAGGTAATTCAACTTTTGTTCTATAAATTTCATGTTTGGGAAGTGATACCTTTACAGGCTTTCCATAAAGTCGACATGGACACAAATGCAGCATCATCCCGTGACATAGCCATTGGAACATCTGGAGGTCAATTATTTGAAACATCTTTGGATGAGAAGGAGAAGAAGGAGAAACCATTGAAGTTGCTTTATGAGCTTAGAGAGCTCAATGAACCAATTATTGGAGTTCAAGTGAGTTTTTCCCTATCTATACGATAGTAAATCTGCAAATGGATGTAGGAGTTTGTATATTTTGATGCCTAGTTCACTTCAGGATTTGACACCATGAGAAATTTTCTATTCCTCAATGCCAACCATCATGTATAGACTGGTGGCCTGAAAAAAATTTGTTTTTCTTTTTTCTGATGTTTATAGATGGAAGCAAGTAGTGTTGGCCAGCAAGTGCGCTACTTTCTGATGGCTATTACTCCCACTCGATTATATTCCTTTACTGGGTTGGGATCATTAGAGGTTTGCATTTTTATAGCCAGAGTTACTTTTGTTCATATCGGATTTGTGCAAGAACGTGACTGTAAAGTTTTCAAATTGCTATTAGGCAACATTTGCAGCATATGCAGATAGACCGGTTCGATTTACAGAATTACCAGGTGAACATACCAACAGGTAAGCAAATTTGATTTTTAAGATTTTATCAATGGATCGTTTGAGACACCTCATGCAAACAGTTATTTTGCATTTCTTCATACAGCGAGTTACATTTTTCTGCCAAGCAACGTCGAACAGAAATATTTGCATGGCTGGCTGGCCCTGGCATTTACTACGGGGAGTTGAACCTTGCATTACAGCAGATGTAAGTCTATACGGAAGATGCAATTTTTAGGAGGTGGTTGCATCCAATCAATATGACTATGGTAACAGTTTTCAATGGTTTTGTTGTATCCAACAGTGTAGAAGAGTACTTTGTGGAGAACAAGAGTCTCCTTGAGTACAGCAAGTTGAATGGAGAGACTGCAAAGCCTCGTTCACTTGCCCTGTCGGAATTTCACTTTCTACTTCTGTACGAAAATAAGCTGAAGGTATCCATTTGTCCTGTAAATAATGAACCTTATGTTTGTGCTGCTGTGGGCAATGGACACTTTAGTTTTTATGGCAGGTGGTAAACAGGGTAAGCCAGAGCATAGTGGAGGAAAAGCAGTTTGACTCTTTGTTTGATTACAGTGCGGCAGCTATGCTCGGACTATGCACTGATGCTATTGGTGGGGCAGTCTTTGCTTATGATGAAAATGCCTTGTATGAGGTCAGTCTTTGTACTTGTCTCTGTTTGTTGCAGCAGTTTTAAATCGATTGGTGCTGGAGAGAAATACTAACTTCAAACAGTCACATATTTAGCTGAGTTTATGTTGCATGATTTTTGATGCACTCTTCCTTTCAACTCAAATTCCGTAGAGTATAAATAGGTGTGCAGATTGTATCATACCTTTGCTGTCTACGTCATACTCTGGGTCTGTATGGTGATTCATCTCATTTCAGACAGGGCATTTTCATGTCCCATGATATAAGGACCTGGGTCTGCTCAGAGTATCCTCACGAACTTTGCAGATTGAGGCTGGGAGAACCATGGGGAGCTGAGGGGGGGGGTCAGAGCCGAGGGGAACTGGTTACAGCATTAAGTCTCTGCTCTGCTCCTCCGCAAGGTAGGATGCTGGAGAGTGTACCCTCTGTACATATTTAAAGGATCTTGGCCTCTCCAAAAGCACACATCCAAAAGCTCTAGGTCCAAAAGCAAGCGCCTAGTGGGCTGTCCGTACAACATTGCCACGTCATCACCTGATTCCGCGAATTAGGGGACTGGCTGCCATGTCATCATCCTATATGCAACTTTGGGGGAGTGGAAGGGCTCCATGGGTGCCTGTGTATGGGACCCGGGTACGAATCTGAAGAAGCAACAACTCCTTCCAGGGCTCCTCCCCTTGAAGGAGAGCTCTAACAATGAGCTTCCCAAGGAGGGCTCTACTGTGTCGTGTTGGGTCATGTCCAAGGCATCTACACCTCTAGCTGCCAGAAAAAGAACACTCTGAAGCAAGTTGCTTCAAGGTCAGGAGATTGGGTCGCCAAGAAAGCATGCAAAGCCGTATTAAAAAAAATTCCATCGCTGATGAATGTCGAAATTGGTTAGCCCTTAAGGGACTCACACAAAAGGGGAAGCATGCACCAAAAGTAGCATCCTCAGGTAGGGCTTTCTCTCCTGAGCCGGTCGGCTTGTATCAAAGGCACTTCCAAGAGATCTCCGAGCTGCAAAGGGATGTCATGTCCCTTTGGCTTGTGGCGGGGTATGTGGGACCAGGACTCGTCTCTAGGTCTAGTGGGGAAAATGGGAGGGGCAGGAGGAGGAGGTGGAGAAGAGGGGGTAGGGGGCGGGGGTGTGTGGTAGAGACAACTTGTGGAGGAGAGAGAGTTGGCGGTGGCGAGGCTGAGGTGGAAGGAGTCTCCTCAAGGGCATCCTATTGCAGAGGATGGAAACGGTTCCTTGTAGGAACCCAGTGCTGCTCACGTGTCGCAGGTTGGGGGGTCGAGAATTTGGTCGTTGTTGTCAAGGATTCTGAGTGTTTGTCGGTTGACCTTCCATGACAAATTCGGATCTTCCTTTCATAAGTTTGTAACCAACCGCAACACGGCCCGTTAGTTCTTGCATAGTAGATGTAACAGACTTGGACACTCCAAGTCAAGAATCAATCGCGACAGCACCAAAATAACCACTTCAAAACAATTTACAAATCACAATAGATTTGCACTGGCCCGGCGGAGTTACGTGCCTAGAGATATTGGCCCAAAAGACTGGCGCCCCTTTCGGTATTTCTTTATATATTAAATCAATGTCAAAGTACAAGAGCGGTTAGGGTTTCACTCTCAGACTCTGCGTCCAGATGCTCTCGAAAGTGAGGCCCTCACCGCGTAAAAAAGGATACAAGGGATGCCAAAAAAGCAAAGCCCCAAAAAGCTTCCAGTTCAAAAGCAATCTCTCTCTCTCTCAAGAGAGATCCAAAAAAATAAAGCAGATCAAATCTCTCTCTCCAATTTCCTTGCGTAGCCAAAAAGCTGCCAAATAACGTTGCTAGCTGCTTTTTTTCAGCCTCCGCAATTTTCGGGATTCCGTACCTGCTGCCACATGGCACTGGCCCCAGCTTTTTAGGGTTTCCAGCCACTTAGGGTTTCAGCCAGCAGTTAGGGTTATGGTTTCCAGAAATTAGTGTTTCTGGAAATTAGGGTTTCTGGCAGAAACTAGGGTTTGCAGGAATTTTAGGGTTTCTGGCAGAAATTAGGGTTTCTGCTGCCGGTAGCCACGTCATCACTTTGTGATATACCCCCCTCTTGAAAGCATTGTAATCGACCGCGATTACGCTTGCAAAACCGACAAAAGCCATAAACCGTCTTAGCAGACACTGACTGTTAGTACCTACGTACTAGGAACACACATCTAGCACATGTACCAAATCGACAGTCACATCACAGGACATCACATGACATTCAACATTCATTCAGATCTTAGACCATGATTTATCGGCAATGTAGCTAGCAATCGCATCTAGATCCAATCGGGACCTCATCGATGTCCGATTGACTAACCCCTATTGCAACCATGTCTATTCGAGATCAATCAGACCAAAATGCTGCAGTCATTTCGTCTATCAATTCCTGCACTCAAAAGAAGTCAAGAACAAATCAGTATCATTATCAGGAATTCCATTTCATTAAAGTCATCCAGTAGAATACTATTAGCTTTCAGTATCCCTGAAGCTCAAAGAGACATCAGTGACTTTAGTATCAATATCGAGGCATCTGTTGACAAAGGAGCTGAGTGACTCCCCTCTTGTGCATCCCACTGCATCAGATCTCCGGCCAAGCTGAATTCTGGGTTCCATTTGGAGTAGACTATGCTAAACCAAAACATCGAGGTAAAGTTTCACAATCTAAGGAGTATTTGCTAGGTCCTCCTCCTCCATCCACTTCGCATCAAATGCAGGATAGTTCTTGAACTTAACCAAGAACCGCCTTCGGACTTTACCTTTCTTCGTATCCTTATGTGCCAAAATCTGTTCAGGAACAAGGATCTCCTCGTTTTCTTCCACTTCGGGTTGCTCATCAGGCTCCCCATCATCAAGCACATCACCCTTAAAAGGTTTCAAGAGACTCACATGGAATGCATTGTGAATCCTCCAAGTATCTGGCAGTTTCAATCGGAAGGAGACATCATTTATCTTTATAGTGATCTGGAAAGGTCCGTAGTATTGCATACTAAGCTTTGGAAAAAGCCTCTCCTTTCCCTTTTTCTTTCTTAGGTGTGCCTTCTCAAAACGTAAGAGCATCCAATCATCCTCCTTCAATTTCAAGTCACGACGATGGCGATCCGCTGCCTTTTTCTGTCGTTCTTGAGACTTCTGCAAAGTCTCGCGAACCTTGGCAAAAGCCGTATCCAAATCTCGCGTATATTCATCCGCTTCAAAGATCTCATCTTTCGTGCTTAGGAAGGGGGGAACCTTCGCAGCACCTTCAACAATCTCAAATGGCGCGCCTTCCCCGTCGAAGAGTGTATGGTGTTATTGTAGGAAAATTCCACCAAAGGTAAGTACTTTTCCCATTGAGTCTTCCGATCAGAGATATAAGACTTCAATAAATCTAGAACCACTGAATTTGCAATTTCAGATTGTCCATCAGTCTGCGGGTGGAATGATGACGAGAACTGCAACCGCGTGCCAATGTTCTCCCAAATTGCCTTCCAAAACAAACTCGTAAATCTGGGGTCTCTGTCGGAAACAATCGCTCAGGCATGCCATGTAATCTGAAGATCTGGGCCACAAACAGTCTCGCTAAGTGATCTGGCTTGACTGTTTTCTTTACTGGAATGAAATGAGTCTGTTTGCTAAATCTGTCAATAACAGTCCAGATATCATCGTGACCACTCTATGTTCTAGGGAGATCAAAAATGAAATCCATCGCAATACTTTCCTAGGGGCGGGTGGGTATGGGTAAAGGCTGTAACAATCCCTATGCCTTATGCTTGTCAAACTTGACCTTCTGGCATACTAAGCAACTGTGCACAAACTCTTCCACATCCTTTTTGAGTCTCGGCCAAAAGAAGTATCTCTCTACCCCCTTCATGGTGGTAGCAATACCGCGGTGACCCGTAAAAGGTGGACAGTGGCATTCAGTCATAACCTTTTCCCTCAACGGATGTGTAACGCACAACATAGTCTTTCTCATTAAGTAGCCTTCCCGAAGGGAGTATCCAGCTACTGTCTCCCCATCCCGTATCCGTGGGAAAATATCTGCAAAATTTGTATCCTAGGCATACTGATCGACCATATCCTCGAAGCTCCTATGATGTATCGCGGAAATAGCCATAACCAACAACTTCCGAGACAAAGCATCTACCACCACATTCTTCTGTCCCTGCACATGGACAATTTGGAAGTGAAACTGTGATAACATGTTCGCCCACTGCATTTGCTTTTCCGAAAGCTGCTTCTGTGACAAGAAGTAGCGCAAACTCTGATGGTCTGTAAAAACAGTAAAATCGGCTCCGAGTAGGTAATGCCGCCACTGAGTAAGAGCATGGATAACCGCCAAAAGCTCTTTTTCACAAATCTGTGCTGTCATCTCCGGCCTAGAGAACAATCGGCTCTCGTAAGCAATGACATGGCCTTCTTGCATTAAGACCGCACTCAGACTACGACCACAAGCATCACAATATACTTCAAATGACTTGTGCAAGTCCGGCAAAGTCAAAACTGGTTCCGTAGTCAATTTCTCTTTCAATGTCTGAAAGGCAGTCACCTTTGTGGATCCCCACGAGAAAGGGACTCCTTTCTGTGTCAAGACATGCAAAGGGGAAGCAACCTCTGCAAACTTTCGTATGAACTGCCTGTAGTACGAACACAGTCCCAAGAAGCTTCTAACTTCATGGACATTCTTCAAATCGGGCCAATCACGTATAGTCTCTATCTTGGCCAGATCCATTTGCACTCCTGCTGCTGAGACAATGTGTCCCAAAAAAGTGTATCTCTGGTAGAAAAAATTCACTTTTCTTTGCAGTAATCACTAACTTGTGATCTCGTAATGCTTGAAAGATCTGAAGCAGATGATCTCCGTGTTCTGCCTCATTCTTGGAGAAAAGAATGATGTCGTCAAAGAAAGTGCCAACAAATAGCTTGTACTCTCGAAAAATCCTGTCCATCATCCGGTTAAATTTCTCAGGAGCATTGGTTCAGCCAAAAGGCATCACCAAAAATTCAAATAACCCAAAAGTCGTCCAAAAAGCTGTCTTGTAGATGTCTCCCGGTGCGATTCGGATATGATGATATCCACTCTTCAAGTAAATCCTGCTAAAGCACAAGGATCCTTGTAACCTGTCGAGTATATCATCGATCCTAGGAATCGGAAATCTATTCTTGATGGTGATTTTGTTGAGAACGAACAACACTGGAGAGCAATACGGTGAAGTACTAGGCTGGACAAGACTCTTTTCCAAGAGGTCCTTCACTTGGTTCATAATCTCTTCATTTTGTGCTCGACTCACACGGTAAGGTGGCCGGTTCGGTGGTGTGCTTCCAAGTATCAGATCAATGGTATGATCTTCAGGACGAGCAGGTGGTAACTCTCTTGGTAGGCCCTCTGAGAAGCAATCGGCGTGAGTGGAGAAAATCTTGGCGTTCTTTATCAAGTTTAGACATATTTGTCCTATCCTTATCGCTCAATTCTTTCATAAAGATCGAGTAAACATACAAATTCGATTTCATTAATTTTGAAATGGCCGAAGCCGATACAATAGGGACAGACTCGCCGTTTAGTTTAATATCAAGTACAATTGTTTTGCCCTTTTCTGTAGTCAAAGTCGCTTTTCTCGCCCGATAATCGACCACGGCGTTTTTCTTGTGGTACCAGGGAATCCCTAAGAAAACATCACAACCCTCCAAAGGCATTATGAAGAAGTCCTGATGCCCCAAATACCCCTGACAATGTAACCGAAGGTTGCCAATGACAGGTGTAATGGCTACGTCCCTGCCGGGTGCCGCTAGAACTGCCTCCGCAAGTGGTCCCATCCGATCTTGAGTAATCTCGAGCCGCGCCGCCAATTCCGGTGAAATGAAGTTTTGGCCTTGGCTCCTCCATCAAAGAAAATCAGGGCCTCTTGATCTTTCACTTTACCTCAAGCTCCGCAAAGTTCTGTACTCTCATCTATGGTGTCGGGATCGGTACCCACACAATCTGGAACCAGTCCTATTTTCATCTTGCCTTTTCGTCCACGTTCCTCGGCTGCTCTCGAACTCTCAGGCCTATCGTCGTCCTTATCATTCTGTTCTTTCTGTGCCTTTTTTGGGCACTTCGCGGAGATATGTCCATGTTCCCCGCATCCAAAGCACTTCCCCTCCTTGATGAATCTAGCTCGCTCCTAGGAGTAAGCTTGGGTCGTGCATCCTTTTTCTCTGTGTTGCTCTTTTTCTTTCTACTTTCATTCCCAGAAGTCTGTTCGGCTCGTTGTGTCATGGCCTCATCTATGGGGTAGGTCAGACTGCCAGAGTGAATGGCAAAGCCCCGCCTCGCATGACTCATCAACTCATGAATAGAAGCCGACTTCTATTCCAAGCAGTGATCTCGGATCTCTGTAGGTAGACCCAAGGTGAACGGCTCAATCTTTTCTCTGAACGAGATCTTCTTGAATGAAGAGGCGGGTAGAAAAGAGCTCTAGAATCTTTCACAGTAAGCATTGATTGTATCTTTCTTGGTCATCCGAAGATGGTTCCAAGCAGCTCGTATATCTCGTTCATATTCTTGTGTCAACCAAGAAGAAATAAAAAGCTCTTTAAATTTTAGCCATTTAACTGGCCAGTCTTGTTTAAAAGAAGCGTGCACCACCAAGTACGAGCATTCCCTTAAAGTAAGAGGCGGCTCTCCGAATCTTGGAGTGCTCTGAATCTTTTTTGTCTGCCTCGCTCAAATCTGAAGAGCTAGAAGAACTCTCAAAAGAAGAAGAAGAAGAAGAACTGGGTACTCCTTCAAATCGAACACGCTTCTTCTGTTTCTTTGATTTGTCAAATGTCGACTGACGACCCAAATATCCCGGGAAGTCAGTGCCTTTCTTCTGCTTTTTGCCGTGCTTTATGGCTTTCTTTTGCGCGTCAAAAAGCTGAGCAATCCGTGCATCAACCACCTCTTGTAATTCCTTCTCTGAATACCGTTTGTGATCAGAAGGTTCCTTGAGAGCGGGTTTCAGGGGTGGTGTAGTGCTTTTCTGCCACTGCGCATGCATTTCCTGAAAAGAGGTCTTGCTCATATATTTTGCCAATTTTGGATCCTTCGCAAAACTGAGCATCATCTTTGTTGCATCGCCGATCAATTGACGACGCTTCATCTCTCTTTGCTCCGCCTGAGTAGGCCGAGGCGGGCCATACTCTCTGCCGGAATCTTCGTTGTGATCCCTGCCCGCATCTCCGGATGCAGAGGGTGTCGACTCATCCTTGCGTGAAGCCATAGGTGCCGCGGAAAAAAAAATTGGGGATCGTAGAAGAGAATCGGCCATGCTCTGATATCACTGTAACAGACTTGGACACTCCAAGTCAAGAATCAATCGCGACAGCACCAAATAACCACTTCAAAACAATTCACAAATCACAATAGATTTGCACTGGCCCGACGGAGTTCCGTTCCTAGAGATATTGGCCCCAAAGACTGGCGCCCCTTTCGGTATTTCTTTATATATTAAATCAATGTCAAAGTACAAGAGCGGTTAGGGTTTCACTCTCAGACTCTGCGTCCAAATGCTCTGGGAAGTGAGGCCCTCACCGCGTATAAAAAGATTACAAGGGATGCACAAAAGTAGAGCCCCAAAAAGCTTTCAGTTCAAAAGCAATCTCTCTCTCTCTCAAGAGAGAGCCAAAAAAATAAAGCAGATCAAATCTCTCTCTCTCTCTCTCTCTCTCTCTCTCTCTCTCTCTCTCTCTCTCTCTCTCTCTCTCTCTCTCTCTCTCCAATTCCCTTGCGTAGCCAAAAAGCTGCCAAATAACGTTGCTAGCTGCTTTTTTTCAGCCTCCGCAATTTCCGGGATTCCGTACCTGCTGCCACGTGGCACTGGCGCCAGCTTTTTAGGGCTTCCAGAGACTTAGGGTTTCAGCCAGCAGTTAGGGTTAGGGTTTCCAGAAATTAGGGTTTCTGGAAATAACGGTTTTTGGCAGAAATTAGGGTTTGCAGGATTTTTAGGGTTTCTGGCAGAAATTAGGGTTTTTGCTGCCGGTAGCCACGTCATCACTTTGTGACAGTAGAAACTTGTTTAGCCACAATATTCCTGTAGCAGTGATGGCAATCCAATGGTATAGCGGTCACATTGGTCCTCCAAGGGTATTAGCTTGAAGAAAGACACCAGAAGGTAGACTTCGAGGAACCTTCGTTTGTAGTCTTCCATTGTTTTGGTGGAAAGCATTTTCACGTTAACCCATTCTTCCAGAAATCTCTACTTCAAATAGGGATGTCATATAGCTTTGGGAAAAAATATGCTTGAAAGCTTGCCAAGTCCTCAGAGCGTGGGGCTTGGTAGCTATAGAACTCCACTATTGCATAGCATTATCATTCAGAAAACCGGTGGCTGGAGAGATTTTTGACTCTTCAGTGTAGTTCCGTAGGGCATAGATGTTCTCGAGCTGTTGCAGGAATTGTAAGGCTTTCTTTCTATCTTTCACCCTCGAAAAGGTGAAAATTTTTAGTGTAGATCCACCATCCTTGAAATTCTTTGGCTAATGTGGTGCAAATCTAGGATGTGGATAATAGGGGTAGGTATATGGGCTTCAACTCTTATACCCCGTAGGCGGTGGGGGAGGTGGTGGCAGAGACGGTTGCACCGGGTAGATATCAAACAGATGGCTGCATTATGTTCTTGAAAACTCCACCGATCGGAATAGAGGCTTTTGTAGGTTGTCGAGAGGAGACTCTTGTGCTTTCTGGTGCTAGAGGATGTGGAACAGCCTGAGGCAATAGAGGTGGCAACATAAAGTTTAGAAACTAGTGAAAGCTCTGCAGAATCAGGAAGTTCTATTGAGGATGCCTCGAGAGTATATCACAAAGTTTGTCGAGGAGGAATTGCAGGTACTTTGCAGAATCGAGAAGTGCTATCTTGCTCAGTTTGTTCTTGGAGGGACCAGTTTGCTTTCAAAAAAGCAGGTGTCTGAAGCTCACTGATACCACTGTAATGAGAGGGCATCGCGTGCCAGCTGAAAAGAACAGAATGAAACAGACTATTAGCACTTCATAACACCCGAGAGAGAGAGAGAGAGAGAGAGAGAGAGAGAGAGAGAGAGAGAGAGAGAGAGAGAGAGAGAGAGAGAGAGAGAGAGCTGCGAAGGAGGACGTGGCCAAACTTGAAGATAAGGCGGCACCCTACATTACGGACACTCTCAATGTCATCATCAACCGGCTATCCAAGCTTGAGATAGAGGTCGAAGCATTGACCAAGGAGAAGGAAGCATGGAAGGAGGAGCAGGAGAAGTGGAGGGGAGAGGAATGGAAGAAAGAAAAGGAAGAGTTGAAGGAGCAAATCAAACTCCTCCGTGCTTCTAACGCATCCCTCATCCCCGTAGGCGGAGAGATCAAAGCGGAAGCCAAGGAAGCCCTCAAGGAGGAGATCATCACAACTCT
Source organism: Adiantum capillus-veneris (assembly GCF_014529385.1). NCBI lineage: Eukaryota > Viridiplantae > Streptophyta > Polypodiopsida > Polypodiales > Pteridaceae > Adiantum > Adiantum capillus-veneris. Next base: position 3,628,548 of record NC_140956.1, read on the forward strand.
CACGGCAAGCATCGACGACAAATCAGAGTCCACCAAGGATGGATGGGTTGAAGTAGTCAAGAAGAATATAAAAAAAGAGGCGAGAGCGGAAGCCCAAAAAGATGAGGCGCTCATTATATACACAACCATTGAGGAAGAGAAGATGCGACAACTCGTGTACAAGGAAGAAGAGGAGCTACCCTTCTCCAAAGCTTGGAGAGCTGGCAAAGACTTACAGAAAAGAGCCCTCATCCTCCAATTCTGAGGAGTCTCGAGCCTCATTCATCCGAAAGAGGGCCATCTTGAGAGGCTAGAGGGCCCTCCTATCTACCATGACGATGACCTCACAAAGATGCAACAAGACCACCGTTGTGCATGCATGCCTAGAGTGAGAAAAGCTTGCAAAGAAGGGAAGAAGGCGGTATACCGAGATGGTAGGGTTATCGTTGATGACAAGACCATCGTATAGGGATTCGCGGCTTATGAGACACATGAGGAGATCCACATTGCGGTTTGGAACTGCAATGGGGATCTATGGACACATTCATAGAGGCTTGAGGACGTGATGAGAGGACGGGACCTAATTCTCCTGATAGAGACACATGAGAGCCCAGAGTAGAGTCTACTGAGGATTCGTGGTTTTAAGTGGAAGTCCTCCCATCGAGAGTCACAAGACACGGGCACCACGTGCCAACGGAAAAGAATAGACTGAACATTTTTAGCACTTCAAATAACACTGAACTGAAAGAGAGAGAGAGAGAGAGAGAGAGAGAGAGAGAGAGAGAGAGAGAGAGAGAGAGAGAGAGAGAGAGAGAGAGAGAGAGAGAGAGAGAGAGAGAGAGCGCACTGCACACGAGATGGGGTGTGGCAGAGCTCCACCCCGAGAGAGCACTGACCCCAAACCTTGGCGCCCCTTTCGGTATTTCTTTATATTGCTTGAACTCTGTACAACGCCGGTACTCCATCCTCTGCACCTCATGCGGAGCATGCCAAAGAATGAGCCGTTGGCTCATATTTAAAGGCCCTTGGCCATGAAAAGCTTTTAAACTCAAAAGCATATGGCCCAAAAGCACATGCTGAAAATCAGTGAGCACAATTCTAGGAAATTTGTACACTTGCCACGTCACCATGCAGCGCAAAACGTGGAAATCCGTACAGTATGCCATGTCAGCAGAGTCGATGCAAATTGCGGAATTCGGTATTGTCCGTACAATTGCCACATCATCAGCTTTTACGCTATCTGTGAATGTGTGGGGGTCCAACTTTATTTATTCTTTGTGTCACTTGGGCCCCATCGGACGGGTTCCATAAGTTGGCTGGAACTTCTCTTTAAAAATAGGCCTCTTGGCAAGACTTTATAAGTTAGTAAAACTTCTTCTATTGCTTCTTATAGGGTTTAGGCTCCTCGGCCAGAATCTGCAGGTTGGCTCCGTTCTTCGGTGGCTTGACACGTCAGCAGTTTGTGACATCGGGAGAGTACTCGCCAACACACTACACGAGGATCGGGAGGGTGGCCATACTCTTTAGACAGGGACTCCAAAATAGGATACAAATTGTTCCATGCGACCTACAGGTCCGTTACCTTTGGATTTTCTTTGAGCTATCTTGGGATAGGATCATCTACGCCCTTTGCTACTTCCCCCCGTGAGGCTCGAGATTTGCTACTACAGGGACAGAGAGGGATGGGGAAGAGAGATCATCCCCATACACATGCTTGCCAAATGAGATATGGAGTACTCTACGCTGGGGGAAGTCTTTCTCATGGGAGACTTCAATGCGAGGACATGTCGTGGACAAGTGTGAGACATACAACACAGAGGAACCGGTGGCACTACATGCCACACAAGAGGAGGCTACCAAAAAAAGATTCAACAAACACCAGTGCGACATGAAACATTTCGGGGTTTCGTGCATTTTGGGGTTTCGAGGTTTTAGAAACGTTTCGTTTCGGGGCTCAAAGAAAGAAAAAACATGTAACACATGTTTCGTTCTACATGTATGTACCTATAATTATACATTGAATATACATATAAATTTACCTGTCAAAACATGTGAAATACCAAAATCTGGATGTGAGACTTGAGTCATGAGTAAACAAGGTATTGATTTTGTGAAGCGGCCTAGCTTTAAAAATCCCAAATGGGTGGTTTAAGGTCAACTGGTCAAAAGGGAGCCAAAAAAAAAAGTCGACTCATTTCGCCTGTTTCGCCGAAACGTTTCGGCGTTTCAGGGAGCCAAAACGCGTTTTTATGTCACACTAGATGCCAGACACAACCCACATCACAGAGTATGTCCATCATTTGCTTAGATTAGGCTCTCAGCACTGTCTTGTTATTTGTAACGGGATGGCCCACTGGCCAATTTCATGAGGGTTGAGATACATAACACATGGAGTTACAACCCGGGGGGGAGTACCGTGGATAACATCATGGGATCCAAAGAGGCCACCCACCTGCTTAGCTCTTTCACCATCATGCCCATACCTATTGGAGCCGACCACACCTATCTTACACTCTCACTCACTGGAGATGCCACACCCTCCACATCCACGACACGCCCCTCACACACCACAATCCATTTCACACATCAACATCTAGTCCCCCTTATACTCGGCAGAGGTGGAGAAGGGACTCCTTTTACTCCACCCCTCTACGCCACTACCCATGCTCACCTCCCACATCACATCTGTCCTTTAGACATCGGTCATTAGCTCCCCCCCCCCCCCCCCCCCCTCGAGACTATGGCACATAACAATTGGTATGATGATGAGTGTAGAGACCTTTATTACCGGTTGCGTGTTTAGCGGACCCTTCGGAAGATCTAATCAAGAAGCCAGACGCCAGATGAAGATACTTACATGCCGAAAGCGGCGAGCTTTCGAGGAGGCACATGAGCTAGAGCTATACTGCTTATTCATGAGCATGGACAATACCATAGCATGGCACACCCTTCGAGAGCCACGCCCGACGACTACTATTGAGGACCCATAGGTATGTCACGATTATGCAGAGAGATTCTATGAGCCCCGTTGGATTGCACATGTATTCAACCGGGCTATAGGGGAGGGCGTCTCAGACTCGGCACACCATTGTGCCAATCCACAAATATGGGGACACCTTAAACCTAGTGAATTACAGTACTATTATGATTGGCCATACAATGGCCAAACTGTATGGGGTAGTACTTGAGGGTGAGCTTAGTTCATATGGAGAAACTAAGGGCCTACGGGCTCCTGGCCAGTTTGGGTTCAGGCGGACCTTCTCCACCATTGACCACATCTTCTTTCTGCGTTGCATCATTGATGGGGCAAAGGTGCGGTAGAAGAAGCTTTTTTGTTGCTTTGTGGAGTTCTGCAAAGCATTTGACACATTCCCATAGGAGAGGCTCTTTTGGCAACTTCAGAGTCTGGGGATACCGTCGGAGATGATATGGGCCATCTATGCTCTCTATGAGAGAGTGATTGGGAGTGTTCATTGTCCAAGCGGCCTGTCAGAGTCCATTGCTAGCACCATTGGTGTTAAGCAAGGATGCCCCCTCCCCGACCCTCTTTGGATTCTACATCGACGAGATCTCATACTACATCTTACAAGCGGGAGGGGCAGGAATTGACCTAGCAGGTACTCCAATCCACATTATGCTATATGTTGATGACATTGTTTTGATTTCAGAGTCACCAGAGGGTCTACAGAACCATTTGAGTGCCTTGGATTAGTTTTGTACACACAGAGGACTGACAATGAACCTTGGGAAGACGATCTTCTACACCTCCAGGTCAGTTCGGTGAGCAGCCACTTTACAAGAGCAGGAGGTATAGACGAGGTGGTCACCTCATATGTCTATCTGGGAGTCACCTTCACTAGTAGACATGGCCCCTTCTCTGTGGCTCACGCCACCACTGAGAGACTCACCTGTCGATATGCAGCTTTGGCCAATGTTAGAGTGGAGATGCCATCAGTCACACTCTCAAGAGCCCATCTGATACATTAGTACCCCAGCATGATGTACGCAGCAACAGTGTGGGCACCTATAACCGGCTTGTACAACGTATAGGGCGGTACTTCATTTACCTGTTAACTTTACACAGAGCACTGAGAAGGAAAGAGAACACAGATGCGTCCAGGACTAGAATGTCACTGTGCACACTAGACTGACACCCTGTAGGCCCCAAAGATTGGTGCCCCTTTCGGTATTTCTTTATTCAATTTAAGGTAGACGATCCGACCACTTAGTACAAGCTTTCACAAAGCTGTCCAAACCTGGCGAGGGCTGAAAACGCAGGTTTCCGACCTGATTTCGACAGCATAACGACACAAAAACCCCTGTAGGTCAAAAGTACCTGTCTAGGGCAGATTCCCTCGCTATCTGGAAGCTTTTTGGTGAGCTGTCACAGAAATTCAGCGGACTGTAATTCTCTGTTTTTCACTACCGGGTGCCCAAATGCCTGTACGCGCATCCCAAGGCTAACAGGAGGCTCCCCTGGTGTTCCCTTGCAGTTTAGGTGCGAAACCCTAAACCTGCAGAAAAACACAGCAGGTTGTAATTCCCTGTTTCTACGTTTTAGCAGAGCAAACATGCCTACGCGTGTCCCAAGGGCTCCCGCACGCAATGGGACAGTTCCCCTGTGAATTGGACGATTTTTCACGCGAGAAAACTCTCCAAATTCCCAATCTTTTGCGATGGAACTATGCGTACCTGTGGAGGATTAGCAATTGGCTAATCCAGTTTCTGTTTAGAAGGCTCTTGCCTTGGCAAATGCGTATAAACCCCCAAAACTGTACATATTCATCTAAGTAGCCCAACTAGTGGGGCATTACCATATGTGCCAAAGGGGAGAAAGAGATGCATTAGAGCAAGTCATCGCGCTACATGAGACACACAAATTCCTTATGGTGCACACAAACTTCCATACTCATCAGAATTCAGTGCTACTTGGCCCCACCAGTGCTAGACTGACAAGCCTAGACTCCCGATTGGAGAAATCCTGTTCGGTTGCAGCCGTTTCACACTGGCCATGCAATGTCCGCTTGCACCTTTTCAAGGGTTCCGGGAAAAACAAGTAAAAATAAAATAAATAAAAATATCTAGTACATATTTATGGAAGGCAACAGGAAAAATACACCTCCTGGTGACAGCACCTGGTTTGAGAGATAGGCACGGATCGAGAGACCACATGTATATATGATCTCCTACATGGTTCGAGGCAAGCACACAATGCCACAGGATGTCATCAGGGCAGAGCTTGCCACCCTCCCCATGGTAGTGGAGACACTCTTTCAGACGGTCTGCTTTATCTAGAGAGTGAGAGTCCCGGTTGACAGACTCACACGGCGAGCATTTGAGTCAACCATACAGATAGCGAAGTCTGGATATGACAGAGCTTGGTACACCCAGGTCAGAGCATGGTTCGGAGCACATGGCCTTGATCTTGAGAGCTTGCCACCGTTCCAGTATGACCCGGACTCACCCTAGGTTCAATCCTCACGTAGTGAGAGAAACATATTGCTCCGATAGGATTTGTGGCAGCTATATATCAGACAGACTTGGATCACATCTCCCCTTCAACGGAAGATGTCACACTACAGAGATCATTTCCTTACCACACTGGAGGACGGGTTCATACAACGACCATGCTATATGGACACCTACATGCCACACAGCTCACAGGTGGGGATTTGTCAGCTTAGAGTATCATCACACAGACTAGAGATAGAGGTGGGGCGAGCTCATGACATTTCGAGGGAGGAGAGAGTCTGGTGAGTATGCGGAGAGGAGGTGGAGACTGAGGAGCATTTGTTTGTAGATGCAGAGCTTATGATGTTATTAGAGGTAGATACGAGTCATTATTCAGAGGGCAGCCTACCCTCCACGAGATCATGCACTCTGGAGATCAGAGACAATTGTGGGGTTACTTGCTAGAGGTACAGAGGCATAGAGATACACTTTTGCAGCGACATAGGTTTTTTTTTTGGGGGGGGGAATAGGCACAACTTAAGTTTTTTCCAGAGGAACACATCTCCTCCACTTCTAGATCCACCGAGGGGAGTGACTCTCCAACAGGTTGAGATGAGCCAGGTCAGAAGACATCCGTGTGTTACCAAATGCCAAGCCCCACCACTCCACCACAAACACATCGAGGGGATCAAGACCCGAGCTACTGAGGAGAGATGAGTCTAGATGAAGGCTCACCCAGCTGCGTTCATCCAAGCAGCCCTTGTTCGCGATCCTCCCATGTACCACATTCTACACCCCCCTATTATCACAGGATGGAGCTAGCTAGCTTGATGCATCTGCATGGTTGTAGTACCCTGAGCATATAGACATGCACACATCCCTAGGTACTAGAGCTCCATCTCCCCCCCCCCCCCCAATAGATCCCATCATACACCAAGGTCCAAGGTTTTCTCTTTATTTTGTACCAGTTTGGATTGTTGTCTTTTCCGATAGATGGAAGACATACACACATGTATACTTGATTTGTTTCATTGACTGACTTCGGCCTCACATAGACATTAAAATATCTTTCTTTCTTTCCTTCTTTCTGAATACGATTCCTGATACCCTTTTGAAGCAACAAATCCATGGTGTGTGCTTTTGAGAGGCAAAATACAAATTTGGGTGATTGGCTTACTGGACAATTTTGGTGAGTGAAAAAGTATTGCTTATTATGGAGTTGGCAGTTGACTGCCAATTGGAATCTTTTGTTCACCTTCTCGTCTCTATACCCTCCTGAAACAGCACCTTTAATGTGTGCACATGAAACATGATAAGGCAAGATGATAAACTTTGCTTGATGGGACAGTATCACTCACAAGATTCTGCTAGTTTCTTCAATAAGAATTTTGTCTTGTTATGTTGGCTAATGCATGAGGTTTTCTGCACAGATTGGTATTGGCGATGAAGGACGAGACATGTGGCAAGTGTACCTAGGTGCCAAAGACTACACTGCTGCTCTTGAACATTGTAGAGATGTATCACAAAAAGACCATGTTTATGTTGCTCAGGTAAGACTTGATCGTTCACTTTCAATGCCAGCTGCTGCATAGTGGCTTTACTGATTGTCATTCTAATTTGCAGGCAGAAATTTCTTTTGCAGCAGGAGACTATGTTACAGCTGCTGTCTTCTATGCAAAGGTACTGTTTCACTTTTGTTTGGGTGGCAGGTCATATGGTTGACTCATATGTGTAAACACTGACTTAGGAATTTAACACTTGGTTGCATTTCACATCAATGCTAGACTACTATTGTCTTGACATTTGAGGAGATAACTCTGAAATTTGTTGCGGTTGGCGAACTGGTAGGCTTTTATAATCTTAGCTTTAAACAAGGTTTTCTGTTTTTGTGATCCTGATGTTTTTTCTGTTTTATGAAGGATGCACTAAGGACGTATCTTCTCAGAAAGTTGGACAATCTTGGTAAAGAAGATCGATCTCAAATCACAATGGTGTCAACATGGGCTGTGGAACTATATCTTCACAAGGTAGGCCATGGAGCTACGTCTGGGCAATGGTAGCCTGATTTGGGGTAAGTTTTCTGGTAGGCTGAGGTTTCTAGCAGTTATAAAGTAAGTACAGAGATTTAGCTAAGATGGTTTTTTAATGCTAACCTTCACACCTGTTCACCAACATTGAAGTAACACATTTGGCAGATCAATAGCTTGGTATCTAGCAAGACCAGTGATATGAAGCCTAACACAGAACATCAGGACATTCTCAAAGAGTTTCGAGCATTCCTCAGTGATTGTAAGGATGTTCTTGACGAGGCTACCACTTTAAAGCTGTTAGGAAGGTAAAAGTGCTTCCAAGAATGGGGAAATACCTCTGCTTTTAAAGTTCTATCCATCTCTATCAATCAGACAAGTAGCTTCAATAGTCTGTACATCTGAAAGACCAAGTTTTAGAGTAGTCAGAGATAATATGTTTTTTCTGCTGCATCTCTCTCTTAGCTCTGCTGGTACCATCTTTTGAATCTTCGATGGCCTACTACAATTTGCAGGTGTATGTGCATGCACACAGAAACACTAAAGAGAAATTTGCATTAGGGTGATATAAGCACTGTCAAATGAGACTTATCTTCACATTTTTGTTTCAAGAATCTTTACCAAGACTTTGTACTTCTATTTATGACCGCTTATGTATTGACTCTACGTAGCTATGGAAGAGTTGAGGAGCTCATTTACTTCGCTGGCTTGAAGGAACAACATGAAACAGTGATACATCACTATATCCAGGTAATATATGAGACCCAATTCTCATTGGTACAATCGTTTATGAATGCTCCTTGTCTAAAATGGCATAATAAAATGTAATATGAAGTTCTTGAAAACAGCCCAATTGTTTTTGCTTAACTTGCGAAGTCCTTGCTTTACCCTTCTTGCATACTATCTGCTATTAGAATACATCTGCAGAAGTGGCTAACGTCACGGAGAGGAATAATCACTTCACTGTTTTCAATCAATAACAACAGGTTGAGCATCTTTCTTTGACTTCTTATTCTCCATTTTATCTTTAAATTGAAGCGAGGAGATGCTAAAAAGGCGCTAGGAGTTCTTCGGAAGCTGAGTATTTCACCTGAGCTGCAGGTAAGCATGACACTGCAATGAGCAGGGTAAATCTTTTGACTGGTGATGATACCCTTCTGTATATGCAGTACAAGTTTGCTCCAGATCTCATAATGCTGGATCCATATGAAACTGTGGAGTTCTGGATGACAATGGAGAATTTGAATCCACGGCGGTTGATTCCTGCTTTAATGCGTTATTCAAGCAAGCCTCATTCTAAGTATGCTGCAGTAATGTGGTTTCAGTCATATCCTCGTAGTTAGTTTAAAGATGTATGTATACATTCTAACTGCAGAAAACAAAGTGGTACTTGATATTGCAGAGATGAACCTCATGAAGCCATAAAGTATCTTGAGTTTTGTGTACAACGTCAGCAAAACAGGGATAGTGCTGTGCATAATTTGCTGCTTTCCTTATATGCTAAAGAGGTAGTGAGTATAGGTGTTTAAGACTACTTAGAATCTCCAAACTGACATAACCAACTTGACTTTTTTGGTGCTTTTGTCAGGATGATGAAAACACACTTTTAAGGTTTCTAGAAAGCAAGTATGGCAAGGGCAGACCTGGGCAGCCAGATATTTTTTATGATCCAAAGTACGCACTACGGCTATGCCTAAAAGAGAAGAGAATGCGTGCTTGTGTGTACATCTATAGCACAATGAATATGCATGAGGAGGCTGTTGCTCTTGCGCTTCAGGTGAGGTCGATTAAGTGTTACTTGTCAAGGCAAAAGGAGAGTGAAGATGACTGGTTTCAAGTAGTAGTATTTTCTCTAATTTGTAGGTGGATCCTGAGCTAGCTAAAGTAGAGGCGGACAAGGTGGAGGATGATCCTGAGCTGCAAAAGAAACTTTGGCTTATGGTGGCACAGCATGTGATACAACAAGAAAAGGGTGTGGAGAGAGAGAACATTCGTAGGGCAATTGCCTTCTTGAAAGAGGCAGATGGCTTATTGAAAATTGAGGATATCTTGCCTTTTTTTCCAGATTTTGCTTTGATTGATGATTTCAAGGTGAGACTTGTAAAGCTCCGGTTTGCAAGTCATTATATAATATAAGTTTGTAGGCAGTTCCTAGACAGTGACCTTAATGGTTTACATTACATTGTAGTGTTGGGTTTTTGCTTTGTCGGTTTCAGGAAGCTATTTGTTCATCCTTAGAGGACTATAATAAAGAAATCAATCGACTGAAACAAGAAATGAATGATGCAACTCGTGGAGCTGACAATATACGACAGGATATCAGCTCCCTTACTCAAAGATACGCAATTGTTGACCGTGATGAGAAGTGTGGAGTAATTTTTTTACCATTGATTACTTGGCGCTCTTAATTTTTTGTTACTTGACATAGGGTATATGCAAACATGTAGTCATGGCCCATCTAGGTTCATGCTCTGGGCACAATGTTGTCATTCAAATTAGGATGGTTTTATATGGACTGTCAGTTACATGCAAATATGGGATCACAAAACTAACTGGTCTGATTGCAAAACTCTTGCAGATTTGTGCACTTGGTATTCTCCGGTCAGGAAGCATACAAACAAGGGGTGTTTCTTCTGTCATGGCTCCCTTTTATGTGTTTCCTTGTGAGCATTCCTTTCATGCTCAATGCCTTCTTGCTCACGTTATCAAATACAAGGATAAGAATGAGGTAAACCAAAAGCTATTCCCAGTTGTTTATGACATAGGGCATGTACAAAATGTCAATTCTGCTGAAAACTCTTTTGGTGTAGATGGATAGAATAATGGATTTGCAGCGTAAACTTGCTGTGTTAGTCAATTCAGGGAGCACAACTAATGCAACCACTGCGGAAAATGAGGTTTCGTCACTTGATGCAAGCAGTATGTCCCCAGTAGACCAGGTAAAGCTCCTACCCATTTTGCAGGTGTCGCTTAATTTCCATGTGGATCTCGCTGAAATGTGTGTGCCTGGTTCAGCTTCGTGAGCAGCTTGATGACGCCATTGCAGGAGAATGCCCATATTGTGGCGAGCTTATGATCACAGAAATATCGAGGCCTTTCATTGTACCAGATGAGACAGATGAGATTCTTAGTTGGGAGATAAAGCGGATGTAAGTCTGTCAATTTGCTGATGCAGAATCCAGATTAGCCAGTTCATGGGAAAATAAGGCATGTTACGAAGGCCACCTTTTTTCAAGATGGGTCGCACTGCTAGTCTCCAATAGGCTGTTGTTTCCATGCACAGAAATGCCATCACATTGAACAAAAGAGGGTCGTGGCCTACAGCGATGGAGTAAGCAAATGACAGCATCTCTGCAGAATTTGGTTTGTGTGAATGCAATAAGGAGTGCTGCCATCAATGATTGTCCCTGAAGACATTTCTCCAGTCTCATTGTGACTTTTTTACAGAGTAAATAGTGTGCCTTCTCCCATAGCACATTTACAAACAATCATTGGGGTAATAAGAAGGCTGAATTCTGATGTATTCACAATACGTTGTATATATTAGGCAATTTGCATTATCTACAAATGGGGAATGTGAACACTGAATTTTGTATATTTGGCAATTTTGCAGGAGTTTCAGTTTTCTTTGTTGTAAAAGATATTAGAGGATGAGCAGAAAAGTATGATATGAGCTTTAATTCAGAAAGAATTCGGTTAGGTACTTGCTCCTACAATCTTTGCAAGATCTCTCTCTCTCTCTCTCTCTCTCTCTCTCTCTCTCTCTCTCTCTCTCAACTATTCTTGAGTCGGGACTTATGTGAGGCATGGCGACTCTTTCACGAGCACTCCTCACCCTCCTGCTACCGAGGCCTGGGGATATTTTGATACTCAGAGCCATTATTAAGGAGGGCAGATCACATGGGAGACGGATCTATTTGGACTTCCGCAAAGCATTTGACATAGTGCCCAAAGCTAGATTGATGCGCAGACTGCAGGAGATGGGAGTACCCACATAGCTGATTTGGGGGATTATGGCATTATATGGGGGCATGTACGCACTCCAAAGGGGTTATCTACATCAATTCACCCCACTATCGGGGTGAAGCAGGCTGCCCTCTCTCTCCTACTCTATTAGGTATGTATGTGGTTGAGGTTTCTTACTATATTGAGAAAGAGGGTGATAGAGGCGCACAGTTGGCAAGGACATGGATTCCGCTATTGTTATATGCTGATGATATTGTGGTGATCTTCGACTCTCCGGAGGGGATGCAACGTCACTTGGATGCTTTGCATAGGTTTGCTCACGATAGCGGTTTGTCTGTCAACCTTGGTAAAACCAAGGTTATGGTGTTTAACACCACCCCACAATGGACTAGGAGATCAGCATCAAACTTTGCATCAAACCCTGGCTTTTTGACACTTTGGTGGCTTCCGCATTGCTCTATGGAGTTCAGATATGGGGGCCTTCATTGGAGGTCGGGTCGCACTAATGGATGTGGAGACATGGAGAAGCCTCTAGTTTCTATGATCTCGCGGGTTATGAGAGCCAAGGCTTTAGTACCACATGCCATTATTCGAGCAGCCCCCCCCCCCCCCCCCCCCCCGTGGTTGAGACGCTTACTAGATCAGTCTCCTTTATACACAGCTTGTGGGACCTCCCTAGAGACAAATATGCCCGCCTAGCACTTGAGTCCTCTCTACAGTTAGCTTTGCAGGGAGACACAACATGCTAGTATGGGGAGATGACATCATGGGTTTAGCATGGACAGATTGCCCCCCTTCCAGTACTCATTGGATGCACCCTCTTTGACTCTTACACAATCCGAGATCACCAGGCTTATCCGCCAAGACTTGATTCAACTAGATACTAGGAGGACATATAGCCGGGGGCTCAGGAGTTGTGCATGAAGCCATCATGTTCAAATGAGCTTTGAATCGAGACTTGTGGATACAACGAAGTACCAGCAGAGGCCAGGACATGTCCCTAATGTCACATGGAGCCTGAAACAGAGTTGCACTACACATGCCACGACCTTGTTTACTATGAGATACCAGGCCGCTTTCGCTGCCTGTTCAGAGAGGGCTTTGGACCACTCTATAGAGTCATGGCTATGAGGACCACAGATGTCTGGGTCTGTGTTTGCTCGAGGTGTGTAGACACAAAGAGAGCAAGATGAGAGAAGAGGCTAGCCAGTCTCAAAGACGGATCACAGACTTCTTTAGAGTGGACATTGGCAGCCAGAGGTGCAGCTACCACACCAAGGGCTCACATTCTCCTCACACCAGAGGCACGTTGATCGATCGAGTGACCAAGCTAGGGAAATCTAGATGCCAACGACTATGGAGGACTAGACAACATCGACGATGGTTGCATCAGAGAATTCGGATCACTTTGGCCCGACATGCACAACGTCCAATTGATGAGATCCGCCAACGACCGATGATGGATCTCCTATGATTTAGCTCTTTTGAGGATTGTACATCCTGCTCATCTTGTATCAGCCTTTGTATAAGCTCTCACCGATTATATTCCCACATGAACACCCACATTGTGTTGTATTAGCCCCCAATCACTACTTTCACCTCCCCTACTCATATTCTACACAGTTCCAACGAGCTGCTTAGTTTACTTCTAGTAGTCAAGATTTTAGTTGTTCACTTTACTTCATTTTATTTTTGTACCCAGACATTGTATTAGACCCACCAAGATTATATCAGTTTGGTCTCATAGGTCATTTTGACATTTTGAAGACGTTTTATATAACATTTAATTTCAAAATTTTGTCAACGATATCAAACTTTCCACATAGATCAACTAAATGTATCAAAGTACGTGGTACATACACAATTGGGGCACCTAAAACCTTGGTTTCGATGTTACTATGGAGAACTCTAGGTTTTCAAGAGTTTTTGCACGACAAGGAATTCCCATGGAAGCCAAGGATCTCTTTGAAAAAGACGGGCATCTTTTTTGGAGATGACCTCACACTCTCGCAGATTGCTCATATGCAAGAAGTATTGCCAAATATAAGAGTGGCAAGGGAAAAAGGTAAGATTGCTTTTTACCGAGATGGAAGGGTGGTGATATTGGAGTGACGCTCCACATGATGGTGCAAGACCTATGGGACCACACTGAAGATGGCATCATGGAATTGTAATAGGTTACTTTGCCTTGATGTAGGAGCATGTGAGGACAACTTTACGGGGAGAGACATCATCTTTTACTCAGAGACACACTAGGCATTGGGACAACTTATGCTACATATGATTGGATATAGATAGGAGATAGCTTTTCAAGCAGAATCAAGATCAGAGCACATGGACAGAGGATCAGGAGGAGTAGGAGTTTTATTCAGAGAGGAGTTACAGCCGCTTGTGAACATTGTTCATAGAGATACTCAAGCCAGATACATGTGGGTGAGATTAAGGGATGAGACAGGTAGATCCTTATACATTGCTATATGTTGCTTTCCCCCCGGTACATCAGCATATGTCGTACCTAGAGGACAATCCCCTCTTTGTATTTGTGGGTCAAGATGGGTCGAGAGGCATGGAGAGGCCCTTAGTATCTATGACCTCCCGATTGATTAGAGCCAAGGCCTCTGTGCCACACGAGATCATTATAGCAAAGTTAGCAGTCGAACTTATGGAGATAGAGACGCTTACCAGATTAGTCTCGTTTATGCACAGCCTATGGGATACTACCAAATACAGATATGCCAGATTGACCCTTGAGTCCTCCAGACAAGTAGTTGCACAGGGGGACACATTATGTTGGTATGCACAGATATAAGCTTTGTTCTAGATACATGGCTTCAACAAGGACAGCTTTACCGCCCTCTGAGTACTGCCCTGATGCACCATCGTTGTCTCTTACTCGAGTGACTCATTCGCTAGGACGTGAACCAGTTGGACACAAGGAGAACATGGATAAGGCTAGCATAGGAGTTGGACACGAAGATGACTTTCTATAGAGAGCATCCTCTCCAACTCACAAGGGATTGTGATTTGACCCAACTATATGGATACACATCTATCTCATGGGTCACAATGTGTTATTGGTCAGATACAAACATCTTTCACACCAGCTTGAGAGTGAGACTGGTAGGTTCACAGGGATACCATCAGTTAGCAGGATAAGCTGTCTATGCCACACAGATCCAGAGACGGAGATGCATTATATTGTCAATGCACAGTGTATTATGAGATACAGGGTCGCTTCCACTATCTATTTAGAGAAGGCTTCAAACCTTTCTCCAAAATCATGAGCTATCACAACTAGAGATGTCTTGGATTGTGTTTGCTTGAGTTTACTGAGCAAATCTGGAGAGTGACAATCCCAAAGACAGCTTACTGTTTCTTCACCCCAGAACCTAGAGAGATGGAGGAGTAGCCACCACTGCAAAGCTCAGCCCAGGCTCACATTGGCAGTACTTTCATTGATCGAGCATTATAGTTAGGGAGATCAAGACGCCCACAACTGACGAGAGGAGCTTCATAGCATCGACTGAGACTATAGTAGAGGATCCGAGCCATACTGTCTGGACATCTAGAGTACAAATCTGGATGGAATCAGTGATCACACATTCCCCACACAGATCCAACTAGGAGCACTTCTAGTTTCATTTTATTTTTTTGTACCCAAACATGGTATCAGATTCACCTTGTTTGTTACGGTTGGTCTCATGAGTCATTTTGGCCTCTTAAAGATGTTAATATGTCATCTCATCTCATCTCTCTCTCTCTCTCTCTCTCTCTCTCTCTCTCTCTCCATCCATCATAAACGAGGTCTACATCGGAGGTTATGGAGCATCGTTCAACAATATCACCCCCCCCCCCCCCCAAAGAGCTGACTATGGAGGACAATGAGGCCATACTGCAGAGACCAATGATAGAGTTGATGGGATGATCACCACTGTATTCTTTCTCCATTGTACACCTCATTTGTCCTCATGTGATTGTACCCCTTCCCATAAGTTTTGAAACGATGTATGATGTGTTGATGATGATGAGGATGTAGGGTAGGGCACACCTATCAAATCTAGATACCTCATTTATCTTTATTTTTATGTTCCCTAGACATTGTAGTAGAGGATGTATCCATTTGGTCTCACAGGTCATTTTGGGCTTTTAAAGACGTTAATATAACATTTCATTTATGTTCTTGTAGATAACTACATAAGCAACCGACAACTAGAAGATGTTGCCTTTTTAGCAATAGAGGTGTATGTGACGGGCTTAAAAGCTACCACTCGTTAAGTGCTTCGAGATATCAAGCCAAAAATGATTAAATGGGTGGGGAGAGGCAACACATTGTTGGACTTGTAATAAACATGGTATGCCTTGTGATTGGAGCAGTAATTGGGTCAAGCCTTTGCATAAAGGAGGGTATGTAAAGAATGTTAATAACTATCGGGCGATAACAATAGTCTCTTATAGCAAAGTTATTTGTGTTCATAATGAACATAAAATCGAGTGAATGGCTTGCTTGAAGAAATTAGTAAGCGTGCGAAAGGACGATGACATCGTCATAGTACCATCGATCATTTTGTTGCTCTTTGTTTTCTCATGGACGACGTTTGATTGAGAAATAAACAATTGTATTATTGTTTTGTGGACTTCAATAAAGCCTTTGATACAATTCCACGTAACAATTTGTGGAAAAGGATAGAAGAACTTAAAGTATTAAGTGAGTTTATGCGAGAAATGGATAGAAGAACTTCAAGTACCAAGTGAGTTTATGCTTGTCGTTCTCGAATCAATGAGAAGATGATTTGCTCATCGCACCTTTGAAGGAAATTTCAAAAAAAAGTGCAAGCACTATTGGAGTTAAACATGATGTTTGTTGTCACAAGCTCTATTTGGGCGATGCACTGATCGTTGGAACCAGTGGCACTGGAGTTTATGCAACAAGAAATCATTGACGAGGTTACTATTTGTAATGCAGTAATCATGCTTTTTTTTTTGTAAGCCGGTGTTGTGCTTCTGGCACGTACTTTAGAGAACACACAAAAGGTTATGGATATCTTTTAAGAGCTTTTGCTTGCATGATGGTTAATTGTGAAGGAATCCAAAAACGACAGTTATGCTTGTGAGAACTAACCATAAGCTCAAAGCTTTGCATAAAGGAAGGCATGTAAAGAATGTAAATAACTATCAAACTATAGTTATTGGATATGTTGTGGCAAAGTTATTTGGATGCATAATGGAGTTGAATGGAGTGAATGGGCTTGAAGGAATAGCAACCACACAAAAAGATGAAGCAAATTTTTGTCACCATCATAGAACCATTAATAATATTCTCTCTTTGTCTTCTCACGAAAGAAAGCTGGTTGAAAAGTAAGCTATTGTATTGTTGCTTTGTGGATCTCAAGAAAGCCTTGGGTATGATTCCAAGTAACAATATGTGGAGAAAGATGGAAGAATGCAAAGTTGAAGTGAATTTATGTTTGCGTTTAAGTCAATTGTGCATGGGAAGAGGAATTTTTTTTGCAAGCACTTTTGGGTTTAAACAAGGATGTCCACTATTACCAATTCTCTTTGGTCTATGCATTGATCACTTGGAACAAATAGACTTTATAAAACAAGAAGATAGGTTAATGTTTGCACTGTGGTAATCATGCTTTTGTTGTAGATGGATGATGTAGTGCTTCTATCACATACTTTAGTGAATGCACAAAAATTATAGTTGTCTTTGAGAGCTTTTGCTTGCATAGTGAGTTGTTTGTGAATGAATTCAAAACAAAGGTTATGCTTGTGAAAGCCAAGCATAAGGAGAGACCATGCATTATGTATAACTGTGAGACACTTGAAGTGTTGAGAGCTTTAAGTACCTTAGCCTTGAGGTTCCAGCCAATTACATGTGGCATTAATGTGCTTTACATCATTTGAAAGCATGAAGAGAGTATACTATGAATTTGAAACCATGTGTGATGTGAGAGGTTAAATGTTGGGTTCTCGAGACGTATCTTTTTGACACATTGGTGACACTAGTTCTTCTTTATAGAGTGGAAGTGTAAGACGGGAACATCTCAAAGTCTACTTAGAAAAAAAAATTGAATGTTCAAAAGTACTTTCGTACAAACTTTCTCCATGTTAGGACACAAATACCACATATATGCTCCTATTTCTTGACTCGGGATCTCTTCCAATTGAGGGAATGTGTGAATCTAGCGAGTGAAAATGTACGAGCGGTAGGAGCAAGGAATGGGAAAAGAGAGAGAATAAATTTCTTTTTCAAGAGTATTTCATAGAGAAATATATTAGGATAACATCTAAATGGTGCATCCACATCAAATTCAAAAATTTAGCAACATCATAACACACACATACACATTGAGTTTAAGCATAATGATGAAGCAACAAAAGAGACATTAGACAACCAATAGTGCACCCATAATGTCAAACCAAAAGAAATCTCATTTTATCGTGCAATCCATCTCAAGCATAGGTGATAACTTTAAGTACAATGTCATACTAAAACATTAACTGCAAAATCCCAAAAAATTCATGTTGATAAAAAAGTCCACATGGATAGAACATCAAATAACTCTACATCATGCAATTCAGTTCAAGCATAAGAAAATTGAGTTTGGTTACCAAATCATAGAGCAAAACCACACCAAAACATTAGTTGCAAAATCCAAAAAATTCTACTTAGAACAAAACCCAATAAAGTTCACATGGATGGAACATAAAATATCCATATTTACTTCTCATCCAATAAGCAACTAAGCAATGTCCTCCTCATCATCAATGTATATGCATCGCTTGGAAAGTTGTCAATGTATTGGTAAATCACCATAAGATGAACTTGATATCATACGCCTTGCTATACTCTCTGCATAACAAGGCAACTCACTACAATTTGATAAAGAAAAAACAAATTCTCACACAAAAAATTAATGCTATCTCAAGAGCACAACAAAATATCACTTACTAATATTAAGGAGCCTCGTTAAGAACAAAATCATCATCATCATCATCACTAGCAAAAGCTCCACATACATGCATATTGACTCCACCCAAATTGCCCTGAAAATTTGCAACCAAAGGAGTAAGATATCTATCACATATATGTCCATCATTATCGATGAGCATACAAGGACATCTTGTGTGCATGGCACCCTTCAACATAGGTCCTGTTCCTCCACCAATCTCCAACATGGTGCCCATAGGTGGACACAATGCTTCTAAAAAAAGTAACATGTGAGATGCACTCCTCTAAAGAACACCCCTTTATCCTCCACTCTTTCCTTGACATCGTGCCCTTTATGACAAAGGCATGTAATGACCAATAATCTCCAAAGAGAGATCTTGTTGGAGCACATTTCCCACCTTCATATATAGAAATAAAAACATGTTAGTGCTCAAATGCAATTTAGTGATTCAAAGAGTGCATAAATAAGAAATTGTAGATCACCTTATTTCCTCTTTCCATATTGAAAGAGGGTTGCATTGCAATTTTATGTAATGCCAATACAAGAAATGTGGTCACCTAAACAAGACAATGAAAATCATTTGAAATTCTCAACATCTACCTTACATATGTAATGCTCTTGTGTATAATAAAAGGAGAAAATAGTATACCTTGAATGGATGAGTATACTTTGTAGATGTCATGTATGGCTCCGAGCAATCTAAGATCCATCTCAATCCCACCACTAAGCCTGCACGTGAACTCATTCGCTCCACCAAAGAAATGGATGAAAATGGGCAAATCACTAATATCCACCCCATGTGGTGTATCCATCATTGTGCTTGCCACCAAAATAGAGCACTTGACATGATCCTTAGACAATACATTCCAAGCAGGTAAGCCATCAGATCCAATAATGATGTCACCTGAAAGTTATCATAATTTTTATAGGCATACATAAAAGTAGAAACAATAACATTGAGTGGAGGTTTGAAAGAAACCTCTATGAAGGTCTATCACACTTTAATCCACACTCCAAGCAAATGGTTTAGATTTTTTCATTTTTCCATCCCTTCCCAAGCTCATATAAAACTCACGCATCACTGCAAAACCCTCCTTGAAGTTCCCTTCAATGAACTCTTTTCCTAGCACAAGAAAATCATGGTTCCATATTTTTACTTCTTTCAACGAAGTTCTCTTATCAAATGAATGAAAATTAGCAAGTGGGATGTAGATTGGTGAGCCCTTGCTAGTCGTTTTTGTGGAAATGCTTCCACCAACCAAAGATTTCATGTCTACCCAAAAAAGAAATTACACATTTGAACATACATTGTAAATAACTAAAAATCAGAAAACACAATATGTAACATATGCATACTCAAAGCATAGATAGATACAATAGAACTTAATCATCATCTTTCTAGAATAGTTGGGAACTCACCATTCAAAGAACTTCCTACTTTGCTTGTGGATGGTGGACGGCCACCCTTCTTTCCAATACTTTGAGCATCTTGATGATTTTTGTCCTTGAGTGCTTCAAATTCCTCATCTACCTTTTTCCTTTGATGTAGAGTCATTTTTTCCATAGACTCGGAATCTGATTTACATTCTCCTTTCATATGTTTAAGATATGCCTCTTTCTCATCTTCCAAAAACTCTCCTTTTTTCATGACAAGCCCCAAGGAGAGTGCTTACGCTCCCAAGCATCCACCAAGATGGCTCCATCAAGTGATCTGTTCTCCCTAAATATGGTCGATGTAAACATACAATACGTGCGCGGAGAGATGATTTTCCAAGCTTTGCAAATGTCTGGCAAGTATTGTATCTTTTTTGTAACGAAAAGGTGCATCAAAAACCTACAATTGACACCTACCAATCAAGATCTCAACAAGCATCACTAAAAGAAGCTTTGATATAAAGCTTAGACAAAGTAAAACATACCTATGGACCAATTGACGTGAAGAGTTCTTCAAATCCACATGCTTACTTGGGGTGGTTCCTACATTCATCTCTTTTTGGAAGTCATAAAAGAGCACACCTCGGTATCTACTCACAATGTCACTAAAGTATGCTTGCAAGATCACACCCATAGGAAGCTCTACTTTATTAGTGCCCGTAATACAATCCAAGACTTGTTGCAAAAGTCTAGTGGCGTCTTCTAAAAGTTGATTCATCCATACTTCTTTGGTCAACCAAGAAATTTATTGATGGTCCCCAAGTGGCATACCATAACTTTGACGAAAATTTTCATCCTGGCCCAGCATTTTTAGCATCCTCAATTTCAGCTCAATTGGACATGAGGCGGACAAAATGGAGTACAACTTTTCAATAGAAATTTTGAATTTCTCATCTTCAAAAGGTAGCTTCCACAATGTTTTAAACCATTCTTTTCCATTAGCAGGATTAACCACTGAGAGATTCTACAATAAAAACAAGCAAATATTCCAGTAAATTGAGAAACACATTCTTATCAAGTTTAAAACTTCAAAAGTCACCCGTATCATTTTTCTATTGTAAGTCTTTATCACACTTTTTGGTGCTGCAATAGTTGCTCTCAAATGCTCATCCTTCAGTAAATTTGGAGGTATCTTGTTACAAACCAACTCATAATCTTTTTCCACTTTCCCTACAATTAAATAAAAGGCATTAAATTTAACTCACTATAAAGATACACGGACAATAATTCAATGCAAAACCAATAAAGCACATTAATTTTTACCCCATAAACCAAACGACCGAGAATTGCTTGAGTAAGATGATACCAAACTCTCTTTCCACTTATAGCCTCTTGTGCTCTTGTCCTAATAATAGACTTTTTCTCAGCTTCATCAAAATCTTGTGAAAATTGCTTTTTATCAAGCACATAGTGTGTACTGGTATGGAATAAATATTTTTTCAAATTGGTCTTAACTATGGCTTCTTCATTCATTCTGAAAATAAAGTACAACATCATACTCATAGCAATCAATTTGAAAACCAAGAAGGGAAAGAGAAGGATAACTCACATGTTCAATCTTTGTAGAGTAGCCAGAGTTCATCATTTGGAGAAGGTACTATGAATTGAGCTTGAACTCGTATATGCATTCTTTTGTTGTTTGGATATATCTCATTTATGCATTGCATCCAAGCCATTGTTCTATGGTTGCCTTTCCAAACGAAGAACATTTTGTTGATGAGATGTGACCACTTTTCATCCTTCTTGAGCTCCTCTTTAAACTTTTTGTTAACCAAGCTCCAATTTTTATCCCATGTTTCAACAATATTATCATCCACATCTTTTGATGTTCCATCGGACATATTAATAGATAAAACGCAACTACCCTTCATAACAAAGTACCCATCATCTTCAAGAACTCGTTTAAGCAAAGAGAGGTCTTGTCTCAGCTCCCTCACCCTCTCATTGACAATACAACAACACAAAGGAACAAGTAACATCATGTCATGATTCATTGTTATACTCTCTAAAAACTTTAAACCTTGCGGTTTATTTAAGCACATGGAAATAGCATCCTCTGAATCTTCTTCTTTCTCATTGCTCTCAGAAACCGCATCCTTTGTCACTGTGGGATCTTCATCCATCTTTGACTTGACTATCGGGCTCTATGATCTCCACTTCCTGCTCAATGTCGACATCAACATCTTTGTTTTTGGTTTTTGTTGCTCCTTTGTTTGTTTGAGGTTCTACTTGCGCTCTTTCTTTTTCCTAATGGACTTGACTGCAAACAAGAAAAAAATTAAACCAAATATTAATAGTTCTGCATGTTCTTTGAAATGCATTTTATGATGACCCCGATTTTCAAGAGAATTTTACCAACAAAACCCTCAAGGAAATGATCATTTTTTGCCAAAGCACTACCATTCCCACAACATTAAAACATTAAAATTCATCAAAACAACCAAAGACTTGAGCAAAAGTTCCATTGAGAAAAATTGGTGTTGAATTATGGGTTTTGTTGGCGAAACCCACTAGGGGGGTCATCATATCTAAATTGGGTTGTCGAAGTCAGAGTCAAAGCCGGAGTCAATCGTCTGGAGTCGGAGTCACCCTTGAGAAATGGAACGTGCCTTGACGTGTCAGGCGTTCAACAACACATTCAATACTCAATTCAACAATGCAGTCATTACTCAACATGATGCTTCTACAAATTAATGTAGTGATACTCTTGACTGAATCTCTTGCCAACACTCCTTCAAGTACTCAAGCATCTCCTTTCTTGGCCCATATTGTCTCTTATTTTGTTGACCCATCCAGCTTCATGATTGGCAACCCCAAGCTCACAATACAATGTCGCCATATTATATTGTCTACACTCCCAGTACAGCCTACAGGTCCATAGTCACTAATCCCGAGTTCAAGTGTAGAGCTGGTAAATAGACCAGGTCAGGACCGAGTCATTCCTAGAAAGAGCTCAGGAAATCCCGACTGAGAGAGAGAGTTCAAGTGAAAATGCATCGTAATAAACTTGCACCGCTCAGGATGTATCAAAGGAGCTCAACTGAGTCTTCAAATATTTCCAGATCCCTATCTGATGTTGATAGTCCACATATTCCTTCACAGCTTCCCTAAAAAGACGTGTACATCAACAATGTGCGTTAGCACAAGGGGCCTGTGGGAGGCAACACAAAGGGAGGTGGCAATTGAGGGATATTTATAGGCAAGGACCTATAAATATGTAGGTTAGGCGAAGATCAACCATACTTTAGCTAGGGGAATTTAGATGAGAGCTAAGAGAGAGCTTGCAGAGGGGACGACTGTGATACTGATTGAGATGTCTTTCTCATTGTGTTTGCCACTCAGGAGACCTATGATGCCAATCTTCGCTCCCCCATCTCACATAAAACATCACTATGGCGGTCATATAATCCCTTATATCTCATCTCTGATACCTTAAAAGGAGCCACACTGCTCCTAGATTGGATCAAAACTGATCCTACAGAGACTTGATAAGGTTTCCAAAATGGAAAAGCCAACCCTCCGTGCAGCATAAGCCGTCCCACAATCCCCACATCAAACATGAGCAGTTACCTCAATTCTATTGACTCACAAATGTTCATGCCAACTAGAGCTCCTCTTGACAAATTCATCCCTCCAGTCGTCACATTGGGACTTGCAACAGAGAGGCCAAAAAAAAGCCTAAACACAACCGTATCGTAGAGCTCTGGCTTGCTCATGCCCTCAAGTTTCAACCAATAAGAGTGTTCCACTCAAACACACATGAAAACTAAGAACCCATCTTTCTATTGCTGCCTCAAGATGTTTGACGAGCTGGTTTTCTTTTTGGCACCCATCCATGTGGTCTATGTCCTGGTTTGAACTTCAAAAGTGATATGTGCATGAGAAGATATGCCACGTTCCCCAAGTGGTAAATCAAAGCTCGCCATATTGTATTGTCTATTAGTTGTGTATTAGTATTGTTAGCTAACCATGGGGTCATAGCACTTACATCTTAACCAACATGTCTAACTCTTCATGCTTTGAGGTGCTAAGTTGATGTCAAGCTAACTACTTTACTGAATTTGCCACTGATTGCAAGGGAAAGGCTGACTGCAAGGGCTGCAGAGTCAACTGCTCAAAAGATTAGACCTGCATTTTTTGCACATTTTGCACCCTGCAACCATTCTACGCATTCAGCCATTCAATCATTCTCGACATTTTTCACCCTACAGCCATTCTACGCATTTTGCACCTTGCACATTTTGCTTGCATTTGGAGATCCCTCAATAGGGTTTCGCTGGTGGCAAAACCCACACGACATGGCAAGGCAAAAATGGAATTGCACACAGCACGGCTGGAATCTCGAACTGGAAATAAAAATTTCTTGGCCTTCAGAAGGGTTTTGCCAACGAAATCCATTTGAAGGCCTCCTGTTTTATCTTCTGCTCCTCTTTTGCAAAGCCCTCAAAAGGGTTTCGCCAGCAAAACCCATTGGGCAAGGCAAAGCAGTGCTTGTATGTGTTTGTTTGAGAGAGAGAGAGAGAGAGAGAGAGAGAGAGAGAGAGAGAGAAGAGTCTTAAGAGATTGCTAATTTCATTGGAACAATCCCTAGTGACATGAAACAATATTATAACGCGTGTCATGAGTGTAGGGAGAGAATCAAGTGCACTCATTTAAAGCCCAACTCTTAAATGATGAACCGAGATGTTTATCATTTGATTCCAATTCAATAGAATGGGAGTTTCATGCAAAACTCTATTGAGCATAGTTGAGTGACAATCTGTTGAGCACAATTGAGTAGAGTGGGAGTTTCTTGCAAAAAAATGAATAGTGTTGTGATTAGAAATTAAA
Organism: Adiantum capillus-veneris; assembly: GCF_014529385.1. Classification (NCBI taxonomy): domain Eukaryota; kingdom Viridiplantae; phylum Streptophyta; class Polypodiopsida; order Polypodiales; family Pteridaceae; genus Adiantum; species Adiantum capillus-veneris. The sequence goes on from NC_140956.1 coordinate 3,653,191, forward strand.
GGAAGACAAAACAAGTAGAGTTTACTACACAAAATGGGGTCGTTGAGGTCTCTAAGCAAGAGTTGTTAGTAGTATTTGGGTTTAGAGAAGATAGTATTCGGCTTCAACAGATCTTTGGAGTCGAAGCAGATGGCTTGTCGTTTGAAATGCCAATGACTAAACGAGGAGACATCAAGATGTTTCAACTTGATAGCCAATTTGGAAGAACTTTTGTGGTGCATGGTAGTCTGACAAGCAGAATCACCTTAAAAGAAGAGTCTTTTGTGCAGACAAGTGCATTAAGTAGTCATACTTCAAGTTTTAGTGTGATAAACATGCTCAAAACCTCCCTAAACAAAATTCTCTTAAAATAAGTGTCTCATTGGTGACAAAGATACAACAAGTTACAGAACTCCCAAAAAGATATGATGGGAACATATTGTTTGAGTTGCATTTCAACGTAACAAGAAATGCAATCCTTATGTCCAAGAAATGCAAACTATCAAGATTGGGAATTTCAAAGTAGAGGATACACAAGCACAAACACTATATTGGAGCCTTCTAAATAAGGTGATGAAAAATGAAGGATACAACAAACCTGAATTCAAAGGGTTCATGGCTGATAAAGCTCAAGCAAATTGGCGTGCAATAAGGATTGTATACAATGGAGGCTCGGACAAAGTTATGGCAAGCAAATAAAGGTCTTGTTTGTTTCATTGGGAGAGTTTTGCAACAACATACAAAAAGTTGTATACCCCCTCATAGCCAAGAGGAGTTTAAGCATAGGTGTAGACAATGGAGGGAAGCTCCATCTAAAGAAGCAGCTAAGATAGAGCTTGTGAAACTACAATCATGGCTAAGAAACGGGCATGCAGGCAAGACAATGATCTCTATGCTTGAAACATGGTTCATGTGGTGGCATGCAAGAGTGGCCCATTGGGGAGAATACATGATGTAGGTATATTTTTTATATTTTTTCTTGTTTGCTGTATAAGTTCTTTCACTAGTTAATTTCATTGTGTGCAAAAGGCCATGGAGAGTGATGATAGGCATATGGTTCCAGGGAAAACTTGGCAGAGTCGGTCCATGGTAGCTGGCTAACTTCAAATGATGGCGTTAAATATGTCTCCTTGTATACTGCTTGTCAAGGAGATATGACCACTATTCTCTTGCAACAATCAAGGTATGACTCATTTTTGAAAGGTGGACACAAAAAGTGTGGTCCAAGACTGCAAAAAATGAAAAATAGGAGAGATTCAATGTCTTTGGTGCCACTAGCAATGAGAAATGTTATCGATCTAACCAATGAGGCTAACGTGGAGCTAAATATACCCTAGAGGAGAGTATCTATTGATGGTGATGCGCGGACAATAGGAAGAAATCATCGAGGCACACTTGAAACACATATTAAGGAAGGTGACTCCCACCATCTAGAACATGAGTATGTCACACAACACGTGCGACAAACTAGGCAAAAACAAGAAGAGCATAAACAGGTTCATGAAATAGTTGAACCTAACATTCATCCTAGTAGGTGGGCAATACGTAGGACCAATCCTGCAAGTAAGATGTCAAGGCTACTCCATGATAAGAGAAAAAAATGTAATAACCTAATTGACCAAAAGGGAAGATGAGGATTAGTGGTTGTACCTGCTCCATGCTTTCAAGGGGTGGTACAAATAACATCACAAGTTGAGAAGAAACAGCTTGTGTGGTTTTGTGGAGATAATATTGACCACACCACAACTCCAAAAAATATTGTGACTGAAAGACCTACAAGTCGACCTGTTGTCTGGCTGCAGCTGGTACATGCTTGGATCTTGGGGAAAAGGTTGCACTATGGAATGCACGCTTTGATTTGCAAAATTGTAGTAGTGATGCGTCTGTGGAGACAACAAGTATCCCACATGTGCAAATGGAGGGGACAAGCACTCAATTTAATGATGCAGATATTCGCTCCCTACAACATGATGGAAAGAAAGTGATTATCTATAGATCCATTACTAAGGATATGGAGACACAGATCCGAAGAGCAATTGAGATGGTTGGAGCAAAAAGAATGAAGAATCGTATAATGTGGTGATTTCTACATTTCCCTCTTGCACATGTGAGGACTTTCAAATGCGGATACGTGGGGGCAAAAGATACATGGCCTACAACTCTATTTTGTTTTTGTCAAATATATAAAACTTGATATGAATCAGCAAAAGTTTGCCCACCAAGCTGCATTAACAAAGAGAGAGCTTCATCAAGGTGAGTAGAGAAATGCCAGTGATATGGATCTCCTTAGTATATTTTTGTATGGATCGCAGCTTGTTTTTGTTTAGAGAAAAGTTTTTTTCCTCTCGCACATATAGTGACAATTATGAAATTCTATACACTTTTTGGTCTAAGTATATTTTGCCATCAAGTTGTAGTTTCATTTTCCATTGAAGAAAATCTTATTCTCTCTTGCAAATATGGTGGAAATGATGAAATCAAACTGTATACAATTGACGGCTTTTATAAGTACATGTTTGTATCAAGTTGTCTTTTTCTTTTTTAATATAGTCATACAATCAAATTATAATTTTTTGTGGATCAAAATCTAAAGTAGTGATCATCTAGCTCACTGTTTTTTGATGCCTCTCTTCTAATTATTTTGATGTTTAATGGTTAATTATTTGATTATTTTTTGAGTATTGTAGTAAGCAGCTATAGAAAACCTAAGAATATCTTCACATGGCACATTTCTTTTACATTGTTGGTTATTAGGACAAGAGTTATGGAAGATTTCAACACTTCTTGCATTTTATTTCAAACCCTTACATATTGAGCAGTGTTAAATCCTTAAATGTACAACTCTTATCTCCAGCGTGTAGTTTCCAAGAGAAATATCTTTTGGAATTCTTTTAATCACTTCGTATATCTCTTTTGACTTTTTCGTATCGCTCATAGATTTTGCTCGTATAATGGTGACCCCCCAATTGAGGTTATGGCCATGGAAAGGGTTGTGGAGTAAACCCCTCACATACAACTTCCTATAATTGCGTAGAAAACAAGTAGAGAAGTTTAAAAGATGTTTAAAAGTAAGATCTTGAGCAAAGAAGTGGTTTGGAGGATTGGTTGTATTACATTGTTTGATGCCTCATTAGAGTCGCAAGCTTTTCTACAACGTCAATGTATACCCATATTGCCCCAAATAAAAAAACCATGTTCTTTGCCAAAATAAAAAACCGTACTCACCCTTGAGTGGATTCCTTTGCTCACATTATGCACTATGGCAACCATTCGGCTTCGCTCCCACTTCCTTCAATGCGAGACAAGGCATTGGGGCAATGGAGAAGAGTCACATAAATTATGCACACTATGCTCACTGCAAGTTCGAGACTCTAAGTACCACATGATACTAAAGTGCTCAACTTTTGCTCACATTTGAACTTGCTTTCCTCACATTTTCAGCCATGATGCAGGCCTCTACACTTTCCTATCCGAGCCATAGTGAGTCACGAGTGTCAAGGACACCAACAATGTGGACAAGGAAGTGAAACGCCTCTATGCATGTATTGGAGTTATGGAGCCAAAACCCATCAGACTATGGCAAGAAAGGAGGAGATGATGAGGGAACCTTCAAGGAACGAGCTCTAATCATTCGTTTCTCTAAAATAGAGGAGAGGAAGGACTTCCTAAAAAAGAGACCTATAGTAAAGCAAAGAGTGATTTTTTGGGAAATGATCTTACATTGTCTCAACTATCACACATGAAAGAATGAATGCTAGAGATCTTAGCTGTCAAAGACAAGGGAAAACTCGCCTTCCGTAGTGATAGTACTTGACAAACACATGGCATGACGGTGGAGAGGGGTAATGGGTAACACACTCAACACAAAAAGATTGTCTCTCTATAGCCCATAGCGTACACAACGCCCCAATCCACTAGAGTTCACCTTCGAAACTCTCGACACACTGGCAGGCCAAGCCTGCACACACATCGACGCGTAAACACGCACACACTCAGCTATCCACGCATTTCACTGCTCATTTCAAGCCACACACCACTGCCGCACACGAAACACTCTCTCTCTTCCATTCCGCACCAAAAAGGGGCCCAAGGGGCACACTTATCCGCACCCCCACTGCACACACAAGCAAAAGAAGTAGAGAAGGGGGGGTAGGGGAAACGACGCAAGAGAAACACCATAGAAGCTTCACCACTACTCAAACACTCTTTACAACTCATTTACATCAAACGGTGCACCCACATGGTCATCGGACAAGAAAACGCACACTTGGGGCTTTGCAGGCACACACCTGTGCACAAATAAAGCCAACCCAAGAACTCACACCCACACTCTATCTTGGCTCTCTGTAGGCTCACCGGCTCCAAGCCTTGGCAAGAAGCCTACAATGCAAAAAAGCATGAAAAATGGCTCAATTTTGACTTTTATAGGGGTGCTCCTTTCAATTTGGGCATTTGGGCTTTGATTGGTCCACCTTGCAACCACATTTAGCTACTTTGGAGGGGGTAACCGCCTTTGCTCCATCTGCTCACTTGCTCTCTTCTTTTGCACTTGGGAGGGGGTGCACTAGCGATGTCCCTAGTGTCCCTTGGAATTTTTTATTCATTTCCACCTTTGCTCTTTTGACCACCTCTTTTGACCCTTTTTTGTCTGGCCCTTTGCTTTCTTGGCTGCCCTTGGACTCACCCTTTCTCTCTATCATTCCCTTTTGGTCCTTCTGCTCCCTTTGCCCGGCCTTCAACTTTTGACGGCTTTGCCTGGCCACCTCTCTTGCTTTTGAACTCTCTCTCTCTCTCTCTCTCTCTCTCTCTCTCTCTCTCTCTCTCTCTCTCTCTCTCTCTCTCTCTCTCTCTCTCTCTCTCTCATCCCATGGGACTCACCTCCACCTCCCAGCCCCAAGCCTTCCATATTGGCCTTTACACTTTGTCTTGCACCTGCTAGCACCCACTGCTTGGCATAGAGCACTTTCTCGCATAGACCAACTTTTGCCGCACCATCATTGCCCACCCCCTAGTGGACATTTATGTTCAACCACACACATGCTTATTGAACATAAAAACTGCACACTCCAAACAAGATCTCTGTACACCACAAACCACCTAGCATATGTACAAAAACTGCCTCTTTCTTCCCACCACATTTGCTCATTTGGGTTGCCCAACCCCCTGCTGTACCTGTCATCTTCCGCCTGGGTCAAACACCTGTCATTGATCACTTCCATCCAACTGCAGTAGCTTTGTATAGTGCCACACCAAGGCACATAACCAACCACACACAAAAACTGCCAGCAGCATATCTCTACCACTCCAAGCACTCATCGGCCACTTGCGACATTACATCTCTAAACACACCAAATAGAGCACCATCCTGCTCAATCAACACTCCTAACATGTATGACCCTCCCTTCCATCCATGTAAAGTGAGATCCTCTCTCAACAAATCCTGTACTTGCTCAACAGCCCACTGCACAACTACTTTTATCAACATCCCTTTCACCCACCACTCATAAAGCTCCTTAGAAAGCTTGGGCACCTCCTCGGAATCCGCGTCACCTGTCATAGAGTGCACTTGTTGTATAGGAAAATATTATACCTTTGGCTCCATACTACCCTTCTCATCTGCCATGCACTCAATTCCAACATTATCGAGCTCTTCATCGTCAACCGGCCCTTCAAGGTTTATCATCACCACCTCTTCCGCTTCATCATGCTCTACCACCATAGGCAAGGCTTCCCTATCTTTTTTGGCAAAACTTTGCACCTGTTGCACCACCAAAGCACTTTACACCACCACTTTCACCAACATGGCCATTAGCATGGCACCACACATCAGTTTTACCTGCTTCGCATCACCTGTAGGCGTCGACTGCTCCACTCGGTTTTTATCAAGCATCTCGACTCGCACTTTATGATGCACCTCGCACACATTCACTGCTTCACCACTCACATGCAAGAGGTCATACTAATCATACCTGGATTGAGACGACTCAATCTCCCAACTCGTGTCTGTATCCATAGAGCAGCTGTCACTTGACTCAATCTCTTCCTCAATCTCAAGCTCTGGAATCTCCTCTAGCTGCACTCCTTTGACCTCGTCTGCAAACCGCACTCTTTGGTCTTTACCACACTTCAATGGAGCTTCTACAATAGCACTTGAGATTGGCAGCACATCCTTTGTCCACTCTAGAACCACCTGCACTTTGTCCACAATTGGAGCCGCTCTAGCCAGCATTCTTGGCATAGGAACCACCCTGTCTCTCTATAGCCAAAGAACCTTGGCTCTTCTTGCACATGCACTTCTCTTTGCACCACCTGTGGCTCGACTGCCACCGCTTCACACTGCCTTATCATCACCACGCTTGGCAAACCCCGTCTTGGTTTGTGCTTGTTCAAAATCTTTTTGGTCCGCCCTTTTGCTAGAGCTACCGCTTCTTCGTATGATACCGGTCCATCTATCTCAACCTTGTCATGCACTTTTTCATGCAGATAACTCATGAATTTTCTCCAATTTTAAAAACCGACATTTTTTGCAGCAGTTACCTTGATCAATTTCCCCCAAACTCCCACTTGAACGCTTGAAAATTGCCTTCCAAGCTTTGCTTCAAACCGTCAAGCTTTCTCTTTACCTCGCTCAGCTGCGTATCTGCTGCATATTTTCTTTGAAAAGCCGACTCTAGGGCTTCAAAATCTGCCTTTTCTTCATCACACAGGCCATCAAACCATAGACTCGCTTTACCACGAACCAGGAGTGGGAACACTTGTATCGCACCTTCTTCTCTCAATAGACCACTCTCCAACATGAACAAACCGTAATCTTGGAGCCAGGTTTCTGCATTTTTGACCCCATTGAAAATGGAAAAACTGGACCACGCCATCTCTAGCAGCACCTGCTCTTCAAAGGCCGCACCTTTGGCATCACCAAAATCACCGCTTCGACATTAACTAGGAGCATCAAACCGCTTCTTCGTGGGGGCACCGGAAGATGGAGAGGGGGAATGGGGGAACACATCCGACACACAAAAAGACTGCCTCTCTATAGCCCAGGGCACACACAGTACCCCAATCACTAGAGTTCACCTTCGAAACTCTTGACACGTGCTGGCAAGCCACCGCCCGCACACACACCAACACGTAAGCACACACACACTCAGCTATCCACGCATTTCACTGCTTGTTTCGAGCCACACAACATTGTTGCTCTCGCTCTCTCTCTCTCTCTCTCTCTCTCTCTCTCTCTCTCTCTCTCATCCCATGGGACTCACCTCCTCCTCCCAGTCCCCAGGCCTTCCATATTGGCTTTTACACTTTGTCTTGCACTTGCTAGCACCCACTGCTTGGCATAGAGCACTTTCTCGCACATACCATGGCTACACCAACGGTGCACGACCTATGGGACCAACCTAAAGCTTATGGTATGGAATTGCAATGGGTTGTTACAATTAGGTGTTAGAGCCGTTGAGGATACCTTCAAAGGGACATCATTTCCTATTCATAGCCACATCAGAGCCCAACAAGCACACTCTCAATAGATGGAGTAGTTACACCCTATCATCCAAGTGGTTTGCAAAGATGAGAGTGCCCACTATATATGGGTCAAGGTTGGAGTAAAGAAGGGCAGAGCTCGCTACATTTCCATATGGTACTTCCCTCCCGACACATCTCATGATGCTTTGCTTAAGGGGCTGTCATCATACATGATACTAGATGAGGATATTTGGTAGTTCTCAAGGGATAGGGATGTCATTCTACTCATAGTTTTCATTCTAGGAAATCATGTCATCAAGCATCCTTCTTTGACACTTCCGAGGAGATGTTGAGAGAGCTAGTTTACAGAGTATGGGAGATTTGATTGAGATGGGCACCACACAAGGATTGGCCATTTTGAATGGCCCTGATAGATATCCCTGTTCATGCAGCTTCACTTGCTTGCCTCATAAACATGGTGCTAGCATTGTGGATTATTTTTTGGCTCCCACATCACTTATACCATGGCATTCATGGACCTCCACTTTTGCATAGGGACAGATGGAGTGTATAGTAGAGTTGTATAGTCTTCTATAAGGGGAGGCCTCCCATAGTTAGAGCTCACCCAGGTATTGACAGAGATGTCATACAAAAATAGCCACAACTTTTACCCACTTTCTTAGCTTATTAGGAGACCACAGTGTGGGAGCACACCTCAAAATAGTTGGTATGATGATGGCTGTCGAGAGACGAGAGGCCAACTACAGAGACATGCGGCGTTGGGAGACATCACACATGGGCAATCACATATAATCTCTTGATGCTTTATAAGGTGAAAGAAGAGAACTTTCTTAGCCCAACTTGAGTGATATTTATCAAATACTCTCGACCCAAAACTATAGGGAGGATTGCGACTGTTTAGAGAGCACTCACCCTCTACGGTCATTACGTCAATAGAGACATGGACACAATATGGATCCTCTTTATACACAGTCGCAGAGCACATATCATTGCCACACCCACCAAAGTCCTCTCCTCACTTCTACTTTCTTCACAGCAGAGATTGTGAGGCGAGTCATTGACAGATTTCACATATAGGGAGGGCACATGATCATGATGGTATATTGACAAAGCATTTCGTACATGCTAGAGATCATGTTGATGATTTGTTGACCTTCATGTTTAATAGGGCCACATGTGAGGGGTTTCCTAAGACTTGTATGTTTACAATTGTATGACTACTCAAGTCTGGAAACTCAACTCTGCCAACTATCTATCACACATAGGGCGGGCACATGATCATGATGGTATATCAACAAAGCATTTCATACATGCTAGAGATCATGTTGATGGTTTGTTGAACTTCATGTTTAATAGGGCCACGTGTGAAGGGGGTTTCCTAAGACTTGTATGTTTACGATTGTATCACTAGTCAAGTCTGGAGACTCAACTCTGCCAACTAACTATCACACTATCGCGATTAGCCAAGCTATTTGCATCTACACTTGAGCAGATGGACAAAGAAAGAGACTGTACAAGCTTCAAGGTAGGTTGGATGCAGGAGGAGATTCTCGACACTTGATCATATCTTCACGCTTAAAGTGACCATTGAGGAGGGCAAAGCACATGGGAGGAGGATTATTGTAGCTTTGTAGATTTTTGACAAGCCTTTGACACAATCTTGAGAGCCAAGTTGATAGAGAGACTACATGACTTGGGAGTCCCAGAAGAGCGTGTATGGGGTATCATGGAACTATTTGAGACAATTATAGTGATACAAATAGTAGAGAGTCAGTCAAAGCCTGTTCACTCTACTAATGGAATGAACTAGGGATGACGACTTTCTTCGACTTTGTTTGGAATGTATATTGATGAGATTTTTCACTATATGAGATTGCAAGGGATAGAGGGGAGAGTGGAGTATGTAAACCCTTTTGCACATCTTGGTGTTGTATTTAGTGGACATAATTTCTGTATGAGAGGTGCTGCAAAGGCAAGATTGACGAGGGGATATGCAACATAAGGAGGGCTAGAGAATATATGTTCATAGGGATAGTTTTAGGAGCTATGCACTAAGCTGTGGCTATTTGACACTTTGGTCACTTCTACCATGCTTTATGGAGTGCACATACGGGGGCCTAGTTTGGATCATCATAATAGATCAAGGCACACATGTGATGGATGGAGATCCATGGAGAGACCAATTGTACCCTTGATCTCCAGGCCAATCTGAGTGAAAGCATGAATGCCACATGAGGTTATGAGAGATGAGATCAATGCACCACTGATTGTAATGGAGGCTCTTGCCAGGTCAGTGTCTTTCATGCATAGCACATGGGAGCTACCACACGACATATATGCATGACTAGCACTTGAGTCATCCTGACAACTGGCCAATGATGGTGATACTTCATGTTAGTTTACACAGACATCATCTTGTTTTGAGCTACATGGATTAGTATGGATAGGTTGACCCCTTTTCGGTATTCTCTGGATGCACCATCCCTCACCCTCACACATTTAGAGATTGGAAGGATTATCAAACATGATCTCATTTAGCTGGATACTAGGCGGACTTGGTTGCCCCCTTTTCGGTATCTCTAGATGCACCATCCCTCGCCCTCAAACATTTAAAGATTGGGAGGATTATCATGCATGATCTCATTCAACCAGATACTAGGAGGACTTGACTGTCTCTGTCACATGAGTCGGAGACAAAGATGGCTTTTATCGAGACCATCTTCTAAGCATGAAAAATGATGGGTTTATCTCATGCTCGAGGTATATGGAGACCCACCTATCTCATGGCATTAGATAGGTTAGTGGTTAGCTACTCACCTCATTGAACGAGTTGGAGATAAAGACTGTCATAGCTATATGGACACCCACCTATCTCATGGCATTAGATGTGTTATTGGCTAGTCACTCACCTCATCGCACTAGTTGGAGATAGAGACTGGCTGATACAAAGGTATATCCCTAGAGGAGAGATTATGCCAAGTTTGCCAGAGAGAGCCAGAGACAGAGGAGCACTATGTCTGCCAATGCACAACATACGATGAGATACATAGGCATCATTGATTCTTTAGAGAGGGATTTGGCAGGTTATCCCGCATCATGGATTAATATGATCAGAGATGCCTAGGTCTCTTCTTGCTAGAGGTCTGTAGACTTATAAACTACACTTAGAGTGGAGGACCTACACATAGGGGATCCAATACTCGGAATGGCCCACCGTAGGCTACCCAGCCACACCCTCATTGGGGCATCCTTCTTGATCGAGCCATCCAGCTTGATCCCTCTCGATGCATAAGGATGTGAGGGCCTTCACATCAAAGAAATAGTCTACATTAGAGGCTTCAACATCGAGGTCCCCCCCCCCCCGGAGAGCTGGCCATGGAGGAGATTACATGGGATGATCACCATTGTCTACTTTCTCCATTGTGCAAATCATTAGCCCTGAAGTGATTGTACCCCTCACCATATGCTTTGAGCTGAGATATTGGGTTGGGGGGGGGGGGGGGGGGGGGGGGGGGGGGGGGTGCGAGGGTATCCACGGGACTAATGACACCGCGTGTGATTGATGGTATATGTTCTCCATCAATGTGCACTATTATCTTTTAAGGGAATTAAATAAGAAGCGTGAGATGGTGCGGGCCCAACCCGAGGGATAAACCCACACCATCTCACTCATGGGCCAAGTATCTTACTATTAAGCTATTGTGCACCAATGAATCGTGGTGTGAACTAAGATTGATATGAGAAAAACCGATTGGGGGAGTTCACTTTGTGATTACATTTGGATTACATGCAGGGTTCACTTGATGTTCACATGGAAAGGCATGGATTATATGTAGGGTTCACTTGATGTTCACATGGAAAGACATGGGCTCACAACGTGTTCACACATTCGCTTAAGATTTACGGGCTCACTTAATGTTCACTTTAGGATCACATGAAGTTTACTTGCCGTTAACTTTTAAGTCCGATCACTTTTTGTTCGCTTACGATTTGATTGCGAATTGAATAGTGCATATCCGATCCCGCTCGCGACACCTGTTTGGGACCATTGATTCCACATGATATGTGGGGTGTCAATTAATCATGGGGATTTTTTTATTTTTATTTTTGTGGGGGGGGTGGTTATGCGTCAAATAAAAGGTGTGACGTCCTCTACACTAAGTGGCACGGGGTCTCTAATGATGACCCCATCATGGGATCGACGAAGGAGAAGTGAGCGTGTAGATCTAGAGGAGACCCGACAGCATCCAAAAATTTTGTGTGACAAGTCTTCCCAAAATTCGAACCCTAACCAGGGGACGCGTGCATTTCATTGAAATGCATGTGAGTTTACTTTTACTTATGCTTGCCTGGTTTTACTCTCTGGATGTCCCTCATCGCTATATCACACGGGCATGGGCAAATGGGATCAATGGTGGAGAGGAAAAGGCAAGGCGCGTCAATCATGGACCGTCACATCTGAAGTTGCCCGAATTTACCAATTTGCCCGAATTTTCAAATTTGCCCCGAATTTACTAATCAGCCCACATTTACAACATGACATACTCGAATCTCAACGTACGCATGAGGGCGTAGTGGTTAGTGCACATGGCTCGTGGTGGGGAGGTCGGGGTTCAAAATGTGGGGTACCGATCGACCCGAATTTACAAGTCTGCCCCAATTTACTTTTCTCCTTGAATTTACCAAATGCGCATCTGACGGTCCAGATCACCTCAGTCGTCGATCCCAGTTGAGCATGCCCGTGCGAGATAGTGTGGAGGATGGACGTCCACAGTCCGTGTTTACTTTTCTTGGATCCGACGGCAACCCGCGTCTCTGCTTTTGTGCCAGGAGTTCTCTCACGGGGCCCTTTGCCTTTTTGAGCTGAAATGTGGACGAACGAGGTTTGGGAGAATCGAGATGATGTGGCAGATTGAGATCTGCGGACTGCGCCAACCTGGTCGAGCAGTTATCATCGCGACTAGTGTGTGCTGGACAGTCATGAATCTTTTCTTTTTGTGTCGGAATACCTTCTTTCATTACTGAAGACTCAGAGAATCATTTTATCTGGTTTGGGAATGGCAACGTTGACTGGGTGTGCCCGTGCCCTGCCATCTGCACACAACTCATTGCTGCCAACCATCATCCAAAAGCGCACTTGCCAGTGGCGGCAGGAAGCGCAGGGGACTTTCATTTTACCCGGAAGACAACTCTCTGCATGCGTTTGTGCTGCCTCTGGGGTCTCATCATTGTCGTCCCCATTCCAGCAGGAGGGGAGCTTATCTGTGGAGCTGGAGGCCATCACCAGCCAGGAGCAATTCGATGCGGCCATGACCCTGGCCCAGGAGCACTCTCAGCCCATCATCATCGACTGGTACCCTTTTGCTACTGCTTTCATATTCACTTATGCAACCGTGGTAGCCCTCGATGGGAGAATGCTTCCCTGCATTGGCTACTTTGAAGAGCTACTTTGTATCTTCTGTGCTTTATGCACCTCGTACTAGACATGTTTTCTTCACTTGGCAAACATATGGGAGTGCGCTGTAAGGGATTATGTTCTTTAAACAACTTTGATGTTTGGCTCTGATTGATGTAACAACATTTAGTCCTCTCCTTATTCTGCCTTTTTCTGGTTGGGCAGGATGGCAGCTTGGTGCAGAAAGTGCATATATTTGAAGCCGAAGCTTGAGAAACTGGCATCAGAATTTCAACCTGAGTAAGTAAACCCTTTCATCTAAACTCTGGTTAATTTTGTCGTTTTCTGAATAGGTTGGTTTTTGAGTTTAGTGTGAAATTCTATTGCGTGGACGTTAATGCTGTACCTCAAACATTGGTGAAGCGAGCTGATGTTACGGTACTTCCTTTCAGCCTTAATCTCAACAACACATTTTTGGAAGTAGTATGATGAAGATTATTCAGCTTTATCAAAGGATTGTTCTAGTTGTGGGTAGGTGCATAGGTGTGAGTGAAGTTTGTTTAGAGTATGTTTTTTTCGTTTGATTTCCTCAGTTTCTTATTTGTTGGTATCTTCCCCTACGTTTTTGCCTTATTTGATTCCTTGTGTTCTTCGCATTGGTTTCGTTTGTTGGCTTGCCACTCTGCTCTCAACTAGCTCTACCACGTTTCTACCTCAGGTTTCCAAAAGCTTTTGTCCCCCGAGCCTGCTTCACCATCTTCTTGGAGTTCCCTCCTTAGCCCTGATCTGCAGGAGCCACCTTCAGCAAGTGGACTGGTTTCTACCCTGGCTGATAGGTCCTTGTCAGCTCCAATGCAGTGCTTTGCTATGCATCTTGTGGCGTCCTCTTACAACTTTTTGGTGATGTCAATTGCCTCTTCTCCCTCATCTTTGTCACTGACAACTCTCTTCCTTCTTTCTATCCATTGCTTGTTGCTATCAGGTTCTATCAGTTGGTGGATGCCCAAAGTTCGAGCTCTTGCCATTGCATATGTTCCTTGTCCTTTTCATTGATGGTGGTTTTTGACGGTTCTAGTTTTCAATTTTCATTAGAGGAGTTTGCTCTTGGTAGAATTGCCTATATTTCAGAGGGTGCTGTCATCCTCTCCCACTTAGCTTTCCAAAGGCACTTTTTACTCTCTTTAGGAGCGGTTTTAAATCTGGCTTTTAGGTTTTATAGTTTCCACGTGGCTAGTTATTTCCAGTGTTTATAGTTTCCAGATTATTGCCTTCGGGCCTACTTTGTAGTCAGTGATTTACTTGCATAAAAAATCGGCACCATTTGGGCGTTCTGAGGGACTTTTCAAGTAATAGAAGTCAGTTTTCTTTGTTGTGTGTGTGTGTGTGTGAGAGAGAGAGAGAGAGAGAGAGAGAGAGAGAGAGAGAGAGAGAGAGAGAGAATGAAATGTTATATTAAAGTCTTCAAAAGGCCAAAATGACCTATGAGACCAATCAGTTACAACGCGATGAATCTGATACAATGATTGAGTACCAAAAATAAAAAAGGCACTGAAAAAAGGGGTACTATAGAATCCTAAACTGCCATATGTGAGCTAACAGCTAGCTGGGAATGTGTAGGATACGAGTAGGGTGGTGAAAGTAGTGAATGAGGGCTACTGCAACTCAATGTGGAGCTAAAACACATTTTTTCCATCATCGGTCGCTTGCAGATCTCATCAAACTCCTCCATGGTAGTAGTCTGGCCGAGCGTCGTGCATGTCGGGCTAAAGTGATCCGAATCCTCTGATGCAGCCTCCACCGATGCTGTGTAGTCCTCCGCATCTGTGGGCATCTCGATCTCCCTAGCTCGATCGATCAGCGTGCCTATGGTGTGACGAGAATGTGAGCTCTGCTATGGTAACCGCTTCTCCGGCTGCCTACTGTCCGCTCTAAAAAAGTCTGTGATTTGTCTTTGGGGCTGGCTAGCCTCTCCTCGCATCAGGCTCTCTCTGTGTCTGCGCAGCTCAAGCAAAAACAGTCCTAGGCATCTCTGGTTCTCATACCCCATGACTCTAGAGAGTGGTCCAAGGCCCTCTCTGAATAGGCGATGAGAGCGGCCTCATATCTCATAGTAAACTGGGCAATGGCATATGTGTAGTGCAACTCTGTCTCACGCTCCATGTGACATAGGGGACATGTCCCGGCCTCTGCTGGACTCCGTTGTATCTACCAGTCTCTACCCAAAGTGCAACGGAAGTGAATGATGGTGTATGGCTCAAGATGAGTGCTCAGTGGTGCTCAAGGTTCCTTTTACTTAGCGGAAGGGAGAGCCTTCCATGCTTTAGTGAAAGAATGTGCAATGACCAAAACAAGAGTGGAATGCAAACCGAGTCAGTGCAAGAGAGTGCTAGAGAGAGAGAGAGAACAGAGACGACACCAGATGGGGTCCCAAACCCCCCTCCAAGGGCCCCCCTCTCTATTGTTAGAGATGTATTTGCTTTAGATTGCACAAGGTCTGGTACAATGTTTCTAGATACTGTGGTACTTGACGACGAAGGTTGAGGCTGAAAATGGAAAAAACGCTAGGGCTGAAGCTGGCTGAAATCTGAGCGTTGTGCAGCGCTGAAATGTGCAATTGTTGGCGATGACGATGGCGACGGTGAGGCTATGCTGAAAACTGATGGGCTGAAATATGGAATCAAAAGCTGAATTCTAAAAACGCTGGCCGAACTGTTGGCGCTTGTAGAATTCTGCGAAGAAAGGGGTGCGGGACGGTGTGGCACCATACAGCTAAGGTTGATCTGTTGGCGAGATGGCCAAGGCTGAAAACGCTGGCCTGAAACTCCAAAAACGGTGAACTTCCTTTCTGAAAACGCTGCTTTGGATGCACTGTGCTCTCCTTCTTCTTCTACCTTTCTCATGCGCCAAGGGGTCCCCTTTATACCAGCCAGATACTGGGTCAAGCAGCCTCCAGCCAGCCTCCGCGCGCACACACATAGAGAGAGAGAGAGAGAGAGAGAGAGAGAGAGAGAGAGAGAGAGAGAGAGAGAGAGAGAGAGAGAGAGAGAGAGAGAGAGATAAATTAAAATGAAATGAAATAAATTGTTATATTAACGTCTTCCAAAGACTAAAATGATTTATGAGACCAAAGAGTTACATCATGGTGAAATCTGATACAAGATTTGGATAAAAAGAAAGAAACTAACTAAACAGAAACACTGCTAGAGTTGGAAAAGGTGGGTATCAAGAGCCTAAGAGGTACATATACAAAAAGTGGATGTGTATTTTAGAAAATAGATACAAAATGGTGGATATGTGTATCGGAATCCGGAGATGGCTCGCATCGGTCGCTGCATGATAGTCCCGATGTCCTCCATGGTGAGAGTTTGCATAGGGCATCTCCCATGTCTCCCCGAGATAGATCCGATCCTCTGCTGTAACCTCCTCCGTGGATGGGAGCATCCCCTCATATTTGGCCTCCTAGGTCTCCCTAGGTATGTCGCTCGATCACTTAGTATACCTTTGCTAATGATGTGCCCTGTATCCCTCCTCTCTGGCTGGTCTCTTCTCTGCTCAATCTCTGGATGGAAGAACAACTGAGAGAGAGATTATGATAGGTAGCAGAAGATGCAATAAAGACAAACACACATTACAAGAACTTGGAATTACACTATGGATGACAGGACAAACGATGCCAGGGAAGGGGGTTCCTCTTCATAGGACAGACAATCTGTTTTGGCTGATTTGAGGACAAGACGAAGGCTCTTACTTTCCTCCAACAGTTTGATACGCTCATGCAGGGGGGAATTTTACAGAGGCCTCCAAGGTCAGGAAGCTGCCACTTTCTTGAAAGGAAATGTGCAATCATGGTGGACAGCTTTGTTGATGCAAGGATAGGCACCCGCCACATGACCCACATGGGTTTACTTCAAGCGAATGTTTGCATCTGCATGGTTGTCAAATGAAGTTGAAGCTGATGTCATGACCGATTGGCACCAACTCAATGTAGCTACTTGCAAAAGCTTAGAGGAGTACAACCAGAAATTTTGTAAAGCATTGCTTTCAGTAACTTCCTACAAGTTTGTGCCATTGACAGAGCAGATATAGTATTGTTGTGGGCTGTCTAAAGGGCTCAGGAATTATTGTATAAAGAATAAAGTGGCCACCCTTACTCAGCTTATGGAAGTTGCCAACGCTGGTCATGCCTTGTTGAAGGGAGAAGACAGCAGATTCCAAGGCAACGTGAAAGGGGGTCGGTCAAAGAAAAATTCAGCAAAGAGGTCCTTTGCAAAATCGACTCCTAAAGCTTCCCAGGGGTCAGGAAATGTAAAGAAGGCTAAAGACTCAGCCGAGTCTTCTGGAGGACAGGCCAAAAGAAAGAAAAGTTAAGGGAAGGTTGCAAGACGTCATTCGGTGAAGTTCAGAAACTATCCACCTATGGATGCAAAGTGGATGGAAGAAAGTGAACTAATAGAGTCACCAAATGTATTTTAGTTTTACCTTGAATCCTTTGGTTTACAACTCACGTATTCTCCAACTCAGATCACTTCAGTAGAGCAAAGGTTAAAGGGTTTGATACGTGCTGAAAAGAGGGGTGATGATAGAGCTAGCACTTCACATGTATATAAGGATTCAATGCAATAGAAGTGTACATTGTTTGACAAAAGTATGAAGGCCTCATAAGTCATTTGTACACATGTTTGACAATCTTTCTTGCGGATACATATGCTAACCACACTAAATCGTTTGTGGCATGTATAAGATGCATGCAATCGAGGACGTTTGCGATTGCAAGAGGGGGGTATGTCACAGACAATGACAACCACTATATATATTTGTTGGTTTCTTTTTTTTTATTTTTTCAAAAATATTTTTGGGACCCTCTTGTTGAAATCACAAATGCTCGGACATCGCATGGCGAGTGTGAAACAGTCGTTGGCCAAGAATTTCACCCACAGAGTCAAGGCCAGGAAGCCACGAGATGGTCGGGCCGATCGACAGTGGAATCCAACTAGTAAAGAAGTGGCTAGGCTCACTTAAAGTCATTTAGGCCCCTCGGCAGGACTTTATTATAAGTTGGTGGGTACTAGGAATTAAACCAAAAGGAGCAAACTGGACACATGGCAGTAGGAGAGCAACCTGCAAGCCAACTCAAGTTCCATAAGTCTTATCCTAGCTGGGGGTGCCCAAAAATGAGAGAGGAGCTGATTTTAGATAAGGAAGTAAACACAGTGTGTGTGTGTGTGAGTAGTGGGTGCAGGTGATCACAACTTTAATGGAAAGCTTGCCTTCTCCCTTGTCTCATGCAGCGCGATGATTTGCTCTTGCACATCTTTCTCTCCCCTTCGCACATATGGTACTGCCCCTCTAGTTGGGCTTCTCAGATGACCATGTACAATCCTGGGGGTTTTATGCGCGTTTGCCAAGGCAAGAGCCTTCTGTATAGGAATCAATTAGCTAATCCCCTTCATGTACGCACAGTTCCATCGCGAAGGAATGCAAAAATGGAGGGTTTTCTCGCGTGAAAACTTGTCTGATTTACAGGGGAACTGTCCCATGGCGTGCGGGAGCTTCTGAGACACGCGTAGACGTGTTTGGTCCGCTCAAAATGATGCGAAACAAGGAATTGCAGCCTGTTATGTTTTTTTTGCATATTTAGGGTTTTGCACCTAAACTGCAAGGTAATGCCAGGGGAACCTTGAGAAAGCCTTGGATGCTTGTACAAGACAATTTATAGAGATTTCCTGGCGTGGAATCTCGTTTAATTCAAAACGCAAGTGACCCTACACGTGTGGGAGCTCGAGGGCTATCCACAGGAGTGATCGACGCTCGAATCGGAGCGCAAAACAGAGAATTACAGCTTCCTGTAATTTTTTGCAGGTCAAGGGTTTTGGCCAGTTTTTATGCCCAAGAGCTTTGGGGAAGCTAGGAAATCACCGAACAGGTGTTTTGGTGCAAATTGGTGGCCAAAAACAGAGATTTCAGTGTGCTGTAATTTCTCGCCAGGTTTTGTAAAGTGCTCCAAAGTGCGTGGAAAGTCACTGTTTACTTGGGATTTTGTCCATGGAGACTTCTAGTGTGGTTATGTTGCAGAATTATTTCGGTTAGAGTAGAGGAATTTCAGTCCGATAAAAGTGGGATAGCTTGTAGGAGTTTACAAGTTTTTCTCAAGTGCAATAAGAATAAAGAAATACCGAAAAGGGCAGTAGTGTTTGGGGCCAACAGGGTGTCGCTGTCTGCTTGGGAGCGCTGGAACTGCCAAGCCGTGGTTTGTTTGAACTTTGAAGTGTTGAATTCCTATCATAGGTTTCTTTGTGAAGTTCCTTTGTGTCTTAAAGTTAAACAGAGTAAAGATCGAGTGAAAGCTAAAGTCTACCGCCCTACGGGCCTCTCTCTCTCGCCCCCCCCCTCTTGTGTGCGTGTATGCACGTGCGTCATCTTGAAATACGGGCCACAATCACTTAGTTGTGGTACCGAAGAATTATTATGTACATAAGAGTGAAGCTTTGGCTTGAGGGGTGCCATCAACAATGATGTAATTGTGCCAATACGAAAGTTGTTGTTGAAAAGTTCGACACTTGTCGTATTGGCATCCCTAAAATCATATACATCAACTGGAAGATGCCTTCAAGATTCCCTCTGCCCTCATCACCTAGCCCTCACCTCCTATTTGCATCGCTAAAACCTTCTCTCGCCTACGTGCTGCCCTTCTCTACCTCTCAACATGTCCCTGAAAGCCTGCAAAATCTGCCTTCCCTACAAGCCTGCGTCTAAGCTTCCCCTACTACTCATGGAGCTGCACCTACCGAGCAGCCCCCCCCCCCCCCCCCCCCCCCACCCCCATGTCATCTCCACTATGCCTGTGTCGAGGCGAGAGAGAGAGAGAGAGAGAGAGAGAGAGAGAGAGAGAGAGAGAGAGAGAGAGAGAGAGAGAGAGAGAGAGAGAGAGAGAGAGAGAGAGAGAGAGAGAGAGATGAAATGAAATGAAATGTTATATTAACGTCTTCAAAAGGCCAAAATGACATATGAGACTAATCTGTTACAAAATAGTGAATCTAATACCATGTCTGGGTACAAAAGAACTAGAACAAAGATACTACTACTAGAATCCATCCTCATCTGCACTATGGATGTCGAGAGAGTATGGCTTGAATCCTCTGTTGTAGTCTCCATTGATGCTGTGTAGCCCCTCTCCTCAATCGTAGCTGTCTGGATCTCCGTAGCTCTAGTGCTTGGTCGATGAGAATGCCGATAGTGGTCGAATGAGTGTGGGCTGAGCTCTGTAGTGATGGCTGCTCCTCTGGCTGTCCCATATCTAGTGAAAAGAAATCTGTAATCTGCCTCTGGGACTCTCCCTCTCTCTCTTTCTCTCCCCAGTAAGGTGTCTCTATATCTGTGTAACTCAAGTAGATATAGCCCAAGACATCTCTGATCCTCATAATTCATGACCCTAGAGAAAGGACCGAAACCCTTCTGAATAAGCAGTGGAAACGGCCCCGTATCTCATAATACATTGTGCAATGACATATGTAATGTAGCTCTGTCTCTGCCTCTAGGTGGCGTAAGCGGCATATCCTGCTGTCTGCTGGTATCTCTCTAAATCTACTAGTCTCAATCTCCAGCTGATGTGAGGATGTGCGTATCTGACCAATGGCACACCGCAAACCATGAGACATATGCGTGTCCATGTAGCTGGGTCGAATCACAAAGCCATCAATTGTGAGGTGGAGAAGATGCTCTCTATAGAAATCCATCTTCATGCCCAAATCCTGTGGCGGCTCTATCCATGTCCTCTTGGTATCCATTTGAATCAGGTCCTTACGAATGAGTCTAGTAATCTCCACCCATGTAAGAGACCTCGAGGGTGCCTGAGAGAGTACTAGAAAGGGGGCAGCCTGTTCATGGTGAAGCCATGCGTCTGAAACCATGATGTCATCTTTGCATACCGGCATGAAGTGTCCCCCTCAAGAGCTAATTGTCTGGAAGACTCAAGGGCCAATCTAGCATCTCTCTCTAGTGGTATCCCACAAGCTGTGCACAAAGGAGACTGACCTGGCAAGCACCTCAATCTCCATAGGAGGGGTAGCTAGCTCTGCTTGAATGATAGCGTGGGGTACGGAGGCCTTGGCTCTGATCAGTCGAGAGATTATAGATACCAAGGGCCTCTCCTTAGTCTCCAACCATCCTGGCCTACAAACGGTCCCAATATATGCACCCCATACTACATAGCTAAGGCTACTAAAGTATCAAAGAGCCATAACTTTGTTCGAGCTTCCTGGAACTGAACCTGCAAACACATCCTCTCCAAGCCTCCCAAGGCCGCAAAAGCTCTAGTCAGTCTAGTCTCTACTGCTCTCCCCTAAGAAAACCTCGGCCCAGCGAAGACAACCCCAAGGTAAGTGTATGCATTTGTATACTCTACAATCTCCTCACCATATGTGAAAGTCGGTGTTGATCTCCTGATCCATTGTGGTGTGGTGTTAAACATTGTCACCAGGAGGTGTATTTTTCCTGTTGCCTTCTGTAAATTTTTATTTTTACTTCTTTTCCCCGAAACCCTTGAAAAGGTGCAAGTGGACATTGCATGGCAAGTGTGAAACGGCTGCGGCCGAACAGGTTTCTCGCATCAGGAATCTAGGTCGGTCAGTCTGGGACTGGTTGGGCCAGTTAGCACTGAATTCTGATGAGTATGGAAGCCTGTGTGCGCCAAATGAAGTCTGGGCCACTCAGAAAGTCACTTATAACTTTATAAGTCAGTGGGAACTAGAGAATTAACTCAAAAGGGGCAAACTGGACACTTGGCAGGAGAAGAGCTGCCTGCAGGACACCTCAGCAAGAGGAGGTGCCCAAGAGAGAGAGGGGGCTGATTTTTCACTCATTAGTGACTTACAATGTGTGTGTGAGTAGTGGGTGCAGGTCTATAGCTTTAATTAAAACCTTGCCTTCCCCTTTGTCTCATGTAGTGCGATGACTTGCTCTCGTGCATCTCTCTCTCCCCTTTGGCACATATGGTAATGCCCCACTAGTTGGGCTACTCAGATGAATATGTACAGTTCTGGGGGTTTATGCACGTTTGCCAAGGCAAGAGCCTTCTGAACAGGAACCGAATTAGCTAATTGCTAATCCCCCACAGGTACGCATAGTTCCATCGCGAAAGATTGCGAGTTCGGAGAGTTTTTCTCGCGTGAAAACTCGTCCAATTCACAGGGGAACTGTCCCATTGCGTGCGGGAGCCCTTGGGACATGCGTAGGCGTGTTCGCTCTGTTAAAAACGATCCGAAACAGGGAATTACAACCCGCTGTGTTTTTTTGCAGGTTTAGGGTTTCGCACCTAAACTACAAGGGAACACCAGGGGAGCCTTGGGATGCGTGTACAAGCTTTTGGGCACCCGGCAGTGAAAAACAGAGAATTACAGCTCGCTGAATTTCTGTGACAGCTCACCAGAAAGCTTTCAAATAGCGAGGGAATCCGCCCTAGACAAGTAATTTTGACCTACAGGGGTTTTTGCACCATTATGTTGCCGAAATCAGGTCGAAAACCTGGGTTTTCAGCCGTCGCCAGGTTTGGACAGCTTAGTGAAAGCTTGTACTAAGTGGTTGGATCGTCTACCTTAAATTGAATAAAGAAATACCGAAAGGGGCGCCAGTCTTTGGGGCCTACAGGGTGTCGGTCTCGTGTGCACAGTGACATTCTAGGCGTTGGACGCAACTGTGTTCTCTTTCCTTCTCAGTGCTCTGTGTAAAGTTAACAGGTAATTGAAATAGTACCGCCTTCTACGTTGTACAGGCCGGTTATATGGTTCCATCGACGGGATAGTCACCTTTTCTTCAAAAAGTGCAGCGTGGATTGTTATGGGTGAAAGCAACACAGAGCTTGTCGTTATGGCAGAGAAGAGAGACCAAGTACCTGAAGAGGGATCTTCCTCATATGGCACAGGAGAAAATCCCTTCAACTCTTCAAGAAGAGGACAGGTTGTTTAGAACTCAACTGCGTTGCTGCATGGACATGTTTCACCAATTGGCTAACAATCCAAAGATGCATGAGTTCTTACAGGCTCCGACACAGGGTTTTCAACCTCCTACACAAGGTATGACTGAGCCGTTGCAAGAAAAGGAGATTTCCAATGCGCAGAGGACTCATGATGCTCGAGGGAAAGCCCATGTGATTGAGCAATTAGCGGTGTCCAATGATCCAAATCAACTTGCTTTAGTTGGACAGGAACCGTTTGTGAATGGTCAAGGGAGTAATGAACAAGCTATGGGTCAGACCCTTCCATTACCTAATACTTATCCGGGTTATTTTGAAGGTGGTTTAGTGTTTCAAGCTATGGCTGGACCTTCACAGGTTATATGCCAGGGAATGTGTTCGGGACGATGCAAACAGGCATGGGTAACCCTACGCACGCGAACATGGGTGTCCAACCAGGTTTTAAGGGTGCTTATGGCCAGTTTCGAGTGCCTAGAACACAATTTGGTAAGGTTGGTTTTTCGCAGCCATAGTACATACGTACAAAATGCAAATACGACAAGTAAAACAGTTGATGCGAGTGCTGGAATGAACAATCATGGGAGCACCACTATTACAGGCACCTGTGGCTCCTTTGAGTCAGCCTAAGGATTACAAGGAAGGTGGGTAGGGAGTGAAGTTTGAAACTTTTAGAGAAATTGAGGACCAATTGAAGGCTTTGACCTTCATACAGCCGTCGATGCAGCTTATGCTGGAGGAAACTTCACGGAATCTTCAAAGATACGCAAGGCTGTCACTTTCTTGAAAGGGAATGCGCTTCAATGGTGGACCGCATTGTTGAACCAGGGTCAAGCCCCAACAACGTGGGTCCAATTCAAACAGCTTTCTGCGCCTGCATGGTTGACAAACACTTTTGAAGTGGATGTGATGACAGAATGGCATGAGTTGAATGCTAAACAGTGTGCAAATTTGGAAGAGTACAATAAACAGTTTTGGGTTGCACAGTTGTTAGTCACCTCTTACAGGTTTGTGCCATTGTCAGAACAGATTGAGAAGTACTGTTGTGGATTGCCCAAGAAAATCAGGGACTACTGCACAAAGACTACTGTCATGAATATGTTTCAATTGATAGAGAATGCAAGAGTGGCCAACAATCTGTCGAAGGGAGATTCCGATGGATTTAATAGCCACAAGAAAGGGTCCCAGGGTAAACAGTCTTTAGCCAAGGGCAATGTTGCAGCAAAGCCTTCTGAGACTCCCACAAAGAAGCCCTCCACTGAAGAAGTTGATACGTCCAAGAAGCAGTCTAAATCTTCTTCGGGACGAGGACAAGGACAAAAAAGGCATTTTTCTGGCAAAACCTTTGAAGAAAGGAAAGCTCTTAGGGAGGCCAAGAAATGCTACATTTGTGAACAGGAAGGACATTTTGCAAATGAATGCCCACAGAAGAAGTCACAGGATAAGGATGACAAGTCAGACCATGAAGGCAAGAAGCCAAAGCCGAGTGCAGGACTTGTCCCAGATTTGGTTGGAGACCAGCCAAACATAGATGCCACGGAACTGTGCAGTGTGCAGAGCTTGGGGCAAAGTTAGAGACCAGACAGTGATGGTTTTCTTTGATCCAAGAGCCCGTGCAAATTTCATATCACCAGAATTGGCATCAAAGTTGCGCATTCATTCAGAGGAGATGGGTATGACAGGGGAAGCAGGTTTGGCATGCCCATGTCATTCAGAGCATGTTACTTCCATTTTGGGGAAGCTTCGTCTGCACATTCAGAGTTATGTGGATGTAGAAGAATTTCATATTATGCCACTTGAGGGCTGTGATGTGTTACTTGGTATCCCATGGTGTTACAGGTTGCATGCTATGGTGGATACTTACAACAAAAAGATTACCCTTGTACATAAAGGAAAGACTCATGTCCTTGATGTAAAGCTTAAAGGCGAGTCTATTCCAGTTGTTTCTGCTTCTGCTATTTCATCTGTAATAAAGAATCATCTTTCTGCGTACTTGATCTTTGCAAAAGAAGTACCTGAAGTTGTATCTAATTTGTCTACCTTAGATAAAGACAGGTCAACTTTTTTTAGTGGTTTCAATGATTGTTTTTCGGACTCTTTGCCGGGGGAGTTACCTCCTGAGAGACTTGAGGATCATACCATAGCTCTTATGCCAGGTTCTAGTCCACCGAATAGACCACCATATAGGGTTAGTGCAGCCCAACAGAAAGAGATTATGAGTGAGGTCAACGAGCTTTTAGAGAAGGGGCTGATTCAGCCCAGTTCATCCCCTTTTTGTTCGCCTATACTGTAGAAGACTGTCTGAGGTGTTGCCCGTTCGGGCATTGAAGTCCCTAGGAGGATGATATCACCATCCCTAGAAAACTCCCATATCTCATCATCTAGTATAGAAAAAGGCGACTGTTCTTTGGATGCAGCATATACTGACGTACTGGGGGGGGGGGGGGGGGGGGGGAAGTAACATATGGCAATGTTTAGAAATCGGCATGTGTCAGCTCTAAGCCTCACCCACATGTATCTAGCATGATCATCTCTCCATACAATATGTATTAGTGGCTGTAGCTCCTCCCTAAATAGCACTGCTACTCCTCGTGAACCTCTATTCCTGTGCTCAGATCTCGCGACTGTCCTGTGGGCTGTCTCCCATCTGTTTCTTACCACATGTGGCATAAGCTGTTTAGGGGCGTGATGAGTCTCTGAGAAGAAACAATGTCCCTGTCTCTGAAATTGTCCTCAAAGGCACCAACGTCCAACCTCATAGATCCATTACAATTCCAAGTAACCATCTTCAATGTGGTCTCATAGGTCTCACACTGTCATGTAGAGCGCCGCTCTACAATCACCAGCCAACCATTTCTGTAAAAGGCCACCTGAAACCGGCCCGTAGGGCGGTAGACGTAGGCTTTCACCCGAAACTTTACTTTAGACTTTAGGGGACACAGAAACTTTGCAAATAAAAACCTATAACGGGAATTAACACTTCAAAGACGTCGACAACCTGTAGGCCCCAAGAACTGGTGCCCCTTTCGGTATTTCTTTATTCCTCTACAGGGTAAAGTTACAAAACTAGAGTCCTGGGGAACTTCACGTGTATCCAACTAGATCACACCTGTTCTGGTAAAAGTGCGACAGCATAATGGCCCCAAAACTCGCCCTGAACAAATCCCCTGCTGGAACTCGCTGCCAAAGACATAAACCCTCTGTTTTCAGCCCAAAAACAACAATTACAGCTCGCTGTATTTACTGGTTTTGCCCATGTTTTCAACCCTAAACAGTCCGACAACTGTCCTCTATCAATGGGGCACTGTTCCCAATGCTTCTGGCATCCATACAGCTGCAAAACAGTCCAAAAACAGCGCATAACCAGCACTGAAAATGCACTTGTAAGGTTAGGTTATCACAAGGTTAGGTTATCACCCTCACTGGTGCCTGCTTTTGGAGTAGCAATTAGCTACTCCTGTTCTTGCTCAAAGAGGCTCTTGCCTCGGCACAGAAGCATAAGACCACACAACTGTAAATAGGTCAAATGAAGAGATCTCTTGTGGGGCATCACGTTACTGCACGTAGGGGAGAGAGAGAGAGCAGTGTAGAGTGTGCAGGACATCACTTCTTGCACTACATTGTACATGAGAGGGAAAGCTTGCACACAATAGCTCTTAACCTGTGACAGAGACTAAAAAATGCGCCCCCTTACTGAATTTTACTTGGCTTCCCTTCACAAAAGTGGAATTTTGCCACTTGGCACTCATGCATGCATTTTCCCCGCATTGGGCTTCCAACTTATAAATCTCTCAACTGGTAAACAATTGACTTTGTAGCAGAGTAAAAAATGTTCCTCTTGTCATTCCGGAGCTAATGACGCAAACAGATTTCATGGCCCAAAATAGCAGTTTCCTAAATTATAGGAGATGCCTCCATTGGACTCTCACTGGTCATCTGACCATCTTTCACCACTGGGACCACGTCCAAAAATGCAATGTAGCCCAGTTCTCAGGTGATTTCTTGTGGGTGACCCCACCTTGGCATTGTGCCTCCACCGAGTTAGTTTCCTAGTATCCACCAACTTATCAAGTGCGGCGAGGGGACCTAGACTAAAGCCTAGACACCCTTTTACTACTCGAATTCCAGTGCCGACCAACTTCCTGTTTGTGGGTGAAACTATTGTTTCACACTGGCCATGCAATGCAACTTCAGAAAGAGGTCTCAAAAATTAAACGAAAGTCATCGGAAAGAAACCAACAACTAAGGTTAGCAGTTGCCACGTCCTCGTGACACCATCTTTCCTTTCTCCCTTGCCGCCGTAATCTCTGGCATTACCTCTCTCATATGTGCAAGCTGTGAGAGAGAGAGATCATCACCGAGAAAAATACCTTTCTTCTTGAGAGTAGGCCTCTTTCTCAAGAATTCCTTCTTCTCTTCCAAGGAGGGGAAGTGTAGTATGAGAGCTCTCCCTTTTGAAGATTCTCCTGGGCCATCACTCTTCTTGCCCACTCTCCATGCCTTTGTGTGTGAAGGCTTGTTCACCCCCATCATGGATGTGAGGCTTGTGGTGAAACCGGCCTGTTCAAAAGAAAAGGGCAGTGATCTACTTTCTGTTCAATGCTTTCACCCAATTAAGTAGTCGCCCACTTTACTTGTACTTCACACACAGAGAAAGAGAAGAACTCGTAGAAGCTAGATTGCTCCTGTGCTGACTCAAGACTCTAGATAGGCCCCTAAACAGGCGCCCCTTGCGGTATTTCTTTAATTTGGAGAGAGGGAATTACAAATAGAGTCCCTGGAAAGCAACACCTGTATCTATCTAGTACATTCTAGTTTCGGCAAAATTTCGGTAGCATAACGGCACCAAAATTGATCCGAAACAATTTCCAAGGCTGGCACTCTATTCCACTGGCATAGTCCCTCAGTCTAGAGCACAAAACAGTAAATATTAGGTTGCTGTAATTTCTGGTTCAGCTCTGTTTTGGACTCACTGTGGTCCCTATATTGTTCCCTGCCCCTTGGGCCAAGCGCCCTTGATTTTGGTAGCATTCCGGGCACAAAACAGCCCCAAAACAGAGTAAAAACAGCAAGCAAACAGTGCTGAAATTACTGCGTAATCAAGAGGTTATTACCCTCTTGGGTGCCTACTTTGGTGCAACAGCTAGCTACACCTGTTCTTGTGCAAAGAGGCTCTTGCCTCGGCACGAAAGCATAATTCCTCATAGCTGTACATCAGTCAAATGAAGAGCCCACTTGAATGGCATAACATAATTGTACGTAGGGGAGAGAGAGAGCAGTATGTAGCGTGCGGGTCATCACTTCCGGCACCCTACTGTGCATAGAAGGGAAAGCAAGCATTCCATAGCTTTGTTCCTGCAACAATCCGCTTAAAGGAATAAGCAAAAATCAGCCCTTTTGTAAAAACGAGTGCTAGTTCTCTTTCTCTTGGAAAGTGTGCCAGAATGTGCCACTTTGCACTCATGTGTGCAATTTCCCATTCCAGCCTTTTGGTCTAAACGGCGCGTCAGTTGACTTACCGGCAGAGCAACGAAATGTTCCCCTCGACATTTCGGAGCTAATGACGCGAAGACCTTTCATGGTCCAAAAATAGCAGCTCCCTAAAATTTAGGAGATGCGTCATTTGCATTCCTACTGGTCTCCTGACCATCTTTGAAGTCTGCTACAAGACCCAAATCTGCAATGTGGGCCATGCAACTCCCGGGCGTTTAGATTTCCAGAGGGATATAAACAAAGGAAATAAAATCCCCCAAAAAGGAAACCAACAACAAAAGTTGCCACAGTCTCGTGACATACCTCTCTCTTGAAATCACAAATGTCCTGGTTTGCATGATTGTCATACATGCTTACGGCTAACTCAGTGCACCCAACACTTTGTCAGCACTTTGTCAACACATGTACAACACACACATGTTTTCGGTCAACTTCGTGTACTCAACACATTGTTAACGCATGTATGTTCTTTGTGAAACTTTTTCACAGAGTCTATTTCCAAAATACATGTCCGATCGAGTAACATACGGCATTATAAACCAACAGTTTGAAATGTTGTTACAACATGTATTCATTTCAAAGAAGTAATTACTGTATTCTTGACAACCAGCAAGCCATACTTACTTCAATTGCACTGAAATACTATATGGACACAAGGTAATAGCCTGTACATTCTCTTTCATGAGCAATTGTCACATAACAATATATTACAGCTCAGAGATTCAAGGGGTCAAGGTAGGCTGCAATTCAAAGGCTTCAAGGTAAAGTTTCAATACATTTGGTGACTGTGCAAGTTCACCTTCTTCCATCCACTTAGCATCCATAGGTGGATAATTCCTAAACTTCACCAAATAGCGCCTTGCAACCTTGCCTTTCACTTGTGTGCCAATATCTGTTCTGGAACTAAGATTTCATCAAGTTCCTCAACTTCCGGTTGTTCCTTAGCTGGCATATCCACTGGCACATCACCCACATAGGGTCTCAGAAGACTCACATGGATTGCATTGTGAATCTTTCAATTTTGAGGCAATTTCAGCCTATACCTGACATCATTGATCTTCTTTGTTACCTGAAAAGGCCCATACTAGCGCAGTTAAGCGTTGTAAACAGGCTTTCTTCGCCTTTGCGTTTCTTTAAGCGTGCCTTTTAAAACCGTAACAAGACCCAATCGCCAAGTGAAAACAATAATTCACGACGGTGAAGATCAACAACTTTCTTTTGCTTTGCCTGAGTCTTATCAAGGGCACGCTTTATCTTCTGATGAGCTTCATTCGTATTCTGCACATACTGATCTGCTTGGAAAATCTTTTCCTTAGTATGCAAGATGTCACAAACGGGAGCGCATAACAATATAAAATTACATTCGGATAAATAGAATTTATCATTTAATACTGAAGCCAGAGTATATAGGGAGAAATAGATAAAGGGAGAGAGATAGAAAGGGAGAAGATCGACACAGTACTGGGGACCAAAAGAGGGGTTGGTCCCCCCCCGTAATAGTATCTTTACTACTGAGGAGAAGTCTATACAAGCACTTGAACCGAACGTATTACCATGTTCGTTCTAGAATAAGACTTGATGGTTCCTGAAAGCCTCAGCTTCCGATTCCTAGGGCAAAACCCTATACCAAGGAAATTCCGTTCCTTATTCCAAATCCTTGAGAACCAAGGTTCTCGCCTCTGGATCTCACCTTTCAAACTCAGGGCATAACATCCCTGCAACTCTCTTTTCCAACTCTGTTTCCAGAGTCCTCTTCCCGCAAAACAACTCTGCTTTCCTAGACGTGAAGTCCTTACTTGGGAATCCCAACTTCCGGATCACAACTTGAGAGACTACCTCTCTCCGATCCATGGATCTACTTCCCAAACTCGGGTACGAAACCCTTGGGCTGATCTGGCTCTAATTTCTCAGAGCGCTTTCTCTTGCAGAGGCTCATGCCTTCCTCTGCTCCTACTCCCTCACTAAGAGGAAGTACTCCTGCAAACAAATACTTAGAGATCATAACATGCAAATCGTTACCTTCAAAGTCTCGACGCTCGAAACGCAACTCGGTTCTCGAAAAGAAATTCCCCGAAAGAGATTCTCTACATAGAAAATCCTCTCTTCCAATCCTACACACAAAAGAGGTGCGTTCCTGGGTTCCTTCTCGTAAATCAGCCCCGTCTACGACGTTTATGGGCTGAAAACAAAGAAAAACAGCAACTTGTCGCGATGGAAACACGCTTCGTAGGCACTTCTTCGTGAGGGAACTCGCGCACTGGGTCTTGGCGACATCTGGTAACTTGGGGCAGCCATGGGCATCAACGGCAACGTCTTCTTTACGGCTGAAATCTGCAGCGGCATCTCCTCCTTGCAAAGATTGGTCTTCCCTCTGGGAGAGGGCGTGTGATGCCTTTATAGCTCCTTGGCCATGGCAAAGATAGCTGCTCGCGTAGAGATCGCGGCCGTTTTTTTTTTCACCCCGATGTTCTGCCAGAAAAAGAGGAAGATAAAACACTGGCTGATCTGTTGCCTTATTTATCAGATGGCTGCCCATTTATTAAATGGGCGGCCGGCTTATTTTAAAAATAGTTTGAATATGCCCAAAAACTCAATAAAACCTTACAAGTTAAAAACAATGCTTTCACAGCACTTCCAGGCGTCTCTGGATGCAATCACATGCATAGTTGCAATGCAGACATAGACTTCCTCGCGGGAAAGCATCTGCTTTCCCGAAAAGCAATCCCGCTTTCTCAGAAAGCATCTGTTTTTCCTCAAAGATTCCTCTGAACCCATCTTCATTCAAGTGCTTGCTTTTCCTTATGCACAATTCCAACACAGTTCGGAATTTCCTCTTGACTATGAATATCCCCTTTCCGATGCACCCGTCACCCACCTTGTGACGCATCAGGAATACCCATCACCTAGTCCTTTCCTACCGAACTTAATGTACAATCTCCTTCACGATGCTCTATGTCACCCATCCTATGGCGCATCAGAGATGTCTGTTCCCGGATGGTCGAATACTTCTTTCCGATGCTCCCCGTCACCCATCGGATGTGACGCATCAGAAGTACCCGTTCCTGGTGGCCTTACAGATATTCCCGTTCTCAGTGCTCCCGACATTACTTTGAATGACGCACTAGGAATACTCTGTATTGGGATGTCTCCAGTGAGAAAAACCCTCTCACTTAAAATTCCAATAATTCATTTAGAATTATTTTTCCTTGTGTTCCAAGCGAGAAAACCCTCTCACTTATAAATCCAATAATTCATTTAGAATTATTTTTATGTCAGATAAAGCCAATTTAGCAACATCCCTCTCACTTATAAACAGTTGTCCTCAACTGTAGAGGTCCAACTGAATTGCAGGGGAGAAACCGGGAAACAAAATTCCAAATCTTGCCCAATGGTGAGTTGAGCTGGTCCTTTCTTTGTAGAGAATTTAAAAAGTAAATTAAACAAAAAAAATCCATAATTCAATACTTACCTTACTATTTCATGTCCTTCCTCTAGTACCTCGAGGATATCCTTCACCATTCATCAAACTTACGAGCCATGTAAGAACTCGTCATTCACGTCTTTCCGAGAATCTGTTAACTCAATTCCACCTTTACTCCCAAGAAGAATAATCCCCTTAAAAAATCAATTCAGGTCTATGTCCTTGCGCATAACCTTGCGTTATTATTCCTGAGGATATTAAACATCTTATGTCCTCCCGCATAGGGCAGGTCGAGAGCATTAAGCTCGTGTGAATCTTCCTATCGTTGGCAGACAAAGTGTGTCATTTTACCAAAGTAAGTTCTTATTCCGGGCCTTTGCTTTGGGTAGGCCAATTGTTTTGATCCAAAGTTTCCTTATCCGAGACTCTGTTAATTTGATTCCGTCTTTTCAAATTCGAGAAGAATAATCTTCCGAGAAATCAATCTAGGTATCTCTCCTCGTGCATAATCCTGCGCTGTTAGCCCAGAGGGTATTAAACCTCTTGTGTCCTCCCACATAGGGAATGCCCAAGTCATAGAGCATTAGGCTCGATGTCTTTCTTTCACAATTTGCGATCAACTTAAAGAAGGTTCTTATTCCGGGCCGTCGCTCAACGTAGGCGGACGGTTCCAATCCAAAGATTCCTTGTACACGGCGGCACTTCCTTCCAATCTTTTCCTCCTGCGAGTTATTACCACCATCAGTGTTTTCTAGACGCCCATTGGAGTCTCTTCCTTACAAAATCATATAAAAAATGATTCACCTTGCGAGCATCAATGACGCCTTGCAAAATCTCAGGCAGATAGGATTCTAGCCATAGCATTTTCTGAATGTACGTTCAAACCCGGTTCATAATAGAGCATACCCTCTTTGTTTCTCAGGGATGTTCTCCCATATGTAATTCTTACCATTTTGAAACGGCTGGTGAACTATATTCTTACGAACATAATAGTTCAAATTTATTCCAACAGCGTGTAAATGCTACTTGACCTGCTCATGGAGAAACATATACCGCAACCAAAAGTTGCTTCTGTAATGGTAAAAGCACATAGCGTACTCAATGATCAACCATCATCAGAAAACCTCTTCTCCGTAGAGACTCAAAGTCCTACCGAACACACAAATAGAGATTCTTGTGTCGGAATATCCTTGCGCGCGAAAAGGCGCTCAAGAGAGTATAACAAACTCGCGTCCCGTTCCTGAAAAGGAAGTTGGTTCATCTCATTCCGTTCAGCACGAAAAATTTGATTGGTAGATGACCCACCTTAGCATAGGTCTGCATCTTCGTGTGTTATCCATGTACCCAAAGGTGTACCGAAGTTTCAGTGAGCTTGGGAAATTACCCTTCCTTTGTAAGATCCTTAGAGCGAAGACGCTCAACCTGACGATCCCTTGGCTCAATCTCAGAGCAAAACCCGCTCATCAAATAAACTAGGATTTTATTCCTTGGATTCCTTGATCATAGGCCGTAGTCGTCGTTTGTTCCTTCCCTCGTAAAGAGAGTATTCCTTCATTTGTGCGAAAAGCACTACTATATCAAGCCTTACCGGGTAAGGGGTGTAGGCTTAAAGAGAACTCAAGCTTAATGAAAGCTTTTCTTTGCTTGTAAGCTGAGAATGGTTCCTTCATAATTTCCTACCCGCAATAATAGGTAATACGTTCGAGAATTACCGGATACCAAATCAATTATGGACCTTCTGGATGGTTAAGCAAAGTAGTTCATCGTATAAAACAATGTTTTGACTCAACCCTACTCTCATAAGCACTCAAGAATGATCAGTCTTGGTTAGACTTATGCATTCGTCATGCGAAAAAGAAAACGCGCTTTGTATCTTCCTCAAATATGTAACTTTGATCAGACCTACCCTCTCACTTGAAGTTTGAGGGTCTTCTATTCAAAAACTCAGGTGTTAGATTGAATTCCCTTACTCCAAACTTTCTCCGGATAGCAACGTATCCTTCGAGGAGATATAACAAAAATTCATTGTTTTTGTGTTGAATGGTTCTCGTCCCACTGCGGGGATTAGATTCTATGTACATTAAGGTGTACATTTTCAGCTTTTATTGTTGACTCCACCATCTGCTGCAAAGTATCTTGCAGATGGGTTTACAAAATTCGGGCAAAAGTCCCGTTAAATTTGTTCATTTTCCTTCCTTAGAGCGGATCAAGAATGGAGCTACCTTGGCAAGAGTGAACCACTGCTTGCTTTGACTCGCTCGTGTTCCTGTTGGGCAAACCGATCCCAATCTTCTTGGATGCCTTCCTCAAAGCGTAGAGGAAAAAAATGTGTCGAGAAATTCAGCCTTGAATTGAATCCAAGTCTTGTTGTAAGTTCCTTGTAGAGCTTTGGTATACCACCAAGTACTTGCAATCCCCTTGAAGTGTTTGGTCACATGCCTCACCTTCGATGCTTCTCAGAAATTACCGTTTGCGAAGGCAACTTCAAACTGTCGAATGAAAGCGGTAGCTTTCAGGGCATCTTTCGTTTCGTCAAAAGTATCAAACTTGACGGGAGTGTTCCTAGGTGTAGAGACCTTCTTCATACCCTTCCCGAGATGACGAGATTTCTTGGCTATGGTTCTAGATTGATTTCATGGATATCTTCTGGGTTCTGAACGATCTTGAGAATTCCGCTCCTTGGATTCTCTAGGTTCTTGAGCATCATGCTCTCGTCGCCTTCTCAAAGAATCCCAAGTCTTGTGTCGAATTCTTGCAGAGAGAAAAACAATTTCCAACTCTGCGAGCTTTTCCTACAGGACCTAGGTTTCCGCCTTCTTACTTCTCTCTTGGCTTGTCATGGCTTCTTCCCGTATCTTCCCAGGGTCGTCCTCCTTTACAAAGAAAGAGAGGAGACCATGCTCTGATACCACTGTCACAAACGGGAGCGCATAACAATGTAAAATTACATTCGGATAAATAGAATTTATAACTTAATACTGAAGCCAGAGTATATAGGGAGAAATAGATAAAGGGAGAGAGATAGAGAGGGAGAAGATCGACACAATACTGGGGACCAGAAGATGGGCTGGTCCCCCCCCCCGTAATAGTATCTTTATTATTGAGGAGAAGTCTATACAAGCACTTGAACCGAACGTATTACCACGTTCGTTCTAGAATAAGACTTGATGGTTCCCGGAAGCCTCAGCTTCCGATTCCTAGGGCAAAACCCTCTTCCAAGGAACTTCCGTTCCTTATTCCAAATCCTTGAGAACCAAGGTTCTCGCCTCTGGATCTCACCTTCCAGACTCAGGGTATGACATCCCTGCAACTCTCTTTTCCAACTCTGTTTCCAGAGTCCTCTTCCCGCAGAACAACTCTGCTTTCCTGGACGCGAAGTCCTTACTTGGGAATCCCAACTTTCGGATCACAACTTGAGAGACTACCTCTCTCCGATCCATGGATCTACTTCCCAAACTCGGGTACGAAACCCTTGGGCTGATCTGGCTCTAATTCCTCAGAGCGCTTTCTCTTGCAGAGGCTCATGCCTTCCTCTGCTCCTACTCCCTCACTAAGAGGTAGTACTCCTGCAAACAAATACTTAGACATCATAACATGAAAATCGTTACCTTCAAAGTCTCGACGCTCGAAACGCAACTCGGTTCTCGAAAAGCAATTCCCTGAAAGAGATTCTCTACATAGAAAATCCTCTCTTCCAATCCTACACACAAAAGAGGTGCGTTCCCGGGTTCCTTCTCGTAAATCAGCCCCGTCTACGACGTTTATGGGCTGAAAACAGAGAAAAACAGCAACTTGTCGCGATGGAAACACGCTTCGTAGGCACTTCGTCGCGAGGGAACTCGCGCACTGGGTCTTGGCGACATCTGGTACACTTGGGGCAGCCATGGGCATCACCGGCAACGTCTTCTTTACGGTTGAAATCTGCAGCAGCATCTCCTCCTTGCAAAGATTGGTCTTCCCTTTGGGAGAGGGCGTGTGATGCCTTTATAGCTCCTTGGCCATGGCAAAGATAGCTGCTCGCGTAAAGATCGCGGCCGTTTTTTTTCCCCCCCCGATTTTCTCCGAGAAAAAGAGATAGATAAAACGTTGGCTGATCTGTTGCCTTATTTATCAGATGGCTGCCCACTTATTAAATGGGCGGCCGGCTTATTTTAAAAATAGTTTGAATCTGCCCAAAAACTCAATACAACCTTATAAGTTAAAAACAATGCTTTCACAGCTGTTCTCAGGCGTCCTTGGATGCAATCACATGCATAGTTGCAATGCAGACATAGACTTCCTCGCGGGAAAGCATCTTCTTTCCCAAAAAGCAATCCCGCTTTCTCAGAAAGCATCTGTTTTTTCTCAAAGTTTTCTCCGAACCCATCTTCATTCAAGTGGTTGCTTTTCCTTGTGCACAATTCCAACACAGTTCGGAATTTCCTCTTGACTATGAATATCCCCTTTCCGATGCACCCGTCACCCACCTTGTGACGCATCAGGAATACCCATCACCTAGTCCTTTCCTACCGAACTTACGGTACAATCTCCTTCACGATGCTCTATGTCACCCATCCTATGGCGCATTAGAGATGTCCGTTCCTGGATGGTCGGATACTTCTTTCCGATGTGACACATCAGAAGTACTCGTTCCTGGTGGCCTTACAGATATTCCCGTTCTCAGTGCTCCCGACATTACTTTGAATGACGCACTAGGAATACTCTGTACTGGGATGTCTCCAGTGAGAAAAACCCTCACTTAAAATTCCAATAATTCATTTAGAATTATTTTTCCTGGTGTTCCAAGCGAGAAAACCCTCTCACTTATAAATCCAATAATTCATTTAGAATTATTTTTATATCAGATAAAGCCAATTTATCAACATCCCTCTCACTTATAAACAGTTGTCCGCAACTGTAGAGGT
Source organism: Adiantum capillus-veneris (assembly GCF_014529385.1). Classification (NCBI taxonomy): domain Eukaryota; kingdom Viridiplantae; phylum Streptophyta; class Polypodiopsida; order Polypodiales; family Pteridaceae; genus Adiantum; species Adiantum capillus-veneris. The sequence continues at coordinate 3,689,829 of NC_140956.1, forward strand.
CCAACTGAACTGCCGGGGAGAAACCGGGAAAAAAAATTCCAAATCTTGCCCAATGGTGAGTTGAGCTGGTCCTTCCTCTAGTACCTCGAGGATATCCTTCACCATTCATCAAACTTACGAGCCATGTAAGAACTCGTCATTCGCGTCTTACCGAGAATCTGTGAACTCAATTCCACCTTCTCAATCCCGAGAAGAATAATCCTCCTAAAAATCCATTTAGGTCTATGTCCTTGCGCATAACCTTGCGTTATTATTCCTCAGGATATTAAACCTCTTCTATCCTCCCGCATAGGGCAGGTCGAGAGCATTAAGCTCATGTAAATCTATTGTGGCAGACAAAGTGTGTCATCTTACCAAAGTAAGTTTTTATTCTGGGCCTTTGCTTTGGGTATGCCAATTGTTGTGATCCAAAGTTTCCTTATCCAAGACTCTATTAATTTGATTCCGTCTTTTCAAATTCGAGAAGAATAATCTTCCTAGAAATCAATCTAGGTATCTGTCCTTGCGCATAATCCTGCGTTGTTAGCCCATAGGGTATTAAACCTCTTCTGTCCTCCCGCATAGGGCAGGTCGAGAGCATTAAGCTCATGTAAATGTATTGTGGCAGACAAAGTGTGTCATCTTACCAAAGTAAGTTCTTATTCCGGGCCTTTGCTTTGGGTAGGCCAATTGTTGTGATCCAAAGTTTCCTTATCCAAGACTCTGTTAATTTGATTCCGTCTTTTCAAATTCGAGAAGAATAATCTTCCTAGAAATCAATCTAGGTATCTGTCCTTGTGCATAATCCTGCGTTGTTAGCCCAGAGGGTATTAAACCTTTTGTGTCCTCCCACATAGGGAATGCCCAAGTCATAGAGCATTAAGCTCGATGTCTCTCTTTCACAATTTGCGATCACCTTAAAGAAGGTTCTTATTCCGGGCCATCGCTCAACGTAGGCGGACGGTTCCAATCCGAAGATTCCTTGTGCACTGCAGCACTTCCTTCCAATCTTTTCCTCCTGCGAGTTATTACCACCATCAGTGTTTTCTAGACGCCCATTGGAGTCTCTTCCTTACAGAATCATAAAAAAAATGATTCACCTTGCGAGCATCATGACACCTTGCAAAATCTCAGGCAGATAGGATTCTAGCCATAGCATTTTCTGAATGTACGTTCAAACCCGGTTCATAATAGAGCGAACCCTCTGTTTCTCTGGGATGTTCTCCCATATGTAATTCTTACCATTTTGAAACGGCTGGCGAACTATATTCTTACGAACATAATAGTTCGAATTTATTCCAACAGCGTGTAAATGCTACTTGACCTGCTCATGGAGAAACATATACCGCAACCAAAAGTTGCTTCTGTAATGGTAAAAGCACATAGCGTACTCAATGATCAACCATCATCAGAAAACCTCTTCTCCGTAGAGACTCAAAGTCCTTCTACCAAACACATCTCAAATAGAGATTCTTATGTCGGAATATCCTTGCGCGCGAAAAGGCGCTCAAGAGAGTATAACAAACTCGCGTCCCGTTCCTGAAAAGGAAGTTGGTTCATCTCATTCTGTTCAGTAGAAAATTATTGATTGGTAGATGACCCACCTTAGCATAGGTCTGCATCTTCGTGTGTTATCCATGTACCCAAAGGTGTACCTAAGTTTCAGTGAGCCTGTGAAATTACCTTCCCTTCGTAAGATTCTTAGAGCGAAGACGCTCAACCTGACGATCCCTTGGCTCAATCTCAGAGCAAAACCCGCTCATCAAATAAACTAGGATTTTATTCCTTGGATTCCTTGATCATAGGCTGTAGTCGTGGCTTTGTTCCTTATCTCGTAAAGAGAGTATTCCTTCATTTGTGCGAAAAGCACTACTATATCTTCCCTTACCGGGTAAGGGGTGTAGGCTTAAAGAGAACTCAAGCTTAATGAAAGCTTTTCTTTGCTTATAAGCTCAGAATGGTTCCTTCATAATTTCCTACCCGCAGTAACAGGTAATCTGTTCGAGAATTACCGGATACCAGATCAATTATGGACCTTCCGGATGGTTAAGCAAAGTAGTTCATCGTGTAAAACAATGTTCTGACTCAACCCTACTCTCATAAGCACTCAAGAATGATCAGTCCTGGTGAGACTTATGCATTCCTCGTGCGAAAAAGAAAACGTGCCTTGTATCTTCCTCAAAGATGTAACTTTGATTAGACCTACCCTCTCACTTGAAGTTTGAGGGTCTTCTATTCAAAAACTCAGGAGTTAGATTGAATTCCCTTACTCCAAACTTTCTCAGGATAGCAACGTATCCTTCGAGGAGATATAACAAAATTCGTTGTTTCTGTGTTGAATGGTTCTCGTCCCACTACGGGATTAGATTCTATGTACACTAAGGTGTACATTTTCAGCTTTTATTGTTGACTCCCCCATCTACTTCAAAGTATCTTGCAGATGGGTTTACAAAATTCGAGCAAAAGTCCCGTTAAATTTGTTCATTTTTCGTTCCTTAGAGAGGATCAGAATGGAGCTAGAACCACTGCTTGCTTTGACTCGCTCGTGTTCCTATTGGGCAAAACGATCCCAATCTTCTTGAATGCCTTGCGTAGAGGAAAAAAATGTGTCGAAAAATTCAGCCTTGAATTGAATCCAAGTCTTGTTGTAAGTTCCTTGGAGAGCTTTGGTATACCACCAAGTACTTGCAATCCCCTTGAGGTGTTTGGTGAAGGCAAGGATGAGGCTTCTTGCTGTGAGAGAGAGAGAGAGAGAGAGAGAGAGAGAGAGAGCGACACAGGTCTATGCGTACGGCAAAAACCCAGCCAGCACGCTATCTTCAATCATTGTTATTATATGTTAGGGTACATTGTAAAGTTGGGCCATTTAAATGGCCCAAAGGGTGGTTCCCACCCCCACTATAAGTGAGTAAAAAATAACGTATACAAGGAGGCCAAGGAGGGCCTTTAGACCCAACAACCTTCCACTTAAAGGCCCGATGTGGTACCTTCAAGTAACTTCCACCAAGTGTAAGCAATGCTGATGTTGTGTCTTAGCAAGACACTCAGTGAGAACATCTACAGGGTTATCCTGTGTCTTGACCTTTGTCAGTGTGACAAGGCCATCATCCAAGACCTGTCATAAAAAATGGTACCGCACATCAATGTGTTTGGTACGAGCATGAAACATGGCATTTTTAGCCAGGCATAAAGCACTCTGACTATCACAACCAAGTACTGGAGCATATGCAGGAAGACCAAAATCTCTGACCAACCTGCCAAGCCAAATAGCTTCTTTAGAAGCCTCTGTGGCTGAAATATATTCAGCCTCTGTAGTGCTCAATGCCACAATCTTTTGTAACCTTGAACACCATGAGATAGCACCTCCAGCAAGTGTGAATACATATCCACTAGTAGACTTTCTAGTGTCAAGATCACTTGCCATGTCCGAATCACAGAAACCCCGCAGTGATAGTGTACCCTTTCCATAACATATACATGTGTCCTGTGTACCTTTTAGGTACCTGAAAATGCCTTTCAATGCCTCCCAATGTGGTTTGCTAGGATTAGACATAAACTTGCTAACAACTCCCACTGCATAAGCAATGTCTGGTCGTGTAGCAACCATGGCATACATCAATGAACCACAAGCTGAAGCATAAGGAATGCCTTTCATAGCATGGGCAGCTACATCATCTTTTGGGCAATCAAGCTTGTAAGCTTTGTGTGCGGAGATAAAGGCACACCAAGAGGCTTAGCATCAGACATATTAAATCTCTCAAGTACTTTCTTGATGTACTTGTCTTGAGAAAGGGATAGAAGACGCTTCTTTCTATCCCTCGTAATATGCATACCCAAAATATGTTCAGCTGCACCCAAATCTTTCATTGAAAAAGCTGAATTCAGCTCCCTTTTCAAAGCATTCAAAGTCTCCTTATGCTTGCCAGCAATCAACATGTCATCCACATATAGGACTAGCACAATAAGACTACCATCTGGAGCCTTTTTAGTGTAAAGACAGTGATCTGCATGGCTGCGTTTGAACCCATGGTTGAGCATAAAAGTATCAAACTTCTTGTACCACTGTCTAGTGGATTTTTTCAGCCCATACAAGCTACGTTTCAATTTGCATACCAAATGCTCTTTCCCTGGAATGACAAAGCCCTCAGGCTGCTGCATCTACAGCTCCTCATCCAAGTCACCATGTAAGAAAGCAGTGATCACATCCATTTGATCCAGCTCCAAATCCAAGATAGCACATAAAGCAAACAGCACACGGAGAGTAGATATCTTCACCACAGGTGAAAAAATCTCCTGGAAATCAATGCCTTCCTTTTGTGCATAACCCTTAGCAACTAGACGTGCTTTGTACTTGGGTTTGTCATCAACACATTTGACCTTATAAACCCACTTGTTAGGAATAGCCTTCCTTCCTTTGGGCAAAGGCACAAGCTCCCATGTATTATTTGCATACAGTGATTGCATCTCAAATTTCATAGTAAGCTCCCACTTACTCTTTATCTTCACAGGACTGGGCCTCTTTGTATGTAAGAGGCTCTCCCTCATCAGTCAACAAAATACAATCCAAAGATTGTTGAAACCTCTCTGGTTGACGTCTCTGACGCGTAGACCTCCTCACCCAATGATCTATGTTTACCAGTAATGGGTCTACATCATGCGGAACATTAACCCCATCAATTAGAGGCTGATTTTCAGCATTTATACCCTGCTGTAATTGATTTTCAGGCTGCTGTAACTGATTTTCAGCATGCTGATTTTGACCCTCAGGCTGAATTTGAGTATCCCCCTGTTGTCCATTATCATCTGGCTCAATGATAACACGCTGGCCTTCATGACCAGCATCAAAAGGAGCTGAATTTTGAGTAGAAAATGACTGTGGAAGTGACTGATCATGCTGAAATTTCACCTTTTTCTTATCCAAGTCACTGGACGTGGCATTTTTCAGCAGCTTAGGTTCATTAAATACCACATCCCGGCTGCGAATTACCTTATGTGACCCCGGAATCCAAACTCTATATCCGATTTCACCTTCATACAGCATCCCAAGAAGATGCCTTTCAAGGATTTCATATCGAGTTTGGTTCTCAAGTCAACAGGCACATGTACATAGCATTCACAACCAAAGACTTTCAAGTGGTCATATGAAGCCGGTTTGCCAGACCAAACCTCTTCAGGGATGCCACCATCAAGTGCACGATGTGGAGATCGGTTGCATATATGCACCGCGGTTTTAAGTGCCTCTCCCAAAACAATTGTGAGGGATTAGATGTAGACAGCATGCACCGAATCTTCTCACATAGCGTGCGATTCATACGCTCAGCCACACCATTTGAAGATGAATTATAAGGGGCAGTGAGCTCCCTTTTAATCCCATTCTCACCACAAAAAACATTAAAGTCCTTAGAAACATACTCCCCCCCATTATCTGTACGTATGCATTCAAGTTTCAAACCCTTTTGAGTACAAACAAAGGCATAGAACTTTTTAAATGCATTTAAAACCTCACTCTTATCCTTAAGCAAATAAACCCATAGTTTACGTGAACAATCATCAATGAAAAACACAAAGTAACGAGAACCACCATGAGTTTTTATTGGCATTGTGCATACATCAGAATGTACGAGATCCAAAATACTAGCCTTTTTAGAGGCTCCATGAGAGTAAGAAGCTTTTACGTGCTTCCCAAGTACACAATCATCACAAAAATCAAGTTTAGAGCCTTTTACATCAATCCTACCAAGGGAGGAAAGAGTCTGCAATCCCTTATGGCTCATATGTCCAAGACGCTTATGCCAAAGCTCCATGTGTGATTGCACTTCTGCAATTGCGACAAAACGGCCAGGTAATGCCTTGCAATGCAGATAGTATAAAGTACCCTTCTTACTACCTCTAGTAATAAGCATAGATCCCTTTTGAATCTTCCACATGCCACCACCAAATGTAGTGAAGAAGCCTCTGCTATCCAACTGCCCAACTGAAAGCAAACTCTTCAGGCATATACCTAACATCATGAAGAGTGAGTTCCTAGCCATTATCAAGTGCCAGGTGTATGGTGTCAACTCCCTCAATTTCACAAGCATAGTTATTGCCCAAATACACTTTTCCAAGGTTTCCTGCAGTGTATGAGGCAAAACACTCCAAAGAGAGGGTTACATGAAAAGAGGCACCACTGTCAACAATCCAGGATTGTGACAGGCCATCATGAGTAGAAAGCAAAGCATCTATCACATCATGCTTAGTGATATGCATATCCTCAACAGTCATGACATGTGGATCTGAAGATGCAACCCAAAAATCACTAGTGTCTTCATTTTCATTAATCTCTTTAATGACAACAGTAGAGATCACATTTGCCTTTTCAAGCTCACTGTCTTTAGGGGTAGAGCTTCCCTCTTTATCATTTTTCTTGCCTTTTGCATTCATTTGCTTCTTGCTCCTGCTCTTTCTTAAAAAAACCTGCAATCGGGCTTTTTATGCCCTTTCTTCCGCATTGATAGCAAGTGATGTCTTGCTGTTTTTCCTTGCTTTTGCTGCGATTTCTTTGCTTATTTGCAACATTTTGCCTTTTATCATTGCGTCCACGGACATTATAGGTTGATTCACTGCCACTCCCACTTGACTTGCGTCTGATCTCCTCATTGAGAATAGAACCACGCACACCATCATAGATCCAGTTGGAGTTGTTCATCAAAGAAACAACCAATGCTTCCCAAGACTCTGGCAGTGTCATAAGTAGAAAGATAGCCTTGAGCTTATCATCCTCAAAAGCCTGCAAACGTGAGTCACTCAACTGACTCAAAATTCCATTGCAAATTCCAGCAAAGGCATTCAAATGATTAGAGATAGATTTGGACTCATCAAGCACTAAGCTTACAAGCTTCCTCATGAGATGAACCTGATTTACAGGAGTCGTATTCTCATAAGTAGCTTTAAGCTTATCCCACACAGCCACAGCTGTGTCAAGCCCCTTGATATCAACAAGAATATCATCAGTCACAGCCATCTTAATGTAAGTAATGGCTTTCCTGTTAAGCTTAGTCCAATCTGCATCTGACATACCCTCTGGCTTATTTTCAGCCAATGCATCATCGCACTCTTTCAAGAAAAGAATGCCCTATATGCGATCCTTCCATAATTCAAAACCTGTACCATCAAACCTGCGGATCTCAAAGAGGCTCTTAGAGTCCGAGGATGATGAAGTGTCAGCCATGATGAGACAAAACAAAAGTCGATAATTTTCAGCCAAGAAGTACAAGCACTGTACCGCAAGAGCAAATGCAAGTAAACACTGTAAAAGTGTCTGCAAGAACAACTGTAATGCTGTAATTTACTTTAAAAGTAAAATTTTCAGCAAGAAGACATATTAAGCATGTCAAACTTAACGCATAGAGCAACCTCACATCAAGTATACATCACCAAATGCATTTGCAATGACCCCCAATGTTGTACATGTCACAATTTCACTGCATAAAGTACATTTGGCAATACACATAAGAGGTGAAAGTTGCTCATATGATTGAATATACACTTCTAGGCTCCACAAGCCTCAATCTCTCTGCTCAAATTGACCACAAATGTAAGTACATAAGTGAAATTTTGCTGAATTTTCAAAAAAACAGCAAAAGCCCTAAATTTTCACTGCTCAATTCTCTAGTGTAACTTCCTCACCTGCACCTGTAAGGAGTGAACTTGATAGTTTTTGCTAAAATTAGCAAAAGCCCCAAGTTTTGTCGCGAAAAATTGCTGAAATTTGACAATTTTCAGCAAAGAAGCAAAAAACCCCAATTCCAAACGTGAAATTGAGTTCCCCAGAGTGCCCGGTGTTAACCTGCAAACCTGTTTTTGCTGATTATACACCTGAATATACAGAAAATGATCCGTTTTTAGCCAAAAACAGCCCAAAAACGCCTGTTTTGGACCTGTAATTCTCTGTTTTCAGCGTGTGAGCAATGGTAGACACCATACCATACTTGGAGAAGAGAGAGAAAGCTCTTGCGTTGCTGTTTCTAGAGAGATAAAATCTGCACAGGAGAGAGAAAATGCTACCTACGCGAGAGGGAATCGCCCAAGGCACGTAGCCTTGCTCTGATACCAGTTTGAAGGCAAGGATAAGGCTTCTTGCTGTGAGAGAGAGAGAGAGAGAGAGAGAGAGAGAGAGAGAGAGAGAGAGAGAGAGAGGTCTATGCGTACGGCAAAAACCCAGCCAGCACGCTATCTTCGATCATTGTTATTATATGTTAGGGTACATTATAAAGTTGGGCCATTTAAATGGCACAAGGGGTGGTTCCCACCCCCACTATAAGTGAGTAAAAAATAATGTATACAAGGAGGCCAAGGAGGGCGTTTAGACCCAACATTTGGTCACATGCCTCACCTTTGATGCTTCTCAGAAATTGCCGTTTGCGAAGGAAACTTCAAACTGCCGAATGAAAGCCGTAGCTCTCCGGGCATCTTCCGTTTCGTCAAAAGTATCAAACTTGACCGGAGTGTTCCTAGGTCTAGAGACCTTTATACCCTTCCCGAGATGACGAGATTTCTTGGCTATGGTTCTAGATTGATGTTCATAGATATCTTCTGGGTTCTGAGCGATCTTGAGGATTCCGCTCCTTGGATTCTCTAGGTTCTTGAGCATCATGCTCTTGTCGCCTTCTCAAAGAATCCCAAGTCTTCTGTCGAATTCTTGCAGAGAGAAAAACAATTTCCAACTCTGCGAGCTTTTCCTGCAGGACTTAGGTTTCCGCCTGCTTACTTCTCTCTTGGCTTGTCATGGCTTCTTCCCGTATCTTTCCAGAGTCGTCCTCCTTTACAAAGAAAGAGAGGAGACCATGCTCTGATACCACTGTCACAAACGGGAGCGCATAACAATGTAAAATTACATTCGGATAAATAGAATTTATCACTTGATATTGAAGCCAGAGTATATAGGGAGAAATAGACAAAGGGAGAGAGATAGAGAGGGAGAAGATCGACACAGTACTGGGGACCAGAAGATGGGTTGGTCCCCCCCCGTAATAGTATCTTTATTATTGAGGAGAAGTCTATACAAGCACTTGAACCGAACGTATTACCACGTTCGTTCTAGAATAAGACTTGATGGTTCCCGGAAGCCTCAGCTTCCGATTCCTAGGGCAAAACCCTCTTCCAAGGAACTTCCGTTCCTTATTCCAAATCCTTGAGAACCAAGGTTCTCGCCTCTGGATCTCACCTTCCAGACTCAGGGTATGACATCCCTGCAACTCTCTTTTCCAACTCTGTTTCCAGAGTCCTCTTCCCGCAGAACAACTCTGCTTTCCTGGACGCGAAGTCCTTACTTGGGAATCCCAACTTCCGGATCACAACTTGAGAGACTACCTCTCTCCGATCCGTGGATCTACTTCCCTTGGGCTGATCTAGCTCTAATTCCTCAGAGCGCTCTCTCTTGCAGAGGCTCATGCCTTCCTTTGCTCCTACTCCCTCACTAAGAGGTAGTACTCCTGCAAACAAATACTTAGAGATCATAACATGAAAATCGTTACCTTCAAAGTCTCGACGCTCGAAACGCATCTCGGTTCTCAAAAAGAAATTCCCCGGAAGAGATTCTCTACATAGAAAATCCTCTCTTCCAATCCTACACACAAAAGAGGTGTGTTCTCGGGTTCCTTCTCGTAAATCAGCCCCGTCTACGACGTTTATGGGCTGAAAACAGAGAAAAACAGCAACTTGTCGCGATGGAAACACGCTTCGTAGGCACTTCGTCGCGAGGGAACTCGCGCACTGGGTCTTGGCGACATCTGGTACACTTGGGGCAGCCATGGGCATCACCGGCAACGTCTTCTTTACGGTTGAAATCTGCAGCAGCATCTCCATCTTGCAAAGATTGGTCTTCCCTCTGGGAGAGGGCGTGTGATGCCTTTATAGCTCCTTGGCCATGGCAAAGATAGCTGCTCGCGTAAAGATCGCGGCCGTTTTTTTTTCCCCCCGATGTTCTGCGAGAAAAAGAGATAGATAAAACGTTGGCTGATCTGTTGCCTTATTTATCAGATGGCTGCCCACTTATTAAATGGGCAGCCGGCTTATTTTAAAAATAGTTTGAATCTGCCCAAAAACTCAATACAACCTTATAAGTTAAAAACAATGCTTTCACAGCAGTTCTCAGGCGTCCTTGGATGCAATCACATGCACAGTTGCAATGCAGACATAGACTTCCTCGCGGGAAAGCATCTACTTTCCCGAAAAGCAATCCCGCTTTCTCAGAAAGCATCCGTTTTTCCTCAAAGTTTCCTCTGAACCCATCTTCATTCAAGTGCTTGGTTTTCCTTGTGCACAATTCCAACACAGTTCGGAATTTCCTCTTGACTATGAATATCCCCTTGCCGATGCACCCGTCACCCACCTTGTGACGCATCAGGAATACCCATCACCTAGTCCTTTCCTACCGAACTTACGGTACAATCTCCTTCACGATGCTCTATGTCACCCATCCTATGGCGCATCAGAGATGTCCGTTCCCAGATGGTCGGATACTTCTTCCCGATGCTCCTTGTCACCCATCCGATGTGACGCATCAGAAGTACCCGTTCCTGGTGGCCTTACAGATATTCCCGTTCTCAGTGCTCTCGACATTACTTTGAATGACGCACTAGGAATCCTCTGTACTCGGATGTCTCCAGTGAGAAAAACCCTCTCACTTAAAATTCCAATAATTCATTTTAGAATTATTTTTCCTGGTGTTGCAAGCGAGAAAACCCTCTCACTTATAAATCCAATAATTCATTTAGAATTATTTTTATGTCAGATAAAGCCAATTTAGCAACACAAGATGGGAGGAACTTTCCTGCCACCTTCAACTATCTCAAAATGGGCTTTGCGAGTTGCCGAATGCACTGTATATTGTGTGCATATTTCAACCAATGGCAAATACTGCTCCCACTTTGACTTTTGCTTTGACACATAGCATTTCTGCAGATCTAAGACAATAGAATTAGTCTCTTCAGACTGTCCATGTGTCTGTGGATGAAATGACGATGAAAACTTAAGTGTACTACCCATATTTTCAAATATGCCTCTTCAGAATAAACTGCTCATCCATGGATCATGGTCATTGATGATCGATTGCGGCATACCATGGTACTTGAATATGTTGTACATAAACAAGCGTGCCATCTGATCGGGTTTTATCTTCTTCCTAATAGGAATGAAATGAGCTTGTATTGTCCAGATTTCATCATTCCCTGTCTGTGTCCTAGGAAGATCAAAGACAAAATCCATAGCTATACTTTCCCATGGTTTATCTGGAATAGGCAATGGCTGTAAAAGTCCTGGTGCTTTCTGCCTGTCAAATTTGACCTTCTGGCAAACTAAACTTTGCCACACAAAAGTTTCGACATCTCTTCTCAAAGTAGGTCAATAGAAGAATGTCTCAACCGCTTTTATTGATGCATCAATACCTCGATGCCCGCATACGGTGGACAATGACTCTCAGTCATAACCATTTGTTTCAATGGCCTAGTCACACATAACCTGCCATGCATAAGCATAAATCCATCCTTGAGAAGGTAATGTTCATTATGCTGCCCATTGACAATTTGATCATAAACTCTGGCAAATTCTTAGGTTGCTAGAAAGTGGTGGGCTGAACTGGCATAGCCTGTGGAACTGGCATTTCAGCCACCTGTTCTTGAACAACAGGAAGTGGTGTAGGAGCCTCAACTGGCTCCAAACGTTGCCTAGGGGATACCATTGCATCAACAGCATGTGGCCTGTAACTGATCCCCAACCTGTGTCCCAACTTGCTTCGAAGGAACAGGAGGTTGCAGAAGTGCCTGGAACAAGGGATTCTGCATAACCTGTGTAAACATGGACACTGCAGCAACAAGCTGAGTCCTAAACGCATCCTGATCCATCAAGGAAGCCGAAGGAACCTGTGGTTCTGCCATAGCAGGTGGCGGTCTAGACAACTCACCCACCTCATAGAAAACAGGAACCTCCTGTCTGTCCTGCGACGACGACGACGCTTCCTCTCTAATACCTTCCTATCTGTCAGCCATAACTGATAATCTCTGTGTGTCTACACCCAAACAGACCCTGGCTCGCTCTTTAAGGAAAAAGTGATTCAAGTCCCGGCAACGGAACCATGAAACTGGCCTGTTCATAAGAAAAGGGCAGTGATCTACTTTCTATTTAATGCTTTCACCCAATTAATTAGTCTCCCACTTTACGTGTACTTCACACACAAAGAAAGAGAAGAAAGAGAACCCTGTGCTGACTCAAGACACCAGATAGGCCCCTTAACAGGCACCCCTTGCGGTATTTCTTTAATTTAGAGAGAGGGAATTACAAATAGAGTCCCTGGAAAGCAACACCTGTATCCAACTAGTTCCAGTTTCGGTAAAATTTCAGCAGCATAACGGCACCGAAATTGATCCGAAAGAGTTTCCAACGTTGGCACTCTGTTCCACCGGCATAATCCCTCAGTCTAGAGCACAAAACAGTAAATATCAGGTCGCTGTAATTTCTGGTTCAGCTCTGTTTTTGACCTGGTTTGGACTCACTGTGGTCCATATACTGTTCCCTTCACCTTGGGCCAAGTGCCCCTTGATATTGGTAGCATTCCGAGCACAAAACAGCCCCAAAACAGAGTAAAAACAGCAAGCAAACAGTGCTGAAATTACTGCGTAATCAAGAGGTTATTACCCTCTTGGGTGTCTGCTTTGGTGCAACAGCTAGCTACACCTGTTCCTGTGCGAAGAGGCTCTTGCCTCGGCACGAAAGCATAATTCCCCATAGCTGTACATTAGTCAAATGAAGAGCACACTTGAGGGGTATAACATAACTGTACGTAGGGGAGAGAGAGAGTAGTATGTAGCGTGCGGGTCATCACTTCCGGCACCATACTGTGCATAGAAGGGAAAGCAAGCATTCCATAGCTTTGTTCCTACAACAATCCGCTTAAAGTAATAAGCAGAAATCAGCCTTTTTGTAAAAACGAGCGCTAGTTCTCTTTCTCTCTTGGAAAGTGTGCCAGAATGTGCCACTTGGCACTCATGTGTGTAATTTCCCATTCCAGCCTTCAGGTCTAAAAAGATCTCAAATGGCGCGTCAATTGACTTAGCAGCAAAGCAATGAAATGTTCCCCTCGACATTCCGGAGCTAATGACGTGAAGACCTTTCATGGTCCAAAAATAGCAGCTCCCTAAAATTTAGGAGATGCGTCATTTGCATTCCTACTGGTCTCTTGACCATCTTTGAAGTCTGCTACAAGACCCAAATCTGCAATGTGGCTCATCTACAGATGATTTTCCATCAGTGACCCCGCATTTGCTAGTCTTTTGTCTACTTGTCCATCTTCAGTGTCAACTGGTCAAACAGGGTAACTGCCTGTCCGACCTAGACTTTTACTGGACATTCCCGTCCGTTCCACACTGGCCATGCAACTCTCGGGCGTTTAGATTTCCAGAGGGATATAAACAAATGAAATAAAATCCCCCAAAAAGAAAACCAACAACAAAAGTTGCCACAATCTCGTGACATGTGACCTCTTTTTCCACATTGTTTATTTTCTTGAGGCCGGTTACCCTCACATGTAGAGCCAGCATCCTCTTCCTTTGTTCCTCTTCAAGGGTCATGTTAATAAGAGTAGATGAGCGTGGCCCATGACTTCTTCTCCTCATCTTCCTTGATAACCCGCATTTCTTCTCTCATGGTATTCAATTCTTCCATCATGAATGGCTGAATTTCGCCTTCTTCGAGCTGTCCACTTTTTGCTGGTAGATTTCGGATGATGGATTCTTGGATGACTATTTTCTCCTCGAGCGAAGCGATCCTCCTATGTATGCCATCTCTTTCTTCGGTCCATCTTTGAAGAACAGTGCTCCTCTCCTTCCTCCACTCTTCCACTCCGTTTCTCCATCCTCTCATTTCCTTCTCTATTGCCGACATCCTCTTCCCTGTTCGCATGAAAGAGGCTTTGTGGGCGGTCGGCGATGGATGCGTCTTCTTACACGTGGGGGAAGCCGTTGGCACTTCTCCGATGCTTCCCATGAGAGAGAGAGAGAGAGAGAGAGAGAGAGAGAGAGAGAGAGAGAGAGAGAAATGAAATGAAATGTTATATTAACGTCTTCGAAGGGCCAAAATGACCTATGAGACCAAAAAGTTACAATTGGTGAATCTAATACCATCTCTGAGTACGGAATATACAAAGAACAAAAAACAAAAAACAAAACACACTAAGGAAATGAATCTGACGCTGATCCGGAACTTAAACGAGATAGAGGGAGGGGGGGTGGTGAGTTCAAATGAAATCTCTCATCTGTTGCTGTCGAATCTCATCAACATCCTCCATGGTCAGTACTCTGGTTGGGCGTCTTGCATGTCGAGCTAGAGTGATCTGGATCTTCTGTTGCAGCCTTCGTCGGTGGTGGGAGACCCCTCGAGGTCATGGGCGTTTGGATCTGCCTAGCTCAATGGCTCGATCAATCAACGTACCTCTAGTGTGGGTGGGCTCTGAGATCTGTTTTGATGACTGCTCCTCTGTCTCTCCCCTGGCTGGTGTAAAGAAATCTGTGATTTGTCTCTGAGACTCTCTCCCCTGAAGTCCTCGGCAAGCTCTCCCTAAGTCTGCGCAGCTCTAGTAGGAACAATCTGAGACATCTCTGATCCTCGTATCTCATGACTCTAGAAAATGGTCCAAAACCCTCTCTGAACAGACAATGGAAGCGGCCTCGTATCTCATAGTATGCCGGGCAATGACGTGTAGTGTAGCTTTGTCTCTGGCTCTAAGCGACATAGGTGACATATCTTGGCCCATGCTGGTACCCCTCGAAATCGGCTAGTCTCAATCTGGAGTTGATGTGAGGATGTGCGTATCTGCCCAATAGCACATCGTATCCCATGAGATAAGTGCATATCCATGTATATAGGCCTAGTCACAAAACCGTCCTCCATGAGCTGGAGAAGATGCTCTCTATAGAAGGCCATCTTCGAGCCCAACTCTTGTGTTGGGTGTATCCATGTGCTCTTGGTATCTAGCTAAATCAGATCCTGGCGTATGAGTTTGGTGATGTCTGTCCATGCGAGAGTGTAAGGTGCAACGGAAGTGAATGTTGAACTTTGCTCAAGGATTCCTTTTACTTACAAGAGGGATAGCCTTCCGTTCCTTTAGTGAGAGAGTGCAATGGACACAAACAAAGTGGATGAACACATTGTGAAGGTGCTGAGACTGAGAGAAAAGAATACGACACCAGAATGTTGTCAAACCCTCCTCCGAAGGCCCCACTCTCTATGGTGAGAGCGGTCTACTATTGATTGCACAAATCTCTACTATACTTTGGACTTGCCAACGATGTCGACATGTTGAACTTTGCTCAAGGGTTCCTTTTACTTACAAGAGGGATAGCCTTCCGTTCCTTTAGTGAGAGAGTGCAATGGACACAAACAAAGTGGATGAACACATTGTGAAGGTGCTGAGACTGAGAGATAGAGAGAAAAGAATATGACACCAAAATGTTGTCAAACCCTCCTCCGAAGGCCCCACTCTCTATGGTGAGAGCGGTCTACTATTGATTGAACGATGCTTTGGACTTGCCAACGATGTCGACGACGATGAGGACAACGACGAGACCGGCTGAAATCTGAAAATGCTAATGGCTGAAATCTGCAAATCTTTATCTGCTGAATTCTGACTCTATGTCGATGACGATGTCGATGGCGACGATGCCACAACGACGCGCTGAAAACATAGATGCTGAAATCTGCCTTTTCCGGGCTGAATCTGCAAACTAGGCTGGATCTGATCGTGCGGCGAGGATCTGCTGCGGGAAGGTGAGATGTGCGAGGTTTGGATTTCTACTGCGGTGTCTGACTGCTGAAAACTGAAAACGTCGGTGCTTCTTGGTGTTCCGTCGCGGTGAATCTGCAAAACGCTATGCTGATGCAAAAACGCTAGGACTGAAAACTGTCTTGCGGTGGAAATCTGCTAACGCTAGGGCTAATCTGCTGTCTTATGTCAAAACGCTAGGGAGTCTGTTGTCTTGTTGTCGCCAGGTGGTATCTGCAATGCAAAACACTGGAAGGTCTGCAAGGCTGAAAACTCTAGGTTTACCGCCAGTGGGGGGTCTTGTTGAGAAGATGCCTGTTGAACGTGAAGTTCCTGCTGCCTCTTCTGCCAAAAAGTGCTAGTGCTAGGTTTCTTTATGTACTTGCCAAGTGAATTTGCCCTACCCAATTTCCAACAAAAGTCGCTTAAAAATAATAAGTGAAAAATGTCAAAAATAGGGAAAATAGGTTTTCTGCACTGTAAAATGCTCGTGATGGGTTCTGACTGTAATCTGATGATCATGCTGTGTGCAACCAGAGGATATGCATCTAATCCAAGTGTCTGGACATGCACGGTCTACGAATTGACTCACAAAAGTGCCAGATAACTTCCTATTCTAGATTGACTGAATTGAACTGAATCCTTGTCATGAAGTAGCTTGTCCACGTACACATAGGGTTAGATGTGCACGTGACATCCCCTCCTTTTCAAAGTGAGGTACTCGTACCGAACTGTATGGCGTCGAGGGAGATCGCCAACAGCGTCTGGAATCCTAGAAAGGACTCTTTGCCCGGCCTACTCTGATGCGTGGGTCGTGTGATACTTGAACTTCATGAAGGTCTGCAACGCTAGCGACACAAAGTCATCTGTGGCTCCTTCAATGCTTCAACTTCAAGAATGTTGTGGCTGATGCGTTATCAAGGAAGCCACAGATTTCAGCTGTGTCAATTTCTTATCATCACGAGTTGGATGACATGAAGGAACAGTATGCTGTTGATGAAGATTTTGCAAGGATCTTTGAACAGTTACAAGAGGGGCAACATCATGAGCACTACCTCCTCGGAGATGATTTTATGATGATGCATAGCAGACTTTGTGTCACTAGGCCATTGTGACATAAGGTCATGGAAGAGAGTCGTGTCCCACCGTATGTAGGGCATCGTGGCATTGATGCGACATTAAAGCGGTAGAGACATTCTTCTATTGGCCTACCTTGAGGAGAGATGTGGATGCCTTTGTGCGAGCATGCCTGATTTGTCAAAAGGTCAAGTTTGATAGGCAAAAGACACCAGGGTTGTTACAACCACTGCCGATTCCGAATAAGCCATGGGAAAGCATTGCTATGGACTTTATCTTTGATCTTCCAAGAACACCGACAGAGAATGATGGTATATGGACCATTATCTGCAAATTCAGTAAGCAGGCCCATTTTATTCCTGTCAAGAAGAAGATAAAATCTAATGAGATGGCACGCTTATTCATGTACAGTGTGTTTAAGTGCCATGGTATGCCACAATCGATTATCAGTGATCGTGATCCTTGCATGACAAGTTTGTTCTGGAGAGGATTGTTTGAGAACATGGGCACTACGCTCAAGTTCTCGTCTTCGTTTCATCTAGAAACTGATGGACAGTCAGAAGAGGCTATTTCTACTATCTTAGATCTGTTGAAATGCTATGTGTCAGATAATAAGAGCAAGTGGGAACAATATTTGCCTATGCTTTAGTATGCGTACAATAATACGGTGCAATCGTCAACTGGCAAAGCACCTTTCGAGATTGTTGAAGGCGGCAAAAAAGTTCCTCCCATTTTGCATACAAAGGACAATATCTTTGAGGCAGATCGATATGTTGAGAACATGGATGAAATGTATAAGAAAATTAAAGTTGCCTTGGAGAAGACTCAGGCAAAGCAGAAAAAGGCTACCGATCGTCACCGTCGTGAATTGTTGTTATCACCTGGTGATTCGGTTTTGTTAAGGTTCGAAAAGGCAAGGTTAAAGAAAATGAAGGGCAAGGAACGGCTTTTTCGTAAGCTCAGCATGCGTTACTATGGGCCTTTTCAAGTGCTTGACAAGATGAGCGATGTGGCTTACAAGCTGAAATTGCCTGATGCGTGGAAGATTCATAATGCGTTTCACGTGAGTCTTTTAAGACCCTTCGTGGGTGATGTGCCAAAAGATATGCGAGTTGAGGATCAGCCAGAAGTTAAGGAACTTGATGAGATCCTGGTACCTTGGCACATAAGGATAGAAAAGTTAAAGGACAGGTTGCAAGACGCTATTTGGTGAAGTTCAAGAACTATCCGCCTATGGATGCAAAGTGGATGGAAGAGTATGAACTGTCAAAGTCACCAAATGTATTGCAGCTTCACCTTGAAGCCTTTGGGTTACAACCTACTTATGCCCCAACCCAACGTGTGCAAAGGAGAGGTAATGATAGAGCTAGCACATCAAATGTACATATGAATTCAGTGTAATAGATGGAAATGACAAAAGTATGAAGGTCTCATTAAGTCATTTGTATCTATGTGTTAAGACCTTTCTTGCGGATACATGCGATGATAAAAGAGTGCTAACAACACAAGATCATCAGTGGCGTGTATTTACGGTATGCAATCGAGGACGTTTGCGATTTCAAGAGGAGGGTATGTCACGAGGACGTGGCAACTGTATACTATGTCAGGAGGACGTGGTAATTGCTAACATTAGTTGTTGGTTTCTTTCCAATGATTTTTGTTTTATTTTTGAGACCCTCTTTTTGAAGTTACAAATGGTCGGACATTGTATGGCCAATGTGAACGGTAGTTACATCCGCAGACGGGAAGTTGGTCGGCACTGGAATTCGTATAGTAAGAGGATGTCTAGGCTCAGTGCAAGATCATGTAGGTCCCCCTGTCGCAATTAGCAAGCTAGTGGATACTAGGAAGTGAACTCAATAGAGGCATAAAGTCAAGGTGGGATCACCAACAGAAAGTATCCGACAGTTAGGCCACATTGCACTTTTGGATGTTGTTCCAATGAGGACAGATGGTCAGATGACCAGTGGGAGCCCAACGGAAGCATCTCCTAAAAATTAGGGAATTGCTATTCTGGGCCGTGAAACGTGTTCGCGTCCTTACCTCCGGAATGACAAGGGGAACATTTTACAACTTTGCCGCAAAGTCAACTGGGCAAGCAATCGGGAGATTTTTAGGCGGCAACCCCGAAACGGGAAAATGCCTGTAAATGCGCCAAGTGGCACATTTTTGTGCTTTTTCCTCATGCATGAAGAAGTGGCGCTGAATTTAGAGAGAGAAGGCTCATTTGCAACTTCTTGTCACAGGTTAAGAGCTATGGAGTGCATGCTTTCCTCTCTATGTACAATGTGGTGCTAGGAGTGATGCCTTGCACACTACACACTACTCTCTCTCCCCTACGTGGAGTTATGTGATGCCCCACAAGAGGGCTCTTCATTTGACTGATGTACAACTGTGTGGTTTCATGCTTTTGTGTTGAGGCAAGAGCCTCCTTGAGCAAGAACAGGGGTAGCTAACTGCTACTCCAAAAGCAGGCACCGGTGAGGGTCATAACCTCACTGTACAGGCGCGTTTTCAGCGCCGTGTATACGCTGAATTTGACTGTTTTTCAGGCATACGGATGCCAGATCCATTAGGAACAGTGCCCCACTGAGACAGAGGACAGTTCGGGGACTGTTTAGGGCTGAAAACAGGGCAAAAACCGGTAAATACAGCGTGCTGAATTTACTGTTTTTGGGCAGGAATCAGAGGGTTTATGCCAGTGGAAGTGGGTTCCAGCAGGGGAATTGGTTTCGCACAAGTTTTGGGGTTGTTTTGTTGCCGAAATTTGGCCAAAACAGGTGGTATCTAGCTGGATACAGGTAAAGCATTCGCAGGACTCTACTTTGTAATTTACCCTCTTAAAGTATAAAGAAATACCGAAAGGGGCGCCAATTTTGGGGCCTACAGGTTGTCAGCGTCTGCTCGGAGCATTCTAGCTTTCGAGCCGTGTGTGTACTTAAGTGCAGGTTGCCTTTGCAACGTTCTCTGTGTGTGTGTCTAAAGTAAAGAATTTCGGTGAAAGCCAAAGCCTACCGCCCCACGGCCGGTTTCAACAAACCCTTCCACCTCATGTGTCAAGCCATGTGAAGAACCTCTTACAACCTTTGTGTAAAGAACAACCACTTGTATTTGTGCATAGGTAGCCACATCTTGTGCTCATGTGTCAAAAGGCTATCTATTTGTATATACCTATATAGAGGCATATTATGTTGAATAAAATGTAAGTCTATCATTTGCAAGTATACTCTATATTGTATTGTGCATTAGTTTCTCTCTCAAGCTCTACACTAACCTCTTCAAGCATGCCATTAGCATGAATGGCACACTAAGCTATCCTTCTTAACCCTAACAATACGTAGTTGTGGGTGCTGACCTCTTGACCTACTGTGATGATGTGTTGAACACCATAACCTAGGTTTTCCCAAAGGTTGACAAACAATCAACTTTCTCGAGCAAATGTGTGCAAAGCATCTAAATGACGCTGCATCTCCTCTGGAGAGTCAGAAATCAACACAATATCATCAGCATATAGTAACAATGGAATCCATGTCTCTGCTAGCTAAGCCCCTATGACTCCTTGGCGCTCTACATAGTCTAAAAACTCATCACTTACATCCCAAAAAGAGTCGGAGATAGGGGGCATCTCTTGCTTCACTCCAATAGTGGAGTGGATCATGTCAGACATTCCCTCGGTAGTGCGTACCCGCCCCATCATTGTCCTGTATAAAGCCAAAATATCCCATATCAGCTCTATAGGCACACCCATGTCGTGTAGCCTGCGTTTAAGTCTGGCTCTCAGCAATGTATCAAAAGCTTTGCGGAAATCCACAAAGCTACAATAGATCCTCTTGCCATGGTGTCTACCTTCCTGAATAATAGCTCTGAGTGTCAGAATCTGGTCAAGAGTGGAGAAACCTCTCCTGAATCCTACGTAGCCAGGTGCTCGTATGCCCTCTGGCTCTGCCCATCTACTCAGCTCCTGCTCAAGAACAGATGCATACAACCTAGCTAATATGTGACCAACCATGATGGTGCGATAATTCCCGGGAATCATGGGATCTCCTGACTTGAAAATAGGCACAATCATGGACATACTCCAAGTCTCAGGAAAGGCGTCATACATGGCTGGATTAAACATCATAGCAAGAAGCTCTGCAAGCATATCCCTGGCATGGATGAAGTGTTGGAGCGAGCAGCAGCTATGGAGGGTGGAGCCGAGAGAAAGCCATGAAAAAAGGATGTAGAAGAAGACGAGCAGAGAGTATACGAGAGAGAGCGAGGGCAATAGTAAAAATAACGCTATGCAATTGTTTAATTGACAACCTTACATATAGAAACTTCTTGCCATGCAAACTGAAACATGCTAACTACCATGCAACTACATGCTACAAAAGATCTTTCCCACGGGTAGAGGGCTTGAAAACCCAACAATCCCCCCCTCGAGCCCGAACTGGACAAGCAACTCATGATACCTCGAGTTTTTGGTATACTCGTCAACCGTGAGTTTTAGGTTTTCTCACAACCAAGGATTTTTGGTTTATCCATAACCTGGTGCTAGAACAGTAACCCCCCCTTGAACAGATAGGGTGTAGGTCAAAAATTAGCTACCAAAAGTGGAGTTTTTGGTTCACTGCCAAACCTTGGGTTTAAGGTGTACCCAGTAATCTCATGAGAAGCGGACAAAATGGTACTTGAGAACAAAAATGATAAATTGGGAGGTCTTACCACTCATGGGTGGCAGTGTCTATAGCCCGTACAATTTATTTTGACTAAACAACATGAAAAGAGTTGATCTAATAAATTTCCTCATCAACAGGATATATTGGAGATTCAGTGTCTCCCTCAACCACATGAATTTGAGTTTTACCCTTTTGAAAGCACTTATTTGACGGATGATTTGTTTTACCACAGTGAACACAAGGATTCTTCTTGAAACAGTCTTTCGTCTGATGATTGTTGCACCCACAAATGGCACAAGTTCTGGTTCCATTGAACGGTCGAGATGAAGCTACTGTAGCAGCACATTTAGTGACTGCATATGCATTGGAAGTATCAGAAGAACTGGTGAGTGACACGGCATTCGAGACTGTATATGCCCTGGGAATAATAGTAGAATTGGTACTAGGTACCCTGCGTTCTTCTTCCGGCAATGAATTGATGACACCATCCAAGGAGGGCAACGGATCTTTCTCTTTTAAAACAGTAACAATCTGATGAAATTTGTCAGTCAAACTTTTTACCAAAATGGCTATGAGATCTTCTTCTGGTACTGAGGCTTCGACATAAACAAGTTGAGTTCTAATACTCTTCAGTCTATTGGCTAAAGCTACAATATTTTCATCTTCACGCATGCGGATGGAATATAATTCCATTTTTAAACTCATTTTTGAATGCTTAGCTTTGGCACCGAAAAGCTTCTCTAACTCTATCCAGGTAGCACTTGAAGAATCGACATCGTCCAAATAATGAATAAAATCATCTTCTAAGGAGGTTAGGATAATACCAAAAGCTTGTTCGTCTTTCCTCTGTAGCTCCGCAGATAGTGCCCTTGTAACTGCAGCGGATGTGCCGGATTCGTCGGCTGCGAGAGGCTTGACCACATTCCAAAGATTTTTCCGCATCAGATAACCTTTGACTTTAATTTGCCAAGTATGGAAACCAGATCCATCAAATTTGTCGACTTTTGATGCCATATTTGACAGACAATTGAATTTGATTTGTTATCGAAAAGGCTGAAACTGAAATTGGCAGCTATCGAACTAATGCAAAACTGAAATTGACAGCTTTCGAAGTTGAAGCCGATCACCAAAATGCGCACAAAAGACTTGATGATTTGCCAAGGGTGTGAATGTCCATTTGCTTGAAGGCCAAAGGTCAAAAAAATAGGGTTGGCCACTTAAAATAGTATGAAAAAGAACTCAAAAAACTCTACAAACAGCGTGGAAATTTCTGCGCCAAGCTTCATGCGTTCATGGCGAGCTCTGAAAGCAGTTTTGTGGGTAGGAGCAGAAACGAAAAATCCTTACAAGGCAATTGCGCTCTTGATGAGCCCAAAACTGAACAGTTTGATGCAGGTCGAACTTCGAATTGCCTCCTCTGCAAGCGGTTGTACCCGCACTGTGCTTGTCGAGCGCCGAGGCCCAATAGGCTCTGATACCAGTTGTTGGAGCGAGCAGCAGCTATGGAGGGTGGAGCCGAGAGCAAGCCATGAAAAAAGGATGTAGAAGAAGACGAGCAGAGAGTATACGAGAGAGAGAGAGCGAGGGCAATAGTAAAAATAACGCTATGCAATTGTTTAATTGACAACCTTATATATAGGAACTCCTTGCCATGCAAACTGAAACATGCTAACTACCATGCAACTGCATGCTACAAAAGATCTTTCCCACGGGTAGAGGGCTTGAAAACCCAACATGAAGTGCTCTGCTACCAGACCATCATGATCATGTGCTCTCCCTGTCAATGGCTTTCCTTACCCTCTCGGAAATAAAGAAAGTACATGTCTCAGGGCATGTCTCTAGTTCCCGGCTCCTGAGTGCAAAGCTAGCTGCCTGTGTATGTCAGCCATATACACAGAATCCGTCTCCCTCACGAAGGTATACGGAGTGTGTGTGGGGACCTCTCCTAATGGAGCTATGCTGAGCTGAAATGTAAGAGTGAAAGACAAGATAGCTCGATCAACTACTACAATTGGCCTAGTGTCCACCATGAAATCCTGAAACAATGGAATGAGACCTGGCTGGGCCTTAACATAATCCACTGTACTAGCACCATGTTAGTGTGGAAAGCATGCAAATCCTCCAGCTGTAGAAAATCTTTGTAGGACATTCAAAATGGCCAATCTATGTGCAGTTCTTATACCTATCAAGTATCTGCCATACTCAGTGTACTCCTTATCCTGTGATAGTCTGGATAGGCCCATCTCTGTAACGTCCAGCTCCCTAAGCATCTCCTCGGAAATATCATAGAATACCGTCTGGTGATGGGCAGTCCTAGCATTGAAGTCCCCTAGTATGATATTGTCACCATCTTGGAAAACTCCCATATGTCATTATCCAAAATAGCAAAGGGGGACTGTCCTCTAGGTGATGCATATACTGACGTATTAGGAGGAAAGTCACAAATAGCAATGTAGAGGTATTTGCATGTCTCTGCCCTTAGCCTCACCGACATGGCCTAGCCTGCTCATCCCTGCGCGCTATGTATATCAATGGTTGCAACTCCTCCCTGAATAAAACTGCCACTCCCTCTAAACCCCGTCCTCGATGCTCCGATCTGGTCTCTTGTCTGCAAGCTGTCTCCCATCTATATCTGCTCACCTGTGGCATGGATTGCCCAGGGGCTTGATGTGGCTTAGAATAGAAAATGATCTCTCTCCCGAGTCCCTGTGAAACTATCCTCAAAGGCACCTACATCAAGACGGAGTGACCCATTACAATTCCAGGCTGCCATCTTTAGTGTGGTCCCATAGGTCTCGCTCGGTAATGCGGATTGTCGCCCCAATATCACCACCCTTCCATCCCATGATCCCGGTAAAAAGCAATCTTCCCTTTTTCCTTGCCGCTCTAATTTCCAGCATTACCTCTTGCATATGAGCAATCTGCGAGAGGGCAAGGTCATCTCCAAGAAAGATGCATGTCTTCTTTAGAGTCGGTCTCTTCTTCAAGAAGTCCTTTGCTTCCATGGAGGGGAAACAGAGGATGAGTGCCCTTTCCTTCGAGGTTTCCCCTTGCTCCCACTTTTCTTATTGCCCACTCTCCAAGCCCTCATATGCGTCTGCTCATCAAGAAACGCTTGTGAAACCTTAAGAAATAGCAAAACACAGATTTGAAACCCCAAAAAAATAGCAAAACACCAATGTGGCGAAACTCTATAAAATAGAAAGAAACGGTGACGAAACCCTTAAAAAAAAGCAAAAAAAAGTTATTAATCCCTAAAAACAGCAAAAAAAGAGTGACGAAATCCTAACACACAGCCAAAAAGCAATTTCGAAACCCTAAAAATAGCAAAGAAGAAGTGACAAAAATTTCGTCCTTAAAATATTGAGAGACCCATGTGAGAAGAAGAAGAAGAGAATTTTTAACGTCGTGGGAAACTATCTCAAGAGACGGGGGGGGGGGGAGAGATTCTATTCGTCCGTGCTTTATGAAGCATCCCTACCTTTGCTTTGAGAGAGAGAGAGAGAGAGAGAGAGAGAGAGAGAGAGAGAGAGAGAGAGAGATTCGCCTCTGCCTTATGAAGGATCCCTACCTTTGCTTTGAGAGAGAGAGAGAGAGAGAGAGAGAGAGAGAGAGAGAGAGAGAATGTTATATTACGTCTTCAAAGGGCCAAAAAGACATATGATACCAAAAGGTTACATCCATGGGTGACTCTAGTACAGTGTCAAGGGAACATAAAGATAAAAATAAATGAGGGTACCTAGAGTGGATAGGTATGTAAGCCCAACCTACATCCTAATCATCATCAGCATCCTCATCACATAATACATCAGCTCAAAACATATGGGGAGGGGTACAATCACATGAGGGCTAATGAGATGCACAATAGGGAAAGTGGATAATGGCGATCATCCCATGAGCTCTCTCATGGGTCTTTGCAGTATGGCCTCAATGTCCTCCATGGTCAGCTCTTTTGGGGGGGTGGGGGTGTCACAAAATGGTGACGTGGCATGACCACCTACGGGCAGAAATAGTACGGACAGGTGCTGACATGGTAGAAACTGTACGGACAGCAATACGGATCTCCGCATATCGCACCGACATGCTGACGTGGCTGTTTACTGATTTCTGCAAATTGTGTTGATGCTTTTTTTGAGGCAGATTTTTGGGATCAGTTGCTTTTGGAACAAAATGCTTAAGGGACTATTTGCTTTTGAGTTTAATAGGTTTTGGGGCTCTGCTTTTGGCATCCCTTGTAAGAATAAAAGAGCCCTAAGGGCCTCACTTCTCAGAGCATCTGGACGTAGAGTCTGACAGCAGAGGACTCTGTGGGAGTTGTACTTTGCTCAAAGATTAATATAAAAGAAATACCAAAAGGGGCGCCAGTCTTTGGGGCCAATCTCTCTGGGCACGGAACTACGCCGGGCCGTGTCGACCAAAGTTTGTTAGAGTGGTATCAGAGCATCAGGCGTGTGCTTTTCTCAAAGCATACCGGTCCTATTAAATTGCAGACAAGGTACTCTTGGAAATTGTTATTTGAGGTATCTTCGCGTCCCGACCCCGGACTTATTAGCCACTCCCACCTTGCATACATCGCGCATTGGACACACTCCCGTCTTCATCGCTCTGTCTTACAGGGCATAAAGCCATAAAGAATCCCACATTACTTATGGATTCCAACAAAGATCAGTCGACTTCTTCTATCTCTGCTAATGCAGGAGGAGATCACGAAGAAGATTCTCATGAGCAAACAGAGGAAGAGTACGGTCCACCTCGGCCTACTTAGTTCGAGATTGAAGAGATGGAACGTCGACAACTCGTTGACGAGGCAACGAAGCAGATGATTAAATTTGCTAAGGATCCCCAATTTGCAAAATTTTTGACCCAGCAGTCTATGGCTGAAGTGCATACTTAGTGGCAAAAAACCACCAAGCCACCAATCAAACCGGCGATCAAGAAGCCTCCTACTCCGAGAATGTTTACTGAAGAAGAACTCCATGATGCGGTCCAGGCCCAAATCAATCAACTTCTGGACACGAAGAAGCCATCGGAAAAGCAATTGAAGCAACGTAACAAGGGAACTAATTTCCCTGGTTACTTGGGTCAACAATCCACTTTTGAAAACGCCAAAAAGCAGAAGAAGCGTGTACGCTTCGAAGGATTGCCCAGTTCGTCCTCATCTTCTGACAGCTCGGACACCTCATCTTCTTCTGACTCAAGTGATGAGGACAGGAAGGGCAAGAAACAACGGAAAGATCACATGTTTTATGCAAAACGAAAGCATTTTTACAGAGCCAATCAATATGATTTCCTCAACGACAAGGGCAAAAAGCCCAAAGAATTCAAAGAGGGAGGACAGGCAATAAAGTTTGAGCATTTTTAAGGGTTTCGAGATGCTCCCAAGGCTTTAGCCTTTGTCCAACAGTTTGACATAGCATTTTCTAGAGGCCGCTATACAGAGCACTCCAAGATCAGACGGGCAGCATCCTTTCTGAAAGGCAATGCACGGACATGGTGGTCCACTCTGTTGTTAAGGAAACAAACGTCAACAAAGTGGTTGAAATGTAAGAAACTCTTTATTTCTTCATGGCTCACACAAGAATACGAACGAGACGTGATTACTGATTGGAACCATGTTCTGATGGTCAAGACAGAACTTTGGATTCTTACTGTGAAAGATTTTGGGAAATTTTCTACCTATTTCATCCTTTAAGAAGATCAAATTTAAGGAGCAAATTGAACGGTTTTGTTGTGGGCTTCCCAAAGAAATTCGAGACTATTGTCTCGAAAGGAAGTCTGAGTCTATACAACAGTTGATGGGACACGCGAAGCAGGGATTTGCTATACATTCGGGTAAATTGACTTACCCATCAGATGAACCTTCAACAAGTCATAGCAAAAACAATTGACGAAGAGATAGACGACCTTCTCTCACAGAAGACCAAAGAGATGAATATTTCAAAGCAAGAAAATGTTTTGAATGTGGAGAACAAGGACATATCGCTACAGGGTGCCCCAAAAGGGCACAAAAATCAGGATGACTGGTAGATTGAAAGAACAGTAGGCGAGGCGATACTCGTTCCAGAACAGATTTTTGAATTAGCATTATTTTGCTTTATGAATTTATGAAACAAGACTTTTTTGGAAGATGATGTTTTATGAAAGAATATGAGGAGAATTAAGAATGAGATGTAGCAGTGACAGCTGAATGAACGGGATAACGAATCATGAATTACGACTAATTTAATGGAATGAATTACTGGACCACTCTGTTCAGAATGAACTTAGTGATAAATTGGGATCCCCGGATATGATTCTCGCACACGACAATGCTTGAGGCGAACAATTCTTGCACACGACAGTGCTTGAGTCGAAAAATCTCTATAGACGTGATCGCAATATGGGATTAGTCAACCCGACATCAATGAGGTCCAGAAGGGATCTAGATGTGGTTACTAAATACGTTGCTGGCAGTCATTGTCTGAGATTTGGATTGAATCTTTCTATGATTGATTGTCATGTGATGTCTTGTGATGTCGCGTGCAGTGATGTGACTGTTGTCTTTATACATGTGCTAGATTTGTTGTGTCTAGTGCGTCGGTACTAACAGTCAGTGTCTATTAAGACAGTTTATGGCCTCTTTCTGTTTTGCAGGCATAATCGAGGGCGATTACTATTCTTTCAAGAGGAGGGTATGTCACAAAATGGTGACGTGGCACGACTGCCTGCAGGCAAAAACAGTACGGACATGTGCTGACGTGGCAGAAACTGCACGGACAGCAGTACGAATCTTCGTATATCGCATTGACATGCTGACGTGGCTGTTGTACGGATTTCTGCAAATTGCGCTGATGCTTTTTTTTGGGCAGATTTTTGGGATCAGTTGCTTTTGGAACAAATTGCTTTAGGGACTATTTGCTTTTGAGTTTAATAGCTTTTGGGGCTCTGCTTTTGGCATCCCTTGTAAGAATAAAAGAGCCCTAAGGGCCTCACTTCTCAGAGCATGTGGACGCAGAATGTGGACGCAGAATCTGAGAGCAGAGGACCCTGCGGGAGTTGTACTTTACTCAAAGGTTAATATAAAAGAAATACCGAAAGGGGCGCCAGTCTTTGGGGCCAATCTCTCTAGGCACGGAACTACGCTGGGCCTTGTCGACCAAATTGAACTGTGATTTTAAAGCTGTGAAGTATTTTAAGTGATTCTCTCTCGTGTCGTGACACAATCTAGACTTGGGGTGCCCAAGTTTGTTACAGGGGGCTTAATGATGCTCTGTAACCTCTGATGTAGACCTCATCTACACTATGGAGATCCTCGCATCCTCGGGCGTGGAGAGAGAGAGAGAGAGAGAGAGAAATGAAATGAAATGAAATGTTATATTAACGTCTTCAAAAGGCCAAAATGACCTATGAGACCAATCAGTTACAAAATAGTGAATCTAATACCATGTCTGGGTACAAAAGAACTAGAAAAGAACTAGAAGTGGAACAAAATACTACTACTACTACTACAATCTAAAACTACGTGGGTGTAGCAGCTGATACAATAGGTACCCGGTAAACTGGATGTAACAGTGTGTGAAACAAAGATGGAAGAAATGGTGAGGATCCATCCTCATCTGCACTCTGGATGTCGAGAGAGTATGGCTCGAATCTTCTGTTGTAGTCTCCGTCGATGCTGTGTAGCTCCTCTCCTCAGTCGCGGTCGTCTGTATCTCTGTAGCTCCAATGCTCGGTCGATGAGAGTGCCAGTAGTGGTCGAATGAGTGTGGGACGAGCTCTGCAGTGGTGGCTGCTCCTCTGGCTGTCCCATATCTAGTGAAAAGAAATCTGTAATGTGTCTCTGGGACTGCCTCTCTCTAGCTCTCCCCGGTAAAGTGTCTCTACACCTGTGTAACTCAAGTAGATATAGTCCAAGACATCTCTGATCCTCATAACTCATGACCCTAGATAGAGGACCAAAACCCTCTCTGAATAAGCAGTGGAAACGCCCCCGTATCTCATAGAACACTGTGCAATGACATATGTAGTGCAACTCTGTCTCTGGCTCTCTCTGGCATAATCGGCATATCCTGCTGTCTGCTGGTATCCCTCTGAATCTACCAGTCTCAATCTCGAGCTGATGTGAGGATGTGCGTATCTGACCAATGGCACAACGCAAACCATGAGACATATGTGTGTCCATGTAGCTGGGTCGAATCACAAACCCATCTCCTGTGAGGTGGAGAAGATGCTCTCTATAGAAAGCCATCTTCGTGCTCAACTCCTGAGGCGGCTCTATCCATGTCCTCCTGGTGTCGAGCTGGATCAGGTCCTGACGAATGAGTCTAGTGATCTCCACCCGTGTAAGAGACAGCGAGGGTGCCTGAAGAGAATACTGGAAAGGGGGCAACCTGTCCATGGTGAAGCCATGCGTCTGAAACCATGAAGTCATCTGTGCATACCAGCATGAAGTGTCCCCCTGTAGAGCTAACTGTCTGGAAGACTCAAGGGCCAGTCTAGCATATCTGTCTCTAGTAGTATCCCATAGGCTGTGCACAAAGGACACTGATCTGGTAAGCACCTCAATCTCCATGGGGGAGGCAGCTAGCTCTGCTCGAATGATCGCGTGAGGTACGGAGGCCTTGGCTCTAATCAATCGGGAGATCATAGATACCAAGGGCCTCTCCATACGTCTCCAACCATCCTGGCCTACAGAAGGTCCCCATACCTGTACCCCATACATCATAGCTGAGGCTACTAAAGTATCAAAGAGCCATAACTTTGTCCGAGGTTCCTGGAACTGAACCTGCAAACACATCCTCTCCAAGCCTCCCAAGGCCGCATAAGCTCTGGTCAGTCTAGTCTCTGCTGCTCTCCCCAAAGAAAACCTCGGCCCAGTGAAGACTATCCCAAGGTAAGTGTATGCATCTGTATACTCCACAATCTCTTGACCATACGTGAAGGTCGGTACCGATCTCCTGATCCACTGCGGTGTGGTGTTAAACACCATGACCTTGGTTTTACCAAGGTTTACAGACAATCCTCTCTCTCTCTCTCTCTCTCTCTCTCTCTCTCTCTCTCTCTCTCTCTCTCTCTCTCTCTCTCTCTCTCTCTCTCTCTCTCAACCGGATCGGAGGCGACATTCTGGGAGCATGCCCCAGAATAGTTGGTATGATGAGGAGTGCAGAGAGATGAGAGCCCAGCTTCAGAGGGATCTTCATTTAGGAGTCATCACCTACAGACAGTCGCGGATTGCTTTCCTACGCCTTGTGCGAAAGAAGAAACGAGCTTACCTGGCCCAGATGGAGCGAGACTTGTATCAGTTGTTCTTGAGTAGAGACTCAGGCGAGGCATGGCGACTCTTCCATGAGCACTCCCCTCCCCCAGTGATTACTTCTCCTGATGTGTGGGGCCAGTATGCGACATCGTTATATACGGTTCCTGGGCAGGATCCCCTTCCAGATCCTACAGAGCCATGTCCATCTACGAGCACCTTATTTACCACTGAGATGGTAAAGAGAGCCATTGACAGGATGAGGACCAGGAGGGCTTACGATCATGACGGTCTAGTAGCGGAGCACTTTATACATGCTAGGGATATGCTGATGGAGGTTCTTGCAGTGTTGTTCAATCGTGCCATGTGTGAGGGATTACCTGAGACTTGGAGGTTGTCTACTATTGTGCCTATATTCAAGGCAGGTGATCCTACAGAGCCTGGAAATTACCGCACTATTATGGTTGGACACACACTGGCACGATTGTATGCATCCATTATTGAGCAGCAGTTGAGTAACTGGGCAGAGGGTGAGGGTGTACGGGCAAAGGGACAGGCAGGTTTCAGGAGGGGTTTCTCCACTCTTGACCATATTCTGACACTCAGAGCTATCATTGAGGAGGGCAGGTCACATGGGAGACGGATTTATTGTAGCTTTGTGGATTTCCGCAAAGCATTTGACATGGTACCGAGAGCTCGACTGATGCGCAGACTGCAGGAGATGGGGGTGCCCACAGTGTTGATTTGGGGAATTATGGCTTTATACAGATCAGTGATGGGACATGTACGCACCCCAGAGGGGATATCTGACTTAGTTCATTCCACTATCGGGGTGAAACAGGGTTGCCCATTGTCTCCTACTCTATTTGGTATGTATGTTGATGAGGTGTCTGATTACATTGACAGAGAGGGTGATAGAGGTGCCCAGCTGGCAGGGACGTGGATCCCATTGTTGTTATATGCTGATGATATTGTCTTGATCTCTGACTCACCAGAGGGATGCAGCGACAGTTGGATGCATTGAGAGAGAGAGAGAGAGAGAGAGAGAGATCCATATTTCGGAGGAGAGGAGCATGGCCTCACGTCGTCTGCCTCCCTCTTCTCACTCCTCTACCTCTAAATCTTGTCGGGCATCTTGTCGTGATTCTCATTGTTTAAACTTTAAAAATCAGCTGGTACTCCCTACTTGTAACATCTCGAAAGAAAAGGGGGGGTGCTTGAGAGTAGCACTTTTTACAGTTTTTTTACATGATATTTCTAATTGCAAGCATGTTATGAGAATCTGAGCCGATCTAGTTTCATCGCACTCACAAATTACTTATTTTTCCTGTCCTGCCTGTCTTGCTTTTGGACTTCAGAAGATGCCCACCATACAGGTAAATGTTAACCTTAGTGCTTTGCCTTCTTTTGACACGTGGCATGTCATAGTGCCATTCCTATCTTTTATGCTTTATCAATGTAGTTGTGGAAAGATGGAGAGAAGTGGGATGAAGTTATTGGAGGGCAGAAGGCCTGGCTAGTAATTGAAGAAGTACGGGAAATGCTTCAAAAACACATGAAATCATCTCAATGAAGTGTTTTGTGTATGGTTTGACAACACCTTCCATTATTTATTCATATATTTAATTTACAAAAAAGATAGTCATGTAGCTATTTTCACAGGTTTTCATTATGTATATCTTCTTACTTATTGCCACATTGTTTTCATTGTGAAGTGATATTGTGATGTCTGAATTTCTGGCAAATGTCTTGCATGTTTTATTATTGATATGTTTGTGCCTAGAAGAAGTGTCTATGAGGGAGGCCTTTTGTCCTAGTGAATAGTAGCTATGCTCTCACAGGACAGATTTTTTTGATACTAAAGGGTGATGATCTCACCATGATGTGGGAGAGGCAACTTATCACTCTCTTCTCTTGGGGCTACAAGATTTTGGCCTTGATGATTATTGCTCGGCTCAGACCCTTGCTACTAGATTCGATTCATGTGTCACAGAGATTGCTGTATTCTTTACAATGTCTTCATTTCCTATAATGCCGATTAGTGGGCAATAGTTTGGGCAGCCCTTGAGTATTCTTCTCGATAAGGGGGAAGGCTTATGGCAGGTTGCTTGGAGCTTCATGGAGGTTAGTATATAGAGGAAGTTTTTTTTGTGCCGATTGATTCCGGGTGTGACTAAACTATATAAAGCACCAGAGAGTGAGTGTGGGTTGGAGCTAGCATAGTCAACAAGAGATAGTTGCATCCACAAATCAGGGCTCACGACAGGGAGCCACACAGTTGGTTATGATATACCGGATGAGACACACCTGGACATAGGTATGGAGCGGAGCACAGCCCTCCTTTGAACGAGGATAATCATGAAGCCTTTCATGCTTTGCATACATGTTCAACTCAGACTCCAATGTTTTTGCCCTCGCAATCTTGGCGAGCATATGGCCAATCACGATAGTTTTGTAGTTAGCAGGGTCCACACGGTCCCTTGTGTAACCGACCGGCACCATGTGCCAATGGGAAGATTAGTAATACAGAACACAATTGGAACTGAACTAAAAACATTGTATGCTTCATTTTGGTGACAACACGGAAGAGACTGAGCTTCCCTTAGGAGAGTGTTGGTAACTGTTGTGTTTACAATTGTTTTGTGTGAACTCACTCACACAATCTGAGTCTACAACTGAGACCCTACCCTTAAATAAAATTTATAGGCACATGAAACCAATGCTATTTACAATAACTGGCAAATAGAAGCCCTAGTGTCAAAATTTACCGTGTCTTCATGCTTCGTATGCTGCCACGTTGGCTTGTGCGGACAAGTGATCTGTGGCATGAATTTAGTGCTCTGATCAAAGTGCCTTCATTTGCAGTGTTCTATCGGGTCTTGCTAGATATGAGTATAGATTGCTAGCATACATATGCCGATGATCATCCTCATTGCTATACTGCATAGTAATGCCATGCAATCCATAGATGGAGTCCATGAAAAAATCCTGTCACATAAATTGTGCAAAACAAGGCCTCGTAATAGGTCTTGGACCTGTATCGAGTATCGAAAACAAGTTCATACAAAATATCTTTAGACACACGGACTTGAAGGAAGATCGGTTTGCGATGATTGTGAATTGTAATGATCTATTGTCGCACTACAATGGTAGCGTGGAACCGACCCGTAGGGCGGTAGACTTTAGCTTTCACCGGAATCTTTACTTGATAAACTTTACTTGAACTTTACGACACAAAGGAACTTCACGAATAAGCTTGTGACTGGAATTCAAGACTTCAAAATAAAACACGGGTTGGTAGCTAGAGCGTTCCCAGGCAGACAACGACACCTTGTAGGCCCCAAGACTAGCGCCCCTTTTGGTATTTCTTTATTCTTATTGCAAATAGACGATCCGAACGCTTTCACCCAACTCTCACCAAGCTGTCCAAACCTGTCATGGCTGTAATTGCAGGTTTTTAACCCAATTTCGCCAGCATAATGGCGAAAAAACCCTTGTAGGTCAAAAGTATACGTCAAGGACACTTTGCCTTGCAATTTGGAAGCTTTTCAGTGAGCTGCAGGTCAATTTCAGCATGCTATAATTCCCTCTATCAGGTGTTCAAAGCCCTGTTTAAGCATCCCGAGGCTTTCCCGAGGCTCCCCTGGCGATGTCTTGTAGTTTAGGTGCGAAACCCTAAACCTGCAAAAAAACACAGCAGGCTGTAATTTTCTGTTTTGGGTCGTTTTGGGCGAAACAAACTCGTCTATTCGTGTCTCGAGTGCTCCCGCACGCAATGGGATAGTTCCCCTTTGAATTGGACAAGTTTTCAAGTGAAAAAACTCTCCAATTTTGCAATCCTTCGCGATGGAACTGTGTGTACTTGTGGGGGATTAGCAATTACCTAATCCAGTTCCTGCACAGAAGGCTCTTGCTTTGGCAAACGCGCATAAAACCCCGAGAAATGTACATGGTCAATTGAGAAGCCCAACTAGTGGGGCATTACCATATGGGAGAGAGAGATGCGCAGGAGAAAGTAGTCGTGCTACATGAGACAAGGGAGAAGGCAAGCTTTCCATTAAAGTTGTGATCACTTGCACCCACTACTCACACACACAGTGTAGTCACTTATGAACTCCAGAATTTAGCCCCCACTCAAAAATGGGTGTTCCCTCATGAATAAGGCTTTTGGAGAGTGTGTGTGGCTTTTCAAAACGCAAGAGTACCCAATCACCATGTGAGAACAACAATTCACGTCGGTGACTATCAACAGCCCTTTTCTACTTTGCCTGAGTCTTCTCCAAGGCAAGTTTGATTTTCTTATAAATTTCATCCATGTTCTCTACATATCGATATGCCTCAAAAAATTTGTCCTTTGTGTGAAAAACGGCAGGAACCTTTTTGCCACCCTCGACAATCTCAAAAGGTGTCTTGCCAGTTGACGAATGCATCATATTGTTGTATGCATACTCAAACATGGGAAGATATTGTTCCTACTTGTCCTTATTATTTCAGCAAATGTAAGACAATAGAATTAGCCTCTTCTGATTGTCCAACAGTTTGTGGATGAAATGAGGAGGAAAACTTGAGCGTGGTGTCCATGTTTTCAAATAAGCCTCTCCAAAACAAGCTCGTCATAGGAGGATCACGATCACTGACAATAGACTGTGGCATACCATCGTACTTGACACATTGTACATAAACAACCGTGCCACCTGGTCAGATTTTATCTTCTTCTTGACCAAAATAAAATGGGCTTGCTTGAACCTGCAAATAATGATCCATATATCATCATTCCCTATCAGCATTCTTGGAAGATCAAAGATAAAATCCATAGCAATGTTGTCCCATGGCTTATCTAGAATAGGTAGTGGTTGTAACAACTCTGGTGCCTTTTTTACCTGTCAAGTGTGACCTTTTGGCAAATCACGTATGCTCATTAGTTATAGGCATCCAAACAATGCTTGTGTAACTTTTTAGTATTAATCACTCTATAAAATGTGAACGCACTATTTGAAGAACAGGTAAGCTTAGTTCAGCTATTGTGTTTCTCTCCTTCTTCTTCACCACTAACCTCGTTTCAACATACTAACTATGATTTTGTGTGTGTGTGTGTGTGTGTGTGTGTGTGTGTGTGTGTGTTGCTTGCATTCCATGTTTATGCATGTGTGTATGTTGTTGTATTACAATATTACTTATACACAAAGAACATTTTTTTAAAAACGAAAACTGGCTGTAGACATTAGGAAGGTGGTTTGTACAAAAGTCATTGTCGATTCTACTCATTTTTGTACAATATAATTAGAATGAAATAACATTTTAGTTATCATGTACATCAAGACTAAATCAGTTTTCGAGGACAAAATAAGCCTTTTATCTTTAAGGTTGGGGACCGCAGCAAAGTTAAATTGTTCCAAGCAAAGATAGAATTTTCACGTGCATACGTATATAGAAAACAACAAATTTTGCTTGACTTAGTTGCGTATGACAAGTGTCAAAGAACCTATCATTTGTTATCCATGTCTTACTTAAAAAGTATTGGACTAACTATTGTCCTAAAAGTGTAAAATTAATTTAAGTCCAAGTGTATGAAAGGCTTTCACAAGTTTTTTCTCTTTTAAAATAATCAATTTTTTTTTTGCTTAAAAAGTATTGTTTTGTTTTGAATCCTTTTCCACCAGCATGATTACAATGAAAATCCAACTTGGGTTCCATGTCTGAATTATTTAAAAGTTACTTTAGTGAAGAACAACTAGGGACTAGCTATCCTAAGAAGCTTGGGACTAACTATTACACTTCATTGTAGATTCCAAGTGTTGTATAGCCAAATTACACACATTCCTAGTAGTACAAATCAACAACTAGCTTACCCCTTTATATAAAGAATTAGCGGTTCAAGGGTTATCAAATATTTCCCATTAGTACTGCTCCGAGCTTCACAAGTTGAGGTTAAGTTTAAAGAGTCCATATAGTCTTGATAAGAGAGTTTTTCTTATGTCATCAAAAATTCCATGAATAGCACCAGCTAATGTAATCTATCAATCAGAGTATTTAAAAAATAAACCAACCTTGTAGAACAACTAAAAATTGTCCATATTATTACATGTCTAGCTTTGAAGCAAGGAAAAAGTGAGAGCCAAGCATTTTTATGAAGATAAATCAACTCAAGATAGATGTCTTTACCACCTTCAAGAATTTGTTAGTACATCTAGTGACCAACATCATAACAAGAGACACTAGGTGATTGGTGAGCTTGCAATCAATTCCAAAACCAATGCTAAGGCAGCCCTATAAGCACACTAAGTTTCAGTTACAAGAGCCTTGACATAAGTAAATCAAGTCAGCTACAGTCAGACATAATTACGGCCAAGCAAAGCAGTTGCGAAATTTCAAAAAAGCATCAAAATTACGATATCATAATAGCCTTTTAAGGTAATTAGAATTAAAATCCAACCATTATTACCATAATGGTCCCTCCAAAATTACTCGGCACGATGAGTGAGGCCAAGGTGAAGCAACCCATCATTTTTAGAGCACACTGGCTTAGACAGGGAGTATTTTCATCAGCAATTATTCACTTCAGAGGTCGGCATGATTTAGGCCAGTAAGACAAATTACCCAATTAGTCAGTAGAAAAACTAGAGACCATCAATAGAATTACAGTGCTCCGGGTTAGAAGCAAAAACCCAAAACACTCCAAGTGAAGCACACCATTAAACAGAGTAAACCGATGTCAGTATCAAACAAACATTTAAGAGCTTATTAATAGAGCCAAGTAAAAAAACCCAAAGTATGATTCTCATTAAAAAAAGAACCAGATAAGAGCCGACCGTCATAAAAGACTCTCTTCCATATGTTATTTGCTATCATAAAAATAACCAAAAGGATCTGTCATATGATAAAATATAGAGTCAACTCATTATAGGAGCAAGTTTCACCTTGTAAGCAAGCTCCTATCATTAATAGGACAAGAAGATGGGAGGGTCATGCTTCTCTTCTCAAATCTTGTTAGAAGCCTCAACTTTTCTCTATCTTAGTGATTCAAATTATCCCAACCAGTAGTAGGCGTGCCCAATTTCGAAGCTGGTCTGATTATGCAGAATCTTTAGAGATGCTTTAAGAGCTTTTACTAGAAAAAAGGGGTAGAGGGCACGTGGAGGATGGATGGAGAGAGAGAGAGAGAGAGAGAGAGAGAGAGAGAGACCTTTTTGCACATTTGTCAAGCGGCTTTTTTTAATTTCTGCGTGTTTTTCCCTGTGTGTGTGTGTGTGGTCTCGCTGCTGTGTAGGGGAGGCGCGGAGTGCAAGCCAGGACCAAGTGGTTTCAACTCGTGCATGGGGTTGCGGATGGTTAAGGCACGGCAAGACATACATAGGGCTGCAAGGCGACGACGATGAGCAGACGCCAGTTGAGTATTTGCATGGCCATGACTGGCAAACTACGGACCGTAGGGGCAGCTGAGTGTGGGTATGAAGCTAATTAACAGAGGCAATTGGAGGCGGAACAGAGGGCGCCTGGTGAGGGAGCAAGAGGCGGTGTGTTCTGTGCAAGCCCATCAAGTGCACCTAGGGTGATGGCGAGACCGCTGAGGAGAGAGAAAGAGCAGCTTTGTGATGGGAAAGCAGTCTCGGCGTGTAGTGGAATCCGATCAATAGGCGTGTAGACCCATTCCGGCAGTCAGATGAGAGCACATGCTTCAAGATGGCAGCTGCGGACCGAAGGCCTGGGAGGGAAAAACACAGCGCAGAGCCAGAGGGCAGCGAGGGAGCTGCAGCAGGGTCTGGCGGTGAGCAGGTAGGGCAGAGGGCAGGACGAGAGAGACAGTGAGGGAGCTGCAGCAGGGTCTGGCGATGGGTGCGCAGGTACGGCAGAGGGCAGAGATGGAAGAGAGAGGAGAGAGAGGGATGGGGGAATGTGGGTAGATTCCAGTTAATGGGAGAATGGACCCAGTAGGACTAGTATAATCAAAAAATATCATTTCAGTAAAGCAAACCACTTAGAATCAAATTTCAAAAGTAACGATAACAAAGTCTAGTGAAAGCCATAATCAACCCATAATTTTTTTTAGCTAACCTGGATCAGTCTTAACTCAATGGAGAAGCAAAGGAATGAATAATCCACGGTCGTAAGCAAATTTCTCAATGGAAACACCAACTCACTACATCTTCTCATTCTCATTCTCTCTTTCTTTCTTTGCAAACACAAAACTAAGAGTAACCAAGGCTAATTGAGGGATAGAAATCCTCACCTTATATAGAGGAGGGAAGTATGAAGAGGCCAACATCCACCCGTATCCCACCATGAAGCCATAGCTAGTATTGTTGTTATCAAATGAACTAAATGAGGCTTATAGTTGTACTATAATTTTATGACCCTATCACAGAGACTCACAAACAAGAGAGAGTAGAAAAAAGATACTCAATAAGATCAATAGCAAAGCAAGAAAGCATATGACCGTACCATCATGGTATTGACATGGCAATGTCGATAAAGAGAGCCTAGTGCATCAACTATTTCCAATTCATCAAGATACTCAAGTATCAAGTAGGAAAGCATTGTCCCAAGCAGGGTGGTCTCGTACGGTCACATACCTTTTGTCCACGTACAGACGTATAGTACTCATCGGACTA
The DNA here is from genome assembly GCF_014529385.1 of Adiantum capillus-veneris. Taxonomy (NCBI): domain Eukaryota; kingdom Viridiplantae; phylum Streptophyta; class Polypodiopsida; order Polypodiales; family Pteridaceae; genus Adiantum; species Adiantum capillus-veneris. Next base: position 3,729,180 of record NC_140956.1, read on the forward strand.
GAAAATTTTATGTCGTACGACATCATCACGTACGCTCAAAAATAAAAACACACAATTCTTAAGCCTAAATTTACACTTGAGACAATTAGACAATTAATTATCACATTGGACAAGAAGGCAACTTGCAAGTGCCAAGTGCTTACACTCAAGAGTCGAGAGTCAAGACAATGAGACACAATGGGCATGAACCGCGATTCGCATTACATAGGTCATAAATCAAAAATCTAAGTTGAGATTTGAGAATAGAGATGATACAAAAGTAGGCCTTCTAAGCCTCAATGGTGCAAAAAGTGGAAGTAGGGGCAAAAAAGATATGGGAGACTAAAATCTAAGAGCTTCCTCCGCTCTCATCACCATCATCTTCCTCTTGTGAGCTATGCCCGTCGATGTCATCTTCATCCTCACATGAATCGGATTGTGGTGTGTCATAATCTCCCTCACTAAGGAGATTTCCCTCCTCGTCATACTCCGGCTCTCTAGGCTCCATAGTGTTGGATCTACGAATAGGCACATCCAACGGAGGCCGCCGCAATGGAGTCGCTTCTCAAGCCTCATGGCACATAGGTTGTAGGAGTAGTAGCCTCCATCTCATCTCAGTTTGTGTCTCTTCCATTATAGGTGTTATTGATGCTCTACCACACCCACGGCCACGGCCACAAGCATGGGAAGCTCTTGCACCTCTACCCCTTGTAGCCGAAGGCATAGAGACTCCACGCACAATGACCCGCTTACGTGATCGTGTACGAGAAACCCGATGATCAATCTCCTCTAGCTCCAAGTAGAGCTCACGGAAAATTTGCTCCTTCATCATTTCATGCTCTTTGTTGACACTTTTGAGAGTCTCAATTGAGAGTTGCAATCATCAACATTGACCTATTTGACAAGTTAAAGAAAAGATAAAGTTAGCACATATGCATTGGAATGCAAATAGCCTTCATCAAATTAGAATTAGAAGATACATTGTGAGGGAAAGCTCCTTCGAACCACGGGGGATTCACTAGGAGTAATAGGGGGATGCCTCCTGTGTGCTAACCTCTACATACGAGACCCTCCTATGAAAATCTATCCATTTGGCCTTAGAGAACCCCCCTATTGTACACTCACATGATACCATACGGTAACCCTTAGTGAATACCCTGTGCTTCGAACACTTCCTAAGCACAAGGAACCTCTTTTTCAGCAGACTTAGGAAAAGAGGTTATCCTAGGGAAGTGCTTCTTAAGGTGTTTAACTCAATCTTCTATTTGGAAAGGAATAAACTCTTGAGTAAACCTTCTTCAATCAAAAAAACTCCCCCAATCATTTTCAAAATACCTTATAGTCCTAAAACTAGAAAACTAAACCCCTCCTTAGAAATTGGGAAACCTATACATCAAGCTTGCCAAAACTCGCCTAACCTCTCCCACTTGGAAACACCCATCACATGTTGGACCACTAGACCTAATTTGCACACACTTCTCAAACACAATCCTAGTGCATAGTGAGGTCAACATACCCAAACTTACCCTTGTTTGTTTTGCTTTGCGCTTTGTACCGGTTAATGGGTAGCACTAGGTTTATGTTCATTCATCACCCAATGTCCCCCTCGAAGATTAACCCCAATTTTGACACTACGACCCCTTTTTTGTCACTACTTTGCTCCCCTTTTTTACCCTACTTATGGGTAAACCACATTTTTTCCCGATGCTTTATTTCCATACCCTAACAAGTGGCACACACCCCACTTGCCTCGTGTACCTAAATTTTATCAAACCAAAAGTCTTCTCTACCTACCCAACTTTGAAATTGTTCCATGATGTTTTGCATTTATTGTGTGATATCGCTCCCTCCCGTAATTTTTTGGAGAAAGCCCCTTTAAACAAAATCACATATGATTGCTTCTCTACCCTTTAAACCTTTGCTAATAATGCTCGCCCTTTCAAACCTAAGTCTATAACCTTTCAAACTTTCAAAAAATTTCACAATTTCAAAATTGAAAATCTGTTTCCCACCTTTTCCTAATAACCTCCCTCCTAAAAACTTGCACTCAACCTCCCCTACTTAAACAGCCCCCATACTCCCCTCCAAAAATTCTTTTCCCTCTCCAAGTTCCCTAGGAATACAATTGATGAGCTCTCTAAAAGCGAAACCCCCCCCCCCCCCCCCCCCCCCCCCCCCCCCCCACCCCCGGTTTATTTACCTCTCTTCCCCCTATCCTACGATCAAACTAGAGTGTCTTGCACGCTTTGTCATTATTAATGTATTTATGTAAAGCTTTGATATGAAAAGATAAGCGTTGCACACTCCTTTAACATATCCCCTCCAATTTGCTCCACCCCCTCATATCTTTCCTCTGATATTCTTCTGCTAAACTTACTTACCTCTTGAATCCTTTCAAGTACCTCCGTAACACATAATTTACAAGCCTTAACTTAACTCCCTCTAATCCTACCCCCACCCAAGGCCACTAGCATCAACCGGACGTCACACAAAATGCGGCCAATAAAGCTCTATGAAGCCTCTTTCTCAATCCTCCTCTAGAGTACAAGCAAACCGTTTAAAGCATTTTAAAAGCTTATCCAAAAACCTTACTTTGAAAGATTTATTACGCACTTATTCTTGTCCTACTTTGCAAGCTTTGGATCGTTGCATCGCTCGAACTCAAGTACCTCCTTGAATGGTTTTTCTCTCAACCCAGAACAAGTTAGGCTCCAAGATGATGAAAAAGAAGAAGAAGATGGCGAAGCAAACTTTCCCCTCCGACTCAACCTTAGCCCGGAGGAAAACTTCACCCCACCCGCACCCACCAAACCATACAAGTGATCGGCATCTAACCTCCGAATTTCCCTCAATACGATCAAACCAAACCCGCCAAGCCCTAAGCCCTTGCCATCCACCTTAAAACTTGAACCCTCTCCTAACTATGGGCATGCTTCTCCCCCTCCCTATTTGGATCACACCCAACAACAACCCGGGATACCCCCCTCTCTATCCCTTAAAAAACCTAAGGAGTTTGAAGATATCCTATCATCCTCCCTCGCCGAATTTCAAAATCTACACAAAAAGAAGTGCAAAGCTACAACCTTCATCACTCATTTAGAGGAGCTACATAAGCAACAATTGGCTCCTTATAGCCTCAACATGAAACCACCCCATCTACAAATTGAAGACACACAAGCTCAAGCTCTTCTTAATGCAAAATTTACCGCTCTCACTATCCAATATCAATTGGTTTGCACCCAAGCCCTTTTTTTAGCCAACAAACTCCTCCTCACCCTTCCATTTATCTCTACCTCCAAGTGGCAACGCCACTTGAAAGATTGGAAGGACTCGACTCTACAACACTTCCTCTCTCTCATGCAAACACATATACTTAACACCCATCGAACCACCGTCAAAGAAGAAGAGGCAAAGAAGGCTAGGAAGCGAACCATCACCTCTACCCTTGAGGAAATAACCCATCTCCCCAAAGAGGAGTCTATTAAAGAACTTGTGGAGCGTGAAGTAATCAAGAAAATGAAAAACATTTCCTCCTCCAAAATAACCCTCCAATCTCTAACTCTCATCCCACCCTATCCAATTCATCTTCTCTTCATCCATCTTCCAAAGCTCCCTTTTTTCCACCAAGAGCCTCTCTCCCCAATAAGCCAACCAAACTCAGTGCGACCATTAAATCCAATAAAGCACATTCTAATCACCCCCGAACTATCCCCCAGGCTCTCCCCTTTCCAAAAGCGCAAATTCCCTCCCTCATACTACTCCAAAGAACCTACCATGCCACCTAAATATCCTCTCAACCACATCCATAATCTCTTCTCTCCTAAGCCTCCACCAACTTCAAATCCCCATTCTACTTCACGCAACAACCATGTGCTTCATCTCAATCGCAACTCTTTGGATTCAAGAAAAGGAAAAGAGAGAAGGGACTAAGGCTAACTTACCCAACTTCATGGGTACATTTACTATTTGATAATCCCCCCCTCCTCCCTACACTTTGGATGCCTAATACCTCTCCTTCATCTCCCTCGACTATGACTTTGCCTAACCTGGTGAACCACCGACATGACCCTACCTCTACATGCATAAAAGCAAGGAGAAGGAGAAAATTTTGGCTCCGCTCCCTCTTACCAACCCGCATGTGTACAAGCTCAAAAAATTTGGTAAGCAACCGGTCTACTCTTTTGATAATGCCGTCTCTTTCAACTTTGTGCACAACCTCACCTCATGCCCCCTCACTTTTAATGAAAAGAAATGCTTGAGCTTGGGCCCCAAGTATATCCCACCTGCTCCCAATCATACACCCAAAACCCTCATAGAGGCACATAAGACCTTAGAAAGGAAACTACAAATTAAAGAGTTTTTCAAAACCAAAGAAACCCCCTCCTTGTCTCCATATAAATCACCCAACCCCTATTGGAGACCACCCAAAGAGAATCCCACTCTAGAAACTATCACCAAACTAAACCTTCTTCACCTTAAACAAAAACTGGAACCTTACAACACTCCTTGCTCTAAACCCCCAAAATTTGTACATCTAGCCCTCAAATCTCTCTCACAAGACAACTCCATTGTCATTAAACCCACCGACAAAAACCTTAGTCTTACTATTCTCTCAAAAATAATGGTATGAAAATGAAGCCCTTAGACAACTCAATGACCCCATCACCTATCAACCAACCACCCCACCTTCACATAACTACCTAGCCTCTCTCCTCTCTACCATCATCCACAAGTACACCCTTCTCCTCATGGAACAATGTGCCTTCATCCTTGCACCCCTCTCTAAACCTTTCCAAATCTTTTTCCTCCCAAAATTGCACAAACCTTTCCTTGTTGTTGCAAGACCCATTTGTGTTTACAAGGGCTATATTTTTAAAAATGCATCTAAATGGCTCCACATCGAGTTATGCCCTATTCTCTTAGGCCAAAATCAACATTTAAAAGCTTCCCTCTCCCTAATCAAAGCCCTAAATAATACTCACTTTCTACCAAGCTCTCTCCTCTTTACCTTTGACGTAAACTCCCTATACCCTAGCATCCTCGTAGACCAAGGACTCCTTTCTCTAAAGTCAACCATTTGCAAACACTTTGACCCCCCAAAAACCAACTTCATCATCTCTCTTTCTACCCTCATCCTCACACAACACTACTACATTTTCAAAGACAAAGTTTTCAAGCAAATCAAGGGTACATCTATGGGATCCAATTTCGCCGAGTATACGCTTGTCTCTTCCTTTGCCACCAAGAATCCCAATCCCCACTTATTAAGAACCCCAACTTGGTATATTTTGAAAGTTCATTGATGATGCCTTTGGAGTATGGAGAGGCCCTATTGAATCCTTAACGCTTACCCTCAACACATATGTTGGACCCTTGCATGAGCACATCAAAATCACCCCCTACATATCTACCAATCAAGGCACAATCCTAGGCATACACTTCTACAAGGGACTTAAATTCCTAGCTCACGGAATCCTAGACTCCAAATGTTACCAAAAACCCCTAAATTCTTTCCATTATATACCATGGATCTCTTGGCATCCAGCCCACCAGAAAATATCAGAACTTAGAAGATACATTGTGAGGGAAAGCTCCTTCGAACACTACCTAAGCACAAGGAACCTCTTTTTCATCAGACTTAGGAAAAGAGGATATTCTAGGGAAGATGTTAATGGGTAGCTTTACTTCAGTTCATTCATCACCACATGCCCCCTTCGACCATTAACCCCAAGTTCGACACTACAACCCCTTTTTCTTTGTCACTACTTTGCCCCCTTTTTGACCCTACTTATAGGTAAACCAGATTTTTTGTCTGGATGCTCTATCCGCATACCCTAACAAGTGGTACACACCCCACTTTCCGTGTGTAACTAAATTTTATCAAATCAAAAGTCTTCTCTACCTGCCCAACTTTGAAATTGTTCCATGATTTTTTTGCATATAATATGTGATGTCTCCATCTTGCAAATTTTTTAAGAAACCTTTACAAATAAATCCCGCCCCTTTAAACAAATTCACACATGATTGCTTCTCTACCCTTTAAATCTTTGCAAATAATGCCCACCCTTTCAAACCTAACTCATTCATGTTACTTTCACATGATGTGCGCAGAATGTTAGGACTCGTCTATGTTTTTGATTGCGGAAAGATAAGGAGGCTTCTATTTTTTCCACCTAGTCCCTATGTTTTTCCACATTATGCACAAGACTTCCTTAATGGTTGTAACATCAATCTAGTGCTTTTCTTGAGGATTGCTTTTTGGGCTTGGTTTTCCCACACTTCCATTGGACAATATATGATTTTCTTGGCTTGTTTTGGAGCTTATCAAACTCAAAATATGTAATGTCAAAGGTGTTTTCTTAGCCCTACATTCTCCTATTTGTCAGTCCTCTTCAAATACAGTGGGGTTTAATCATGAAGTAGATTTAGATTATTTTCTAATCTCGAATTTAAACTGTCCTTTTTTCTCAAATTTAAATAATATGCTATGTGATATCTAGAAAACATCACATAACATCCTTTTGTAAGCTTGCAAATGCTAGCAAAAGCATCTAAAAAAGTTTAAATTTTTCACTTTTGAATGCAAATTCATATAGAACTACAATCATGAAAAGTACCCGCACAAAACAACAGTTGAGGTTTCTCTGAAACATATATTTTAGTCTTCCAAAAAATTGAATGTATTGCACTACGCAATAATACATGTTAGCTAGTTGTGTATGTGCTTCACATTTTTTGCAACTTTCACATAAAATAAAATTCTTTTTTGGTTATAATCAAATATGTGAAGTTGTGGTTCCAATATGCAACTTTTTTGGATGCAATTGATGGCGAAGTAAAATGTGGGTTTCATGTGGCTTTATATTTGTTTATGCAACTTATGTATTCAATCTACCAATTGATCTTTATGTAAGTTATCTTTGGTAAATTGTGTCAAATCCTCAAAAGTGCAGAATAAAGAGGAGGACCAGACCCCAGGAGGTAGAAAAAAACTGCTAGTTACAGGGGCACACCTATTCAAAGACCCTCTTTTCAGGAATCTAACCAAGAAAGCACTGGGTAAGCTCAAAAAAGATGTTGATCTCAACAAACACAATGCATGGGACCTATTTGCTTGAAGTATTCAGAAAGCAATCAAAACCTCGGGCCCCTGGATCAAAAAAGCTAGGGAGGTGCACCTTTTACATCTTACAGGTGAGGTACAACGGCTTACGTCCATAAAAGCCAATGGGCTTGCTACTGAGGATGAGCACAAGCAGTGGCTTGAAGCCAAATCTTGCCTGGCTAAGGAGCAACTGGAAGATATCAGAAAGGCAAGGATTCAGTCCAAGGAGACTTTCCTACAACTCGAAGCCTCTCAAGCTCAGGCTTTTAGGGCTTTAGAAATCAAGGAGAGTTGGTGCCATGTCCACTCACTCTATGATGAGAAAGGGATAGCAGTTCATAACCAAGATGAGATGGCCGGTCTGATGTTGAACTATCTTAGGCAAATCATTGGACGGCCAAAAATCAAGTCCCAAGAAGTAGATGAAGCCAGAAGGACCTTACTTCAGAGTGTCGAGAAGAAGATTCCCCAGTCAGAAGCTAATTTCCTGGAGGGGCATTTTCCGAAGACGAATGTTCACTAGCATTGCAAGCCCTTGGCAAAGAGAAGTCCCCTGGTTGGGATGGGATGATGATAGAATTCTTTAGAGAATTTTGGGATGATCTGAAGGCCCTAGTCACAAGTTTGGCCAATAAAGCCATTGTTGAAGGGTCGTTGGAGATAAGTGTAAAGAGAGGTCTTATCAAACCCATCCCCAAACAGTTTTGTTGTTCTCAATTGGTGCCCTATAACAATGATGTTGGTGGCCTACAAAATTATTTCGAAGGCAGTAGCCCTCAAACTAGCCCCCTTACTTAACAAGATCGTCTCTCCCCATCAACATGGGTTCATCAAAGGAAGGTCCATTTACGATAACATCTTGGCAGGAATGGTAGGCATCGCATACGCAACTTACACAAAGCAAGAGTGCATTTTGCTGCAGCTAGGACCTAGATAAGGCTTACGACAGACTAACATGGATATATATAGAAGCAGTCATGGAAGCTCTGGGATTTGGGCCTTGTCTACGTCGTCTTATTCATGCACTAGGGGCTGTAGCCAGTCAAAGCTCCTATTTAACTATCGAATAGTGGGCTTTTTGAGGTCAAAAGGTATAGCTATTAAGCAGGGATACCCTCTGGCCCCCCTGCTTTTCGCCATAGGTTCACATCCTTTAATCATGACGCTCGAAGCTACTGCTGAGCGCGGGGAATTGCAAGGCCTGGCTCTACCAGGAAACAACCAACTACTTGCAAAGCTATTTGCGGACGATTCTCTCCTCTTCTTGAAGGCGTGTCCCCATGTCGTCAGGAAAGCTCTGGAGATTGTACAAATGTTCCCTATAGCTTCGGGGTCCCAGTGTAATATAAAGAAGTCGAGGTTGATCTCCCTGTTGAAAAATGACTCATTTAACCCTTCTGACTGGTCGGGGGAGATTCTTACAAAAGGGAATATCTTCAGACATCTGGGGGCCCCATTGGGGGTGGACATAACTCACAAACAAAGATGTCAGTGGGTCCTAGAAAAAATCAAAACAAAAATGAGTAGGTGGGAGTATGTTATTCTCCCATTCCCAAGCCGGATAAAAGTGACTAATTCCTTTATGCTTCCTTATATTGCCTTCACTAGTCCGCTTCTCAAGATGGCTAAGTGTCACTGGAAAGGGTTCTTAAAACCGGTAAAAAGGTTTTTATGGAAAAATAACACAAAGTCCTCCAAGCCATGGCAATGGGCCTGTTGGGAGTCAGTCGCTCGGCCAGTAAATCAAGGAGGCCTCGGAATTCTCAACCTTGTGGCCCATGTAGAAGCTTGTTGCACAAAATTTGTAGTCTCCTTGGCTAAACAGATCAAGCTTGGGCTATCATGATCAGAGATATGGTAGAAGCAGCTAAACTTGGTTCAAAAGGAGGAAAGTGGAGAGGGGTAGAGGTTCATGACAAACTATTAGCCCCGACGTGGTCTACCCTAAGTCGGGGGCGGCTCAGGGGAATTGGTAAGGAAATGCAACAGAGCAGCGGGAGTTCTAAAGTGGGGGGAGAGAACCAGATACTTCAAGAACTCCATTTTGCATTGGTCCCCTTGGCTTTCCAAAGTTGTAGATCCGCCACAAAATCCCTATTGGATAGAAACAGCCAGGAAACTAAATAATAAGGGTCTGAATCAACTTGGGCACTTCTGACAGTGACGGCAAGAGCTAGAAAACCACTGAACTTCTAGTAACCCAATACCAACTTAGTTTTGCTAGTCAACAAAGTGATGAAAGAGCTTGACAATGGAGTGATGCCAATCTGTGACTTGGAGTTTGACTGGAATGCCTGGAAATGGCGTGGAAGTAGCCTCTTATGGAAACCCTATTCTAAAGGTGTTTACCATACAATGATGCTAAAGAAGAATTGGTCTAGCCCCCTTAACAAGTTATGAAAAAAACAATGGTAAGAGGAAAGGTAGGAGCAAGTAATGGAGAACATTTGGGCACCAAAGGTTTTGCATCACATGAAAGTATTTCTATGGAAAGTAATTAGGGGTGCTCTTCCAACAGGGGTGAAGATTCAGGAGAGAGAGATTGGGACAGATCGATGCCTGGGGTGCAAGTTGGCTAGTGAAGATCTGGCCCACCTATTTGTGGAATGCCCAACTATCAGAGGCCTCATAGGAAAAATATGCAAGTGGGTCCAAAGAACATGGAAGATTGGTTTTTTCAAGACTGATTTACTCCTTGGAGATAAGAATTTGGACAGTCCTGCCCTCCTCGTCTGCACTCAAATTATCAGGTTCTTCTTTTTACATAATGTATGGCAGACAAGGAACCGTCGTGTGTTTGAAGGAGTTCCTGAGGTGGCAAGCTTCACAAAAATTATACAAGAAAGCAGAGTGCAAATATGGATGCTCGGGTGCAAGCAAAACTAGGATGATTGGTCTAGGATTACATGTGCCTTGTTGTCAGCGGAATGCTTAGGGAAGGGGGAAATCTTGGCCATTGGAAACAGAAGATTTATGAAGAACATGATAATTAACCTTGTGTATCAAGGGCAAGGGGGCAAGTCGTTAGGGGTGGCTCCCCAGATAGCCAATGTAGTTATGGTCTCTGGATGATGTCATGGCTCGGCAACGAGCATGGCAAGTTCTTGTAATTTTTTGGGATGATCAATATAATTCACTCACAATTATGAGTTTTGCTATTAAAAAAAAAGAATTCTCCTTTTTTAGTTCATGAGATTAGCTTTAGAATTGACTTGAACTTTGGAATTTTTTGCTCATGTTGATTGTATGTATATAAATATTTAATATAGATTTAGTTGGGGAATATATAATCATATTTTCATGGGTTTTCTATAAGAATGATTGGTTTTCTTTTTTTTTACGAGCTCGTCTTACAAGTTCCTGTAAGTTTGAAACTTTGAGAAATGTTTAGTACATTGTTTTTTTTTTCATAGATCAAATTTGGACCTTAAATTTTGCAATATAACTTCATCATCTTGGTGAGAGAAATTTTTCCTCTTTCCAACATTTTCCATTAGGGTCATATTTGATATAAAAACGAAATTGTGAAGCTTTTATCTAATTGCTAGAAGCGTGTTTCTATCCATAAAACTTCAAGAAAATTTAAAACATCATTTTGCTAAAAAAAGATGTAAGCATTCTATAAGAATTGGTGCCATATGTGTCTACTGGTTGGAAAAACCAGCGATGCCCAAAATTACCTTGTGGCACCCCAAATTGGTCCAAGTTGCACTGAAACCCTTTTTGCATGCCAATATTACCATACATGGAGTTTGGCATTATGCCTTGCATACCCCCAAAGACTATTCATGGCATATATTGATGGTTTTTGAGCACATAACCAGCTATGCTCTGAAACACAAATCCACCCTCGAGATATCTAGGATGTACCGTGGGTGGTGGGAAAACGATTGCATAGCTTGGAAACTGGTTCCTGTCCATTTAATGCAACATTTGGACTCTGAAAGGTGGATGATTGAACTGGTAAAAAAGAGTGGCTCGACACGAGAGGATTTTACATGACTCCTTGAAGTCTTTTACAACCTCTTGATATGAGCCTATAGTTGCAAAGGACTTGGTGGAGAGAGCCCGTCCCACACAAACAAGAGAAGTCATTTTTTCTTCTTCCAAATTCTAACTCAGTAGCACTTGGAGGAGGAACAAGAGAAACAATCCACTTAGCAAAAAGATCATTTAGGTCCTACAGTTGCGCTACCTAGTGGAGCACAACACATATCAAACATTGTCGACCAAAAAGATTATAGGCCAGACCTCAAAATACCCTTACCCATCCTAGACGGAAAGAAGACTAAAGAAAAGAGTAGAAAAGAAAAGAAAGCATGGAAATAAAATTGTAATATCTCTTGGAGCACATGTTCTATAGGTGATGTTCTCTTGGAGCACATGTTCTCTTGGAGCCCCGGACTCAACTTGAAGGTTGGATTGGAATAGAATTATGGAAGCGATATACAATTTTGAGTCATAAGAGCAACTACATTAGTCCATCCTAAATTATTAGTTATGTGATCAGAGTGCTCATTAGTTATAGGCGTCCAAACAATGCTTGTGTAGCTTTTTAGTATTAATCACTATAAAATGTGAACGCACTATTTGAAGAACGGGTAAGCTTAGTTCAGCCATTGTGTTTCTCTCCTTCTTCACCACTAACCTCTTTTCAATATACTAACTATGATTATGTGTGTGTTTCTTGCATTCCATGTTTATGCATGTGTGTGTGCGTTGGTGTATTAAGATACTACTTATACACGAAATAACATTTTGTTTAAACAAAAATTGGCATTAGAAGGTGGTTTGTACAAAAGTCATTCTCAATTCTACTCACTTTTGTACAATATAATTAGAATGAAATAACATTTTAGTTATCATGTACATCAAGACATATCAGTTTTCGAGGACAAAATAAGCCTTTATATTTAAGGTTGGGGATTGCAGCAGAGTGAAACTTTTTTAAGCAAAGATAGAATTTTCACCTGCATCCATATAGATAAAACAACAAATTTTGCTTGACTTAGTTACGTTGACAAGTCTCAAAGAACCTATCAGTTGTTATCCATGTTTTACTTAGAAATTATTAGACTAACTATTGTCCTAAAAGTGTAAAATAAGTTTAAGTCCAAGTGTATGAAAGGCTTTTACGAGCTTTTCCTCTTTTAAATTAATTAAATGATTATTTAAAGATTGTTTTTTTACTTGAAAAGTATTGTTTTGTTTTGAATCATTTTGCACCAGCATGATTACAATGAAAATCCAGCTTGGGTTCCATGTTTGAATTATTTAAAAAAGTTACTTTAGTGAAGAACAACTAGGGATTGGCTATCCTTAGAAGCTTGGAACTAACTAATGCACTTCATTATAGATTCCAAGTGTTGTATAGCCAAATTACACACATTCCTAGTAGTACAAACCAACAACTAGCTTACCCTTTTATGTAAAGCACTAGCGGTTCAAGTGTTATCAAATATTTCCTATTAGTAATGCTCCGAGCTTCACAAGTTAAGGTTAAGTTTAAAGAGTCCAAATAGTCTTCATAAGAGAGTTTTTCTTATGCCATCAAAAATTCCAAGACTAGCACCAGCTAATGTAATCTATCAAGTAGAGTATTTAAAAAATAAACCAAGCTTGTAAAACAACTAAGGATTGTCCATATTATTACATGTCTAGCTTTGAAGCAAGGAAAAAGTCTAGCTTTGAAGCAAGGAAAAAGTGAGAGCCAAAGCATTTTTATGAAGATAAATCTACTCAAGATAGATATCTTTTACCACCTTCAAGAATTTGTTAGGACATCTAGAGATCACAAAACATCATAACAAGAGACACTAGGTGATTACTAAGCTTGCAACCAATTCCAAAACCAATGCTAAGGTAGCCCTACAAGCATACTAAGTTTCAATTACAAGAGCCTAGACATAAGTAAATCAAGTCAGCAACCGTCATACATGATTACGACCAAGCAAAGCAGTTTCAAAATTTCAAAAAATCATCAAAATTATGGCACGGGGTATTCACTAAGGGTTACCGTATGGTATCACGTGAGTGTACAATAGGAGGGTTTTTTAATGCCAAATGGATAGATTTTACATAGGAGTGTCTCGTATGTAGGGGTTAAAAAGGCAATTTTGTTGCATGTAGGTGGCATCTCCCTATTACTACTAGTGAATCCCCCGTGAATGACGGTTTCATAAGAGCCTTTTAAGGCAATTAGAGATAAAATCCAACCATTATTACCATAATGGTCCCTCCAAAATTACTCAGTACAATGAGTGAGGCCAAGGTGAAGCAACCCATCATTTTTAGAGCACACTGGCTTAGACAGGGAGTATTTCCATCAGCAATTATTTACTTCAGTGATCAGCATGATTTAGACCAATAAGGCAAAATTACCCAACCAGTCAGTAGAAACACTAAAGACCATAAATAGAGTTACAGTGTTCCAAGTCAGAAGCAAAAACCCAAGACACTCCAAGTGAAGCACACCATTAAACAGTAAACCAATGCCAATATCAAACAAAAATTTAAAAGCTTATTAATAGAGCCAAGTAAAAGAACCTATAGTATGATTCTTTGTATTAAAAAAAAACAGATAAGAGTCGGCAGTCATAAAAGACTCTTTTTTAGATGTTATTTGCTACCATAAAAATAACCAAAAGGATTTGTCATATGCAAGAATATAGAGTCAGATCATAATAGGAGCAAGTATTACCTTGTAAGCAAGCTCCTTTTATTAATAGAACAAGAAGATGGGAGGGTCATGCTTCTCTTCTCAAAGCTTGTTAGAAGCCTCAAATTTTCTCTATCTTAGTGATTTAAATTATCCCAAGCAATAAGATACACATACAATCAAAAAATATTATTTTAGTAAAGCAAACCACTTAGAATCAAATTTCAAAAGTAACGATAACAAAGTCTAGTGAAAGCCATAATCAAGTGAGATAAAAGTCAAATTTTTTAGGTAACTTGTGATGAAGAAGAACTCAGTCTTAACTCAGGAATGAATAATCCACGATTCTAAGCAAATTTCTCAATGGAAACACCAACTCACTACATCTTCTCATTCTCATTCTCTCTTTATTTCTTTGGCAAACATAAAATTAAGAATAACCAAGGTTAATTGACGGATAGAAATCCCTTGCCTTATATAGAGGAGGGAACTATGAAGAGGCCAGTATCCACCTGTATCCCACCATGAAGCCATAGCTAGTCTTGTTGTTATCAACACTCATTAGACAAGAAATGAATGAGTCTTATAGTTGTACTATAATTTTATGACCCTATCACAACGACTCACAAAAAAGATAGGGTAGAACAAAGATACTTTATAGGATCAATACCAAAGCAAGAAAGCATATGACCGTACCATCATGGCATTGACACAGCAATGTACGATAAAGAGAGCCTAGTGCCTCAACTATTTTCATATTCATCAAGATAGCCAAGTATCAAGTAGGAAAGCATTGTCCCAAGCAAGATGATCTCCTACGGTCACGTACGTTTTGTCCATGTACAATATTCATCGAACTAGAAAATTTATGTCGTACGACATCGTTACGTACGTTCAAAAATAAAAACACACAATTCTTAAGCCTGGATTTACACTTGAGACAATTAAACAATTGATTATCACATTGAACAAGAAGGCAACTTGCAAGTGCCAAGTGCTGACACTCAAGAGTCGAGAGTCAAGATAATGAGACACAATGGGCATGAACCGCGATTTGCATTACATATGTCATAAATCAAAAAGCTAAGTTGAGATTTGAGAATCGAGATGATACAAAAAGTAGGCCTTCTAAGCTTCAATGGTGCAAAAAGTGGAAGTAGGGGAAAAAAAGATATGGGAGACACTAAAATCTAAGAGCTTCCTCCGCTCTCATCATCATCATCTTCCTCGTGTGAACTATGCCCAGTGATGTCATCTTCATCCTCACATGAATCGGATTGTGGTGTGTCATAATCTCCCTCACTAAGGAAATTTCCCTCGTCGTTATACTCCGGTTCTCTAGGCTCCATAGTGTTGGATCTACGAATAGGCACATCCTCCATAACGGAGGCCGCCGCAGCAATGGAGCCACTTCTCGAGCCTTGCTGCACATAGATTGTAGGAGTAGTAGCCTCCATCTCAATATCAGTTTATGTCTCTGCCTTTATAGGTATTGTTGATGCTCTACCACGGCCACGGCCACAAGCATGGGAAGCTCTTGCACCTCTACCTCTTGTAGCCGAAGGCGTAAGGACTCCACTCACAATGACCCTCATGCGTGACCATGTGCGAGAAATCCGGCCGTCAATCTCCTCTAGCTCCAAGTAGAGTTCACAGAAAGTTTGCTCCTCCGTCATATCATGCTCTTTGTTGACAATTTTGAGAGTCTCAATTGAGAGCTTGCAGTCATCAACATTGACTTATTTGACAAGTTATAGACAAGAGTCAATACAAAGTTAGCACATGTGAATTGGAATGCAAATTGCCTTCATCAAATTAGAACTTAGAAGATACTTTGTGAGGGAAAGCTCCTATGACTACTACCTAAGCACAAGGAACCTCTTTTTCATCAGGCTTAGGAAAAGAGGTAATCCTAGGGAAGTGCTGCTTAAAGTGTTAAACTCAATCGCGTATTTGGAAAGGAATAACCTTTTGAGTGAACCTTCTTCAATCAAAAAAACCACCCCCATTCATTTTCAAAATACCTTTTACCCCCAAAACTAAAAAACTAAAGAAATTGGGAAACATATACATCAAGCTTGCCAAAACTCTCCTAACCTCTCCACTTGGAAAACCCATCACATGTTGGACCACTGGATATAATTTGCACACACTTCTCAAACACAATCCTAGTGCATAGTGAGGTCAACGTACCCAAACTTACCCTCATTTATTTTGCTTTGCACTTTGTACAGGTTAATGGATAGCACTACTTTGGTTCATTCATCACCACATGTCCCCCTCGAAGATTAACCCCAATTTTGACACTACAACCCCTTTTTTTTGTCACTACTTTGTCCCCCTTTTTTACCCTACTTATAAGTAAGCCACATTTTTTTGTCCAATGCTCTATCCCCATACCCTAACAAGTGGCACACACCCCACTTGCCTCATGTACCTATATTTTATCAAACCAAAAGTCTGCGTTACCTACCCAACTTTATTATTCCATGATTTTTTGCATATATTGTGTGATGTCGCTCCCTCTCGCAAATTTTTGGAGAAAGCCCCTTTAAACAAACTCACATATGATTGCTTCTCTACCCTTTAAACCTTTGCTAATAATGCCCAACCTTTCAAACTTAACTCGCTCATGTTACTTTCACACATAGAAAGTCTAGAACCTTTCAAACTTTCAAAAAATTTCACAATTTCAAAATTGAAAATCTGTTTTTCAAATAATCTCCCTCCTAAAAAACTTGCACTCAACCTCCCCTACTTAAACACCCCACACACTCCCCTCCCAAAAAAAAAAATTCCTTCTCCAAGCTCCCTAGGAATACCACACATGAGCTCTCTAAGAGCGAAACGTGTTCGGTCCTATATTCCATCCCCCCCCCCCCCCCCGTTTTTTTTTTACCTCTCTTGCCCCTATCCTGCAATCAAACTAGAGTCCCTTGCACACTTGTTCATTATTATTGTATTTATTGAAAGCTTTGATATGAAAATATAAGCATTGCACACTCCTTTAACATATCCCCTCCAATTTGCTCCACCCCCTCATATCTTTCCTATGATATCCTTCCGCTAAACTTACTTACCTCTTGAATCCTTTCAAGTACTTCCCTAACACATCATTTACAAGCCTTAACTTAACGCCCTCTAATCCTACCCTTGCCCAAGGCCACTAGCATCAATCGGACGCCACACAGAATGCGGCCAATAAAGCTCTATAAAGCCTCTTTCTCAATCCTCCTCTGGAGTACAAGCAAACCCTTCAAATCATTTTAAAAGCTTATCCAAAAACCTTACTCTGAAGAATTTATTATGCACTTATTCTTGTCCTACTTTGCAGGCTTTAGATCGTTGCATCACTCGATTTGGGCAATGACTCCTTTGCGGCTTCTCTTCCCGCCTTCCAAACACTCCCACCTTCATCCCCCAGCCCTCTACCAAACCTCCTTCCCTTAGCCACTAAACTCTACACCCACACAACTACTCCACTTGCGACATGCACTCACAACCAAGTCTTTCGCCCATGTACCACACTTAGCTTACATCACTCGCAACCCAACACTCACCGTGAAGCTTAGTATATATAACACATAGCAACTCTAGAGCTCTTGCACATTAGCTGTATGCACGCAACAGGCACACCTAACACACTTGCCTCCATAACCACAGAACCTTGACATTGCACAAATGCTCCATCCAATGCCAATGGAGACACACACACTCGCGATGCTCCAGCCTCAACCAGCGCTAAAACACACACATTTCTGCATCCAACGCCAACACATACACACACTCTCGCTGATGCTGCATCAACCAATGCAGACGCAGACACACACACACACACACACACACACACACACACACACACACATGAGCGCGCTTCTGCAGTCTCAACCTTCGCAAATGCACTCCCGGGTCTGCAGCCCATCTTTTGTCCTTGCATGCAAAAACCTACTAAGTAAACCCTCACTTGCTTGGCTCTCTACCATATTCGCACCTGCACCTCCAGGGCGCCGCTACTTCCCCCTGCCACATTACACAAGCATACACACACAGTTTACTCACCATCAACATCTCAGGCTCCTTGCTAATACGTGACTCCCTACTATTAAAGTAACTCGCCTATAGCGTCTCAATTGCCCGGCTTGCTAAACACGCCATGGAGGACTATGCATTCGAAGACTTCACAACCAACGCTCAATGCCAAAACTCGCCATCTGTAGCTGCTTGCTAGCATGGAGGGCATCTCACCAACGGAAAGCCAACCAAGCTCCCAAATATGATATTAATAACCCGGAGCTCACCTTAGATGCCTCTAAAGTCTTCGAAAGCATGGGTAGATATTGTTCCCACTTGTCCTTATAATCTGACACAATGTATTTTAGCAAATCTAAGACAATAGAATAGCCTCTTCTGATTGTCCATCAGTTTGTGAATGAAATGAGGAGGAAAACTTGAGCATGGTGTCCATGTTTTCAAATAAGCCTCTCCAAAACAGGCTCGTCATAGGAGGATCACATTCACTGACAATAGACTGTGGCATACCATGGTACTTAAACACATTGTCTATAACACGGCATTTGTTGTGGGTAAGTAGCTTACATTATGTAAGGGCATAGCCTTGTCAACATTGGCTAATTCCAACTTTGGTTTCCAATGGCCTTCTTCTTCAATCCCATAGGTACATGGTTAAATCAATTTTTTGCCTTGAAATGGCTTTGATCTTCATGACACCATGAAAGTCTTAGGCATGCTATCAATCTTCAAACTTGGTCCCTTGTTGAAGGAGTGCAACCTCTAGAGGGCTTGATTGTGTCCAAGAGCATTGCCAAATTCTACTCCACACTCCTTCCTAGTGCTATTAAACACAAGGCCCATTGCCCTTTCATAGATTCTGTGGAGTGCAAGACATCTCTTTTGCAATAGATGCCCCATTTCAATGTGATTTGGTGAATTGCATGGCTCATCCACTAGCCGCTTCTCATGTGCCAAGAGTCGCATTTTTATGGTTGGTGACTATGTAGTAATCCATAGGAACTTATGAAGCTTCAAGTGTCAACTCTCAGCAGTCATGGAGATTGACCATTCTTTTAATTTTTCTTTGAAGTTTGAAGTTATCCTTAGATCTAACTTATACCCTTTTTGCACATACAAGAGTCCTTCGGGTGTTGTTCTTTAACATTCCTTCTTGGCTAGAAGGCCAAGGTTTTCTTGATGAATGCCTAAGGCACTCATGTATAGGGAAGTGCTAGACCGTATTTCATCAGTCCACAAAGGTCAGTAAGCTCAAAGCTTTGTGGAAAGCTTTGAACTTCTCACTAAGAAAATCCTTTGTGAAAAGATCAGTAGGGTTGTCCTACGTAGGCCTATAAGCTAGGCTTACCTCTCTTGCAAGTGCCAAAGCACTCTTACTATCAATAAAGATGGTGGTGGCACTGCTATCCAACCCCCAAGTCAGACAAAAGGCATATAAGCCACATGCACTTAACCATAGCTCCAAAAGCTACCATGTACTCAACCTCACAATTGGAGTGGCCATTGTGGGCTGCTTCTTGCTCAGGCAGGATATGCATGAGCTACCAAGCATGAAACAAAAACCACTACTAGACACTCATGTGTCATAACAACTAACCCAATCCAAGTCTAATAAAGAATGTAAATCTAGCAGCAATGATCTTCCCTTGGGATAAAACAACCCAAGATATATAGTTCCACTCAAGTAGCCAAAGATGCGCTTAACTCCCTTCTAGTGCATAGACCTTGGGCTATGCATAATCTACTCACCTATGAGACTACATTATACCAAACATCTAACTTGTAATGCATACAGAGATAAGGCAACCATGAGGCTACTGATAGAGTGTGAAATCAAAGTAATCTGTAACATCACGAAGAGTAAGCTTCAAATCTATCTCCATAGGAGTAGCAATAGGCTTGCAATCCTCAACGCTAAGTCTACAAAATAGTATCTCAATATTTCTTGTTTAACACAAAGCAATACCTTCATCATCAACCGGCTTAGATTGTATGCCCAAACATGTTGGGGTAAAGGCATATGTGCCTTGTCTGGTCGCCCACTGCTCACCTTATTGTGTGTACATATATACAACATTAAGGAGTATCTCATTTAGAGCCCTACTCCACCCACACAACGTCTACTCTCTCCCTCGAGACCCTTCTCGCACCGTACACACGGCATCGCATCCACACCGTGCACACGTACTCTTCAACTGGTATCAAAGCCACGATGGCGATCGACGTGCGTGCAACGGCTTTTTGGTGAGAGATGGTAGCGATGGAGCTCGGTTTGAGCTTGATTGTAGCAGATTCGGCAAGGCAAAATTGGCTCAAAGGAGATCGATGGATCTTGGACCTTGGTGTTCCTACCGCATGTGCAACCCCTCTCGAGGAGAGGGAATCTTGTGAGAGAATAGGGGAATCTCTCCACAAATGGCATATTACAGAGATTGCAGAGCATTGTAAGCTCATGAGCAAAGGGAAGCCAACCGAACATCGAGTAGAGCAGTCAAGAAGAGGGAAATTTTGTGTGCAATTGAGCAACTTGGTGACTCAACAGTGAGATTTGAGGAGAATGAAGTAGGGTGCAGGGTGTGCAAAGCTTGAAGAAGTTGGGCAACAATGCATAGCAAGGGAAGATACAGCTGTGTCAAATTGCATATCTAAATTGAAGTGCAAGCAAAGTCATTAGCAGCAGCGAGTGTAGGTTCTGTAGAATTAAAGGGCAGGAATCGATTGCAAAGCAGAGCATCCAAGTGGGAGCTCGAAAGTACAACAAGGGGAGGAAATTGAACAGCGCTACGAATTGGAATTGCTCACAATCGGGCAACCAATGGTCACTTGCTTGTGTGTAAGACACTTCTTGGCAATAAACATCGCTCGTCAAAATCGGCAGCGTCTGCAGTCACAATAGATAGTGTTGGAGAGAGGGGTTGCAGATTTTTGCAATTTTGGCAGAGAAGGTAGTAAATTAAAAGCAAATAAAAAATAAATAAAAAATTCTTTAATCTCTCTAAGGGTTTTCACACACACACACACACGACTCTCGAAACCGAGAGAGAGTGTGAAGAGAGATTAGAGAGCCAGCATCAAAGGCGGAAAGAAAGAAAAGAGAGCGAGTTTGAGAGCTCTCTTGGTTGCATGAAAGGAGAGCGGGCACACGTGTGCTCTTGCCGCATGCATGGCAAGTAAATCCAGGTGCTCTCCGGCATCAGATCCTCCCCGGCGGCGTTTTTTGGCAACGGTTTCTTCTTGACTTTGAGCATCGATGGCTCAGCATTGACTATCGATTCTTCAGCTTTCTACGACTTGGCATCGGCTTTGGGCGTCAACTTTTTGGCATTCTCCTCTACGCCTCGGTAGTGATTAGGCGATTCAACGTTCTTCTTGGCGATTTGCGGCGGCTACGGCATTGGTGACCGCTTCCGTTCGGCGACAAAAAGTGACATCGACCTTCTTTTCTTGGCTTCAACATAGCAAGAGCGAGAGAGAGCAGTTGGGCTCTCCTCGAGCGTATCTTCACCAACGAATTTCCTCCTACGCCCCATTTTGGAGTGGATTTGCTCCGACAAACATCCCCCGACATCCCAATCTCGATCTAGCATTGCGGCTTTGATGATACTCCCAGTTTCCAGCTTTGACGGCACATATCGTCGCATAGAGAACCGATACATAGTGACTCCGACGGTCCTTTCCAAAGCAGTTTTTCCCACAAGTGCCGCTCTCGGACGGCAATTTCGACCTCACATAGTTGGTTGATTATGCTTTGCACTTGGTTTTTGATTGACGTGTTTTTTTAATCGATAAGGTAGTGCGCCATATTTTTAACATTTTGCTCACAATTTGTGCTTTCTTGCAGTGTTGACTATGTATGACTGTGTGGGGCATTCCAAAGAGCAGTTTTTAGCACGGTTTTGTGCAGCTTATGCTATGTATGCCTTTGTGGATACAACTTGAGCTAGGTATAGCTCGCAGGTATTAGATTCATAAGTTTACAGCATTTTTGGAGAGGTACAGGTCTGTAGAGCCGCTCATTCAAGAGTGAGCTTGTTTGCCAGGATTTTGGCATTTTATGTATACCATTTGTGGATTTCTTTCTGAGACACTGAGTGTCTGTATGCCTTATGCGATATTGGTGAGATTTTTTGAGTTTTCACTCAATTTTTAGGGAAAACTTTGTTGGTTTTTTCCCAGATTCTTGCCATGTTCCATGTGTATCTGCGGTTATGCTCTCTGATGGTTTAGTGCTCAAGTTTGACTCCCACTTTGACAGTGATCGAGTGCTCACTCTCACTTTGACAAGTTTTGTCACCTTGGACACAATTTAGTGTTTTTGTACCCACTCTCGCAAGAGTGAGGATTGCATATGCTTGTGTGGCTATTGACATTGGCTATAGACAGACAGTCATAGGTTTCAAAGGTCTTTTGCATATTTTTGCAAGCAATTTCTCTTGTGGGATGCATTTTGAGCTAGTTTGTTCACTACTTGCGTATATGGTTATGTGCTTTACGTTCAATTGAGTTGGTTGCCCCAAATTGTATGCTTGCAAATATAGAAAATTGTGGAGCTGATTTTATGCATATGTGAGCATCACTTTTGATGCGATTGATCATGATTTGCATGATTGTGTAGTGGTCGAGTTATCTCCCACTTTCGTCAATTTGGCATGGTTTATGGTAGAGCTTGTTCTTGAGTTTTTTTGCTCAGTTTATAGGGGAGACTCTATCAAATTGCACCCAGGATTTCTTGCCATAGATTTGGTTTCTTGGCATCCAGTTAGCAGACGTGTGTGACGGTTTAGAATCTACAATGATGACTCGTGAGAGACGGAGGTCTCGTAGTTGGCGATACATGCGATGTTGGCATTGTGGTCACATTGGGCACATTAGGCGTCGCTGTTTCAGATGTATGACACAGCAACGGAGATCTATGTGTGGTGTAGATGAGGTTTTGACACATGCTAGAGCGGTGGCTTCATATGCCAATGACGGTGATTTCACGTTCGTCTTTAGAGTTCCTCCTGCTTACATGTCTCTTAGAGGTGACACTTCTCCCCATTGGTTGTTAGATGAGGATATAGTTTTCCATGTCACACCACATTGTGATTGGTTTAGCACCTTCTCTATTGAGAGCTTTGGTTGTGTGCACTTGGCTGATGTTTCTGCGTTTGACATAGAGGGTGTAGGAGATGTTTGCTTGTCATTGCCCATTGGTGCATCATTATGCTACGAAATGTACACTATGTTCCTCAGTTGAGATAGAGTTTGATCTCAGTGAGACAGTTAGCAGATTCTGGGTGTTAGAAATTACTTAGAGATCAATCTTTTTAGATGCATTATAGTTCAATAGTGATTGCCAGAGGAGCCCACAATGGCTTGGTATATCCTATGTATGTGTATGAGGTTCGAGACGGCACGGCCTCGGTTTTGTTATTGGCATGCTTTGATCGAGAGATGAAACGTGTCTCCTTCATGGGTGAGCTCCACCATGCTCACAAAACATAGCATTTAGCTATGCAGGACGTACTAGTAGACTCTATAGAGACAGAGGTAGAGCAACATTGCTCTATTGAGACACATCAGGTGTTGTCAGAGTCTGTGCAAGTAGAGGTAGAGGGGGTCTTCTCCCTAGAGACACAGACAGAGATGACAGACATGGAGTTCTTTGATATGCTCATGTTAGAGGATGATGAGTTGTTACATCCATATTTACGTAGATTTTGTCAGTATTCAAGCGTCTCATGTACAACCTACTAGTGTCGATGCTTGAGCTAGCAGCTGCAGTGGAGCATTTGCAACAGGGATTGTCAGTCGTACAATGACTAACACTAGCATGATGCATAGTAGTTTTGTAAACCATATTGAGTTGTCTGCGGAAGTTACATGCAGGCTCTAGCATGGATACACATGCTTGCCTATCACTAGAGCGAGTACGGCTAAATGTAGATCAACTGAGCAAGACAATGGACACAGGTTGAGAGAGTCTCTCACCTGTTTTCTTGTACATACTAGTAGTTTAGCTAGTAGGACCCACTTATAGGCACATTCGCCTTTAAGTGGGACATATGTGCCTTGCTCGATCACCCAGGCTATGGGCGCCCGCCAGTGCTCACCTTATTGTGTATACAAATGTACAACAATAAGGAGTAGCTCATTTAGATCCATACTCCACCCACACAACGTCTACTCTCTCCCTTTCCCCTTCTCACATGCACACACCACACCGCATCCTCACGCATCCACGTACACACACTTTTCAAAACAGTGATGCAAAAGCCCCAAATCTGACCACAACACCATACATTTTGCTAAGGGGACTACATCTAAGAGGACCTATTCTTCCTTTTCCTCTTAGATGTAGTCCCCTTAGCAAAATGGCAGAGAGGAAAAACGAGTCAATTGTGGAGATGGCACAATGTATGGTCAAAATCCAAGCTTTGCCCATGTGTTTTGTCTTGAGGCTATAAAGCTCAAATCTTGCGTTGACTATCAAAAGACTGCACAATCACAACCACCATGCATAGGTTTCAACCATAATCACAATCACTTCCATCAACCATAGACTGCATAAATGTAAATTGTGTTATCCACAAGGCCATACATATATTGATATAATCTTATGTTCTTTCTCTATCAAAGAATATATTCTCCCTCTTGATGACCTTGGTTTCCTCATATTCTTCCCTTTCCTCTTCTCTTTGAGAAAGTAAAGTGGTGGGATTTCTTCAATGGGAAGTGGAGATGGTTGTCGGGGTGGGATAATTACTTGATGGCCTTCCTCTTCCTCTTTTCTTCTTTCCTCATTGTCTGTCTTGGTTTGCATTATTTCCAATTCTTCAAAAGCTTTCCAAGCCCTTACTTTAGCTTCAAATTTAGCTTATTGTGCTAGTGCTTTTTAGCTCTTTGTTAAAAAATGGTCCTCAAGACCTCTTCTTCATCCTTCCAGAATATCTACATCCATCATCTTTGAGTTTCTACTCTTTCTTGCTTTCTCAAATTTGTCATGGATTTAATTGAGTGGGCCTCTTCTTGATTTAACTTGGGCCTCTTTTGAGCCTCTGCTTAGGCCTTTTTAGCATCAATTACAGCCCTTGTTGTAAGTTTGGTCTTGCCAGTCATCGTGGATTCCTTGTGAGTATGGTCTACTATCAACATAAAATCTTTGTCCCTTCCCATGAGTAAAACCTCTATCTGAAAGGGATACTGCATTGAGACACAATCCAATGGTGCTCATGTTATAGACATAGCAAGTAAGTTGATGCCATAAAATCTTTGTCCCTTCCCATGAGTAAAACGTCTATCTGAAAGGGATACTACATTGAGACACAATCCAATGGTGCTCATGTTATAGACATAGCAAGTAAGTTGATTCCATGGACCATTAAACTTTTTCTCATGCTTGAGGTGATCATTAAACTTTTTTTAATTGTTTATTATTTATTTTATTTATTATTTTTTGCTAGCCCTATTTTTGTAGAGCATAGACTCACACTTTGGGGTTAGTTTGCAGGCTTGTACTATTGTGTAGACCAAAGCATCACACTGCAGGGAGGGTTTAGCTTAGGTACCTTTTCCTGGTTGTGTAGACCTTCATGTAACACTACAGGTGGTTTAGAAAATTACACAGTTTGTCCCTGGCTATGGAGACCATTGTGTTGCATTGCAAGGAGAGTATAGGGAGTGTTAGATTCCTAATCTATAGCTATGCAGACCATTGTGTCATACAACAAGGAGGGTTTAGGTTTGAATAATTTCTATGTCTTTGGATGTGCAGACCACTGTGTTGCATTGTAGAGAGAGAGCTTAAAAAATGATACACTTATGTGCAGTGAAGTAATTGATCACTTGTTCAATACAGCTCATTACAAATTCAATAAGAAATAGGAGAGCTTCACTATCGTCACATCTACCATGTTTACGTACAACACATCTATTGAAGAAGTTGCATAAGTTGTGCAACCTTTTAGGCATGTTTGTGTCTATGTTCAAATATGATAGATGTGCCAATTGTGCATGCTTTCTATTTCTCATTGAATTTGGGATCATTCATTTTGAACAAGTGGTTGTACTCTAGAGTTTAGATAAGAAAACACCTTGTCCCTGACTATTTGGACTACCGTGTCGCATTGTACAGACGGCTTAAAGACAACCAAACACTCTGTCTTTGACTATGCAAACCACTATGTCGCACTACAGAGAGGTTTTCAAGAGTGATACACACCTACTTACTTGCAGTGAAGTAACTGATTACTCATCCAAAACAATTCATTATCAAATCGGTGAGAAATAAAAGGTGTACGCGTTGTGCACATCTATCATATTTAGATACACATACAAGCTTGCTTAAAGGGTTGCATAACCATTTGTGCATCACTTTAACTAGATTTGTGTGCATTTTCAATTATGATAAGTGTGTACAATTGACAAATATGCCAATTGTGCACATCTTCTATTTCTGACTAAGTTCGTAATCTATTGTTTTGGACAAGATCACATACATTACTTCAGAGTCCAAATAATTGTATATGTTCGTCTTCTCCCTGACTGTGTAGAGCACCACATTGCATTGCAAGGAGGACCGTGATTTAATAGACACCTTGTCCTTGATTGTGTAGACCTCTGTGTCACATTGTAGGGAGGGTTGTCATGTCTTTAAGTTTTTTGTTTTGAATTACTTGCATCAATTTAGATCCTTTTATGTTTATGTTTGATGTCTTAAATTTTCGTATTCACTAACAATTAATATGACATTTTCATGAATTAACGTTTAGATTTGCTTCTCTAATTTTATTATTGAAATTCTAGCCATGGTAGATACAAAGCTATCACGTGCTTATCGTAAAAGCACTCTACCTACATCATGTTATAGAGGATCATGTACGACGAGCATTTTAATCTGCTTGCATCAAAGTTTAAGGACTTCATTACAAAGTGTTTCAACAAGCTAGAAGCTTCATTTTCTTTGATGCAATTTGACCCAATCATGCTAACAAATGGAGTCATGCATATAGTGATCAAGCAGCTCTTACGGTAGATTGTTAGGATGTTTAAGAGCATCCAATGTCTTGAGATCAAGACTACTCCAAGGATTCTAAACTGAATACATCTTATTTCATAGCTACCTTCAGAGTTCAAGTGCAAAAAAAAACAAAAAGACTCCTCCAAACATCATCCAAGGACTGAAGAGGAAGGACCAATTGTTCAAGAAGCAATTGTTCAATAGTATTAATAGCATCTTTTATATGTCCCCCTAACACAAAGGCAATGGCTTTGGATGAAAGCCTAACCCCCCAGTCCTTCACTTGCTTGGTGAAATTTCATTTTTTCACCTATAGGCTCGTTAACTTGGTGAAGGCTGCTTTGCTATTGTGAAGCAGTTAGAATGATGCATCTAGATCTCAAGGATGTAGTGTATGTAGCCAAGAATTACAAGCTCATGCCGCACGACAAATCCCCCATACATATGGCACTAGAAGAGGGTATTGCCATGACTATTCAGCATCGTGGCATGATCCTTGTTGTCAAAGGCCTTGTACGTCATATTGTTAACCCAATGCTTATCTTCACAATGTGGAATGGTGACCACCTGGAGTAGTGGATACAAGCTTGCCACCATGATGGAAGCAAACCAAGAGAGTTCCAATACACCTCTGGAACTTTGGAGCAGTTTATTGAGAACATCTTGCCAATTACAAATTCCCTCTTATAGATGCTAAGTTTTTGCACAGCCACAAATTTACACAATGATCTGCATGCTCTCAACATATTGATACACTTTGGCACCAAACAGACATTTCCTCTCCTATTACAGTTATCCCTAGAAGCAAGAGCACTACAAGAGAGAGACTATCCATGGATAGCTCTTGAAAACATTAGCACAAACCCCCCTCCTTTCACTAAAGCCTCTAATGTATATAGCCTGTGTTGGATTCTTAGATTCTTGATTTTGTGTATTCCATAGCCTTCTAAACGTGAGAAACAAGCTTTTTTGTGCAATGTGCTGCAACATATCACCCAAGAAAAAGAGAGGAATCCCTTGATTAGGCCTAAGGCATGGGATTTATCACTTTAATTTTCAAAGAAAAATTCAAAGATTTAATGGGCATGCATATTTTATGTTGCTAACATGTGCTTCTTGCTATGTACATATGAAAAACGTACTTGACTACAACGACATACCACTTGAGCATGATGACAAACCACCTCAGCACGATCAAAATGCTAATGAAGATCCCTATCTCAACCATGAACTAGCGCAACAACTCTACAATGAGGAGGAGATTTGTGTTACTAAAGGTGATTTAAGAGGTTTGGCAAGGTCTCAACAGGATGAGTCAGACCACGATGGAGATCTATTGATCTATAAGGAATGAAAAAACTTGTTTCTAAACCATTTTATGTGGCACACACTTTTCAGAGCCATTGGCAGCACAAAAGGATCCCCTCCTTTAAAGATATGTAACTAACAGACATGATATGTGTGCAGCATATGCACGACAGATTCTTACAAGTGTACAAGCAAAACCGAAACAACAACCAGATAGCCATTTATTTTGTGCAACACTGCTATTGTTATTATGTTTTGGGGTGCAAAGTAGATTAGAATTATTGGCCTAGCATGGGAGGGGTTGGCAAGGGGCACCCAAAAGAACGAGTTCACACTCAAGAGGCAAATGTGGGAGATCCTCTGTGTAAGAAGGGCTTCACCTATCTCCAACAAAACTGACTACTCAAGGCATAGAATTGGCCAACCATGGAGAGATTGCACGCTCATTGCAAGGTGCTAGAAGCTAAGAATATTGGATTGAAACAAAAACTAGTAAGATACGAGGCAAAGTCTGGTCCCTTGTAAGAGTATATATTGGAAGCAAGGACAAGTGGGTCAATGGAAATAGACGAGTTTTGCCTAACAGAGATCATGGGAGATTACACCCAAGATCTAAGCTAGATATTTTTAATGCAAAGGCCACCTTTTTGTAATTACTCTTTTTGTAAAATCTTGCTTTTTGTAATAAACCAAATTAATGAAATAACTCGATGTGTGTGTGTGTGTGTGTGTGTGTGTGTGTGTGTGTGTGTGTGTGTGAGAGAGAGAGAGAGAGAGGTGTGTGACACCCAAGGGATTTACTTTATTAAAGGTATATTGTCTTTTTCACCCACAAATAGCTCTGCAATCATTACAAGGGTTTGAAAACATTTGAACCTTTGTTATGTAGCTCGTGTAGCTATCGTTGCCGGCTTATGCATTAGTTGCATATTGCAAAATATGTACACTAAATCTGTAGCCCATGTAGGAGTCAATCAGCTACTTTTCTTAGTGTGCGCAAAAGCAAAAGATGACCAATTTTACTCACAGGTTCCATTAGAGGTGGCCACTAACAAGACCCTGACATCCATCTATTGTAGCTCCACTTTCGCCCCTCCATATTCCTTCCACCACACAGGTGCACTCAATGTCTTGATCGCATCTATGTGCCATGGATCCCCAAACATTCCTACTTT
This sequence comes from Adiantum capillus-veneris, assembly GCF_014529385.1. NCBI lineage: Eukaryota > Viridiplantae > Streptophyta > Polypodiopsida > Polypodiales > Pteridaceae > Adiantum > Adiantum capillus-veneris. Next base: position 3,758,435 of record NC_140956.1, read on the forward strand.
GTTGGTGTAGGTTGTCTTCTATGTGTAAGCTACCTTTCCATCTACATCACCTAATAATTGTGCACACACTTTTCAAAAATTATTGATGACCTCATTATTAGCAGATTGATTGTGCATTTGAAACTTTGGATCCAACACAAATCTTGCTCCATGTAAAGGGGTGTGTAATTGATCCCAATGTTTCTTAGCAAAGGACACCATCATGTTTTGCTCTCGTGTGTTGCAAAGGACGTACTTTGCTTTAGCTTGCGAATAGCTTCATGCATGTACCAATAGACTTGTCCAAATATGAATATATCTTTATCGACCCAAGCGCACTAGATGCATGAAAGGCTCTACAACATTGATGATTTCTTACACATTTCTCAAGAACACTAAAAAGCTCACAAGTTGAAAGTACTTGGTGGTTGTGGGCTCATAGCAGGGATACTTGTCAATCCAATTATCCCATCTTTGTTCTATGAATGTTTCACAAAGGGTTGGCTTCACGTGCTACAACATTTCAAGAATGTAGTATGTAGTTGCAAACCACGTCTCACAAAAGCTTTGCATATTCTTGTTGGTTGGTTCTAAATAGAGAATAAGTAAAAGCATTCTCTCTAATGAACTTGAGGACATGATTAGCATCTATTTAAGTCTATCTCATTGACGACACTTTCCCAAAGTCTTTGAGAAACAAATTCAAAATGTGGATAGCACACAGAACCTAGGTAAGCTCAGGATACTTTTTTTCAATTGCATGCCCTACACCTTTGTAGTTAGATGCATTCTCTATGACAATGGCAGTAACATTTTTGGGCCCACCAGTTTTTGACTTGCATGCTCATATATGTCTCCTACAAAATTACTTTTTTCTTTCAAGGATGTATCAATTGGTTCAATGAATATGGATGAAAGGCTCATGAGAGAACACATTTCAAAAGATGCATCATTCCAAAAAGAGAGATATTTTGATCCTTAAATGTGGTTCATTGTGTGTGTATTGTAATTAATTTGTGGTTTGTATTGGAGTCTAAACATCATACCCAAGATGATGTTTGTGAATTGTAATAAGAAAATTTTACAATCATGTTTTTCAATGTAGGCATCAATGCAAATTGCAAGGGATTTAACCTCACCTCCACTGTTATAACCTAGGTGGCAAGGTAAGAAGTTTAAATATGCATTTATGTGATGCAAGTCATGTTTTGGGGTAGAAGCAATGTGGAGGATAAATTTCACAAAAAATATCACTACATCATCTATCTGACTAGAAAAGGAGATCTACCCACATCGACTTAATGCAGATCTCTCAATCTTCAAGCGCTAAGGTGTTGTTCTTCGTGTATTTATGTGAATGGTAGCTTGGTTGTTGGAGATGAAAAGGTCAACAAATCAACAAAGGGGTTGATTGTGGATTTTGCACAAGCCCGCCCGAGTTCATGCAATGAAATGATATACAAGTGTGTGTAGAAAAGGCTTGCGGTTCCACCAAGTTAAGACAATGCAAGAGATTGGCGACTAAGAACAATACACATGAATCAACCATAAGACTAATGTGATGAATAACCTTTATAATTCTGTGCAATTGTTGCTATATTTATAGAAAAATGGTTGGTTATTACCAACAATAATAGACCAACTCACTAGTCCATAAACATAATAGATTGTCTATTCTTTGCTAAAGAGAAAAATATATGAAAGGATGCAGAAGTGTCATAGTTGCATGTGCATTTGAGCGTCGTCCCATCAACTGTTCCCCCTAAAGCAAATCACAAATCAAATGACACAAAAGTTTATTACGGTCAAGTAAATGACTACTAGAACTTTTATAAAGTAGCATCTTTTATCATACGTAGGAGGAGGGCTATCCTTGGCACTAAGTGACACCTATATTTAATGCAAGGAGGGGTAATGGGATCAACGGTCGGGGCTGAGGGGCGGGATCAGAAGGCGCACTAAACTTGGCCAGCAAGAGAAATGAGACGTGTTGCCAAAAAAGTGAGGCGTATTAAACATGGTCATCTGAGTTTAGGGTCACATAAGCTAACCACCTCACCCGTGCATGCATTGTGTACCCACATCCGCTTTTACAACATTATATTATAAGTTAAATGCATTACCCAGGCTGTCCAGGTTTAGTTTTTGATTTGATTTTTGCGATAGTGATTTTCTCAATTTTCGCACGTGAGCTTCTCCGCCTTTGATCCCATTGCCTCCGCCTCTTAAATTTGGGTGTTATTTAGTGCTGAGGGCGGACTATTGTTTTTGTACTTTATGCAGGGGTTAATGTGATGGGCACTAGCTTTCCGTTTAATTGACATTGATGGTAGCTACATCAAACTTTAGGGGGTTTATGACACAAGTCATTTATGTTTTACCTTGGTCAACTCAAAATCTGAGTCATTCTTATAGGTGTGATTGAAGGAAAAGGTCATGAGAAGAGCTTCCCAACCTAGTAAAAGAAAGCTAGAGAAATCTCTAGTAACAAAGTAAGCTAATTTCATTCTTTTTCCTAGCATAGTGAAATGATTTGTTGTTGAAATCCTACAATTGTTGACACTCGTGAGGTATACTAGGTGCCTAGCACCCCAAGGTGGAGGTGTATTTGGATATATTGGGGGGTTATATTAAGGAAGAGGGGTACACGGACAGCCCATGGTGGGGAGCCTCACGCCTCAAGGAAGAGGGGTATGTTGGGAGGTATATTGGGTGGCTAGTGCCCCAAGGGGGTGGTAGATAAGGAAAGTGTGTGTAGCAAAGGCTTGCGGATCCACCCCAAAGTAAGGCAGTGAAAGAGATTGGAGAGCAAGAATGGTTACACCTGAATGCAAGAGATCAAGTGAGCAAGAAAGAGCGATTTGTTTGTGAGTGAGAGAGAGAAAAAAGCAAAGTCGACAAGAGAGTAAGCACGCAAGCGAGAGAGAGGTTTTGCCAAATCCACTTATATTTCTTGTTATGGCTCCCACATTAATAAGAAAGGACCAATCTTTTGTTTTTTCTCGTCCAAAAAAAGGTGATCATCCAAAAACTATTTTATTTTTAGGGGGGGCTCAATTTCTATTATTTTTGGAGGGGTAAGTGTGAGGTTTTATAAAGCGAGTGAGGCCTCAAGGACTCTATCTTGAGGGGGAAGTACTTGCATTGCATAGTCTAAGTCAAGTTGAGTGTGATGCTCATGTTTGCTTTATTAAGCAACATCACAGATGCCAACATTGGTAATACACCTATCGGATGGCCGTTGCTATTGGCTCCATGTTGCACGGCAAAGGGTCAATGCTTCATTGAGTTGGCAAGCTTTGTTAATCAACATCAGATCCTATCATCAAGTGGTTGTCAGACAACAATAGGTAATTGCCGCATAGCTACCACTATTGTTGACTACTATTAGAGGGTAGCTGCCTATTTTTTGGCAAGACACTATAGGGTATGCTAATACAATCACCCCCCTTTTCTTTCAAGGTCTTGGAAATTATTTCCTATGAAGCCTCTTAGAGTTACTTTCCGCAACATTAAAAGTCCTCCTCCTCCTCATCAACTTCAATTTGAAAAGAGTCCTACTCTCCTTCACAAGCAAGAACCTCAATATACCCAAAAACAACCTGGCACAAACTAATTTGTTCATGAATTTGGGAAAATAAGTTCTTTAATTGAGCATCTATAGGGAAGAACTTAGCTCAATCTTTGTTATGAAAAGGGAAGATGGTCCAATTGTTGCATCTTCTTTAGGAGCACCAATCTTTAATCTCACAGTATTTTAATTGCTTTGCTCATGGTTATCCCCTCTATCTCCCACCTTCTTTGGTGACGTAAACCATAGGATAGAAAAAAAAAATTAAGTTCTCGATTCGCACATAGAGTCCCATATAGACATACTCCATTACACCAACATGAAATACAAAGACAAATCATTCAAAAGGTACTAATTTGTCCTATCTCCTCTCCTTTTGTTTGGTGCCCTTGTTCTGTTAGTGCAAAAGAAAACAAATGTATGACCTTTAATCATAAGGCTTTGAACAAAGTGACCATCAAAAATTGTTACTCCTTATCACGTGGTGTTAATGTCTTGCTTGATAAATTGAGGGGTGAAATTGAACTCAAATTTGGCTAATAGCAAATTTGCATGCATCCTAGTGACATCTTTAAGATTGCTTTTTGCACACAGTGTGGGTACTATGAGTTCATCATTTTATCCATTTGGTCTCACTAATTCATCTACTACATTTGCATGCATGATGATTAAGATTTGTCTTTATTATCAAGACTGTGATCTTTTTTGGGTTGATAACATTCTAGATTTTAGTCAAAATGAAGACAAACACGAGTATCACGTGCAGATTGTATTTGATTGTATTTGAGTTACCACGTAGAAATTATGTATACACAAACATTGATAAAAGTAGTATTTAGGCCGCATAGAGTTTGAAATGGGTATATATATGATCCTAGGAAGGTAGATACCAATCTCAAGCAGCCCACACCCAAGTATGTGCATCACATACAGTCTTTTCTAGGATTTGTTGGATTTTATTGTATGTTTAATTTGAAAAATCCCGCATTGCTCTACCAATGACCTAATTTTTATTTAAAATATTCTACATTTCTCATCCTAGTTTTCTAGCAAGTAAATTTTTGATGTGGAAATGACCAACAAAAACCTTTTGACACCCTTAAATAGCTCTTGTCTCCTATCCCTATCCTTCAACTATCTGATTCCTCATAACGATTCTTTGTGATTTTCACCAACACTAGTGGCTCATACATAAGTTTTTTTAATGAAAAATGACCATCCTATTTACCTTTGAGAGTAGAAAACTGGAACCAATATAGTACATATGATAAAGACATTTGGAAACATTATCTTATCAGACATGAAGTGTACATTAAAACAGATCAACAAGCAATGAAATAATTGTTCTCAATCTAGCATTTGAAAGCATTTTATTAAATGGGATGGTTTCATTCAAAATTTTCATTGTATGATTCAATATCAACCTGGTAAATCCAAGTGATGGTAGATGCTTTAAGTCATAAACCGATGTGAATCAAATATCTCTGACTCGTTCTTGTGCTTTTGACAAAATTGAAGATGTTTATTTGAATCATATTTCTATAGCTCAAGTTCAATCATTTGTTACCATGCTTGACACCTATTCTAGAGATCCTCACTATCTGTGTATGCATGATTTGATATTCATAAAAGCAATTGTCTACCCTTGGGACATTACACTTTGCAAATGGTTTCCTCTATTTTCAAGAGAAAACTTTACATTATAGAACCATTTAGAGAGTTGGGAAATTAATGAAATGCATGCTCCACCATACAAGAGTCATCAAGGAATACAATCCCCTCTCTTTGCATGTAAAGATCATTTCTTTTGGCCTGAAATGAACCATGATATATCAAATGTTTCTAAATGTTCGATTTGTCAAAGAGTGAAGACAATATGGTAAGTTGTATAGCCTTTTAATGCCTCTTATGATACCTAATGGTCCTTAGGAGAAAATTTCCATGGATTTTATCATAGGATACCTACCATTTCCTCTCAAGTTACATGATTTGGACCATAGTAGAGCGTTTTAGCAAGCAACATTTTTTATATCTTGCAAAAAGACTTTGTTTGCTATCGTAGGCAGCTATGCCTACGGTCAAAGGTACATAACATAGGCAAATAAGAAAAGAAGACCCACCCCTTTTAAGGATAATAAGTTTGTTTAGCTTAGATGGAGGAACAAAGATTAAAAAGTGTAGGAAAGCACCCTAAAGTTAAGTTGGCCCTATATTTTATGGTCCATTTAGAAACCTTGAAAAGATGAACAACCATACATTTTGCTTGGGCATACCCTAACATTGAAAGATACACAACTCTTTTCACACAAGTTTATGAAGAGCACATTCAAGTCTAAAAAACCTTTGATGGTTTTCTTTCCAAAAACAAAACAAGAGGTTGCACAAAAGTGATTTCTTGTAATACAAGAGGCTTATGAAGAGAAAGGTTTGTTGGAGGTCATTAGGCATGAGGAGTAGGGCAAGAGGGTAAAGAGGGAGTGTGCACATGGACTAAGATAGCCGCTAAGCCAACAACATGCTAAGATAGACCATGATCGAGATAGAACTACCCACTCCTAATCATTACATTAAGATATTGAAGACCATTATTATTTCAATGTATCTTGGTCAAATTATTCACACTTGATTACATTATGTATCTAATGACCTTGCTCATTGCTCATAGATTTCTTCATTGAAGTATGATTATCAACTCGTTGTTTAACAAATAACTGCACAACCTGAGAAATAATGCCACAATATATTTGTTTGTTTGTCTGTGTATTGTGTGATTGGCGGGGAGAAATGTTGCTAGACTAAAACCATGGAAATTCTGCACACAATCAAGCATCACTTTCAAGCTTTCAAGTCAAATGTAGACATGCCAAACATAAACTTACACACACACAATCAATCAATTATGACATCATATTAGGAAAAGAATAATTAGAATGATGTTGATAAGGTGAATAATTAAAACAAGTTGAGCTTTGGTTGGAGTGAGCTTTTTCCAAATATTGCTCAAATGACTAAATCTTTAAAAAAAAAGCTCGCTTTGAAAGCTCGCCCCAAAAAGAGTTTTCGGAGCAAACGTTTTCTTTTCTCTTCCTCTCTCTCTCTTTCTCTCTCCCTCTCCTTTCCCTCTATCTCCTCTCCCGCTATGACTCCCTATCTCTATTTCTCTCTATCTTCCACTCCTTCAATCTCTCTTTCTTGCTCTCCTCTCTCTCTCTCTCTCTCTCTCTCTCTCTCTCTCGCTATGGGCTTCAACGGCTAAGAAGCGTGCCATTGAGGAGAAGCAGCCATGGTGTGTAGGTGTGCAAGGCAAGGAGGAGGTAATGAAAGAGCAAGAGTAGAATGACACAGTATGAAGACATGCTATTGTATTGAATTATGAAAAGCTTTACATGGTGATTATAGAAAACCTGCCATGCAAAAAGACTCTATTAAACTGAAGTTGTATTGCATGCCCTAGGAGGTAATTCCCAGGGGCTTGACACGTTGAACCCGGGCTTGAATAGCCAACATCTCTCATCTCTCTCTCTCTCTCTCTCTCTCTCTCTCTCTCTCTCTCTCTCTCTCTCTCTCTCTCTCTCTCTCTCTCTCTCTGTGTGTGTGTGTGTGTGTGTGTGTGTGTGTGTGTGTGTGTGTGTGTGTGTGTGTGTGTGTGTGTGTGAGAGAGAGAGAGAGAGAGGGAGAAGAAGAGTACTTTAACGTCATAGGAAACTATCCCAAGAGACCTTAAAGATCTATCCGACGAGGAGAGTTGAACTCAAGACCAATTATTCAAGAGGGAAATGGGAAATAACCAATCTACCACACTTGGGTGATAGAAAGAGAGAGATACGTATATATAAAGAGAGAGGTAGAGAGAGAGAGAGAGAGAGCAAGTAATTAAGTTTACTTGATGAAGAAGCTATTTGAGCTTTGTATGAAAGAAGATGGTGTAATTTTTGGACACTTAAATGAGTTCAACTTAGCCTTGAGTCAGTTGACGTCAAAGGTACTCGATTTTGACAAAGAGGTGCAGTCTATCTTCTTGTTATGCTCTCTACCTTCCCCATGGGACACTTTTTTCACAACCATAAATAACTCTACATCGAAGGCAAAGTTGGTCTAAAATGATGTAGTCAGTAGTATACTCATTGAAGAGATTTGCAAGAAATCCATTGAGCCTAGCAAAGGTGGTGATGCATATGTTGTTAGCTCACAGAAGCAGTGAGGTTGCACTTACAATCATGCCAAGTCTAAGGATTGTAAGAATTCCCGAATCAAATCTCGTGGTTCCATATGCAATGTAGAATGCTATTATTTCCATAAGAAAGAGCATCTAAAGAAGAATTGTAGATCATGGCAAAGAGACAAGAAGAAGTCTCACGATGGGAAGAAGTTTGACAATGACACAAAGAGAAAATTTAAACTTGAGAAGATCAATGTGGTTGAGATCAATGTTTCATATATTTTGATATTTTTCAATAGATTTTAGAATGGATGCTCTTGTCACATAGGATGTCACTTTTGCACATAACTGAGTCATTGATTTTGGTGCAAACTTCCACGTTACACCACATTGAGATTGGTTCTCTACTTATGTGAAGAATCAAGGCATAGTGAAGCTTGGAGACTCTTATGTGCTTGATATAATTGATGTTGGAGACATTAAGTTAGTGTGGAATAATGGCATAGAGTATATACTACACAATGTCAGCGAGCTAGCAAAGAGCTTGATATCGGATAGACAGCTAGATGATTTGGGGTATACTATAGTCTTTGAGAACAGATCTTGGATTATCAAGAAGTGGTTCTCAAAGATCATAAGCATGTTACTCTTTACTCCATGCAAGTGTCTTATGTAGTCTTGTGGTTCTCAAAGATCATAAGCATGTTACTCTTTAGTCCATGCAAGTGTCTTATGTAAAAGATGATTTTGTCTCTATAGCCAAGCTATTGTCTATTGAGTTGTGGCATAGCCGGCTAGATGATCCCAAAGACAATGAAGAATCTAGCAAGCTTTGGTTACTTACCTATGTTGAGTTGCATTGATTCTTTTGTATGTGAGCATTGCATTTATCGCAAACAAACTAGATTTGTACACTTCCAATTGGGTAGAAAGTGCTTTGAGCCACAAGAACTTGTACATACCACCGTATGTGGTCCTATGCCAACCAAGTCTCTAGGGGGGGCTAACTATTTTATGATATATGAATATGGAATCAGTGAGTGTTATCTCAATACAAACTCCACCATACACTATGTACTCCTCTTCCTCAGCACACACACGCATCAACACTCACACTCCTCTTAAATATCTTTACGCAAATTCAAAAGGTGATTTTCAAGTGGCAAAATGTGTGATCTTGTTATACACAAATTGCAAAATGTGTAAGCAACCATTCCACTTTTTGTAAGGTTTCCACCTTTCTAGAAGCGAAAAAATAAACCCTAAAGCTTTAATTGAGAGCATCAGACCAACAAATTGGTAAACCACTATCTCAGAGGTAGCCAAAATTGATATTTTTGGAATCTTAAGCACGAGAAACCTGTATCTAGGAATTTTCAAAACTGAATTCAGGGGAAAATCGACCCCTCTATGGCCTCTGAAAGTTTTCATAGCTACTTTAATTTGATAAAATAATTGAAACATTTAGTAATCATTGAAGCACAAGACTTTTTATAACCTCCCATATATTTTCTAGATATTTACCAATTAAGCAAAAAATGGGCTTGAAAATTAGCAGGGTTGAAAATTAAAGTGGACAGGTGCTAGGAGAGGCCATCATGGACCTGCCAAAGACATATTTAGCAATGAAAGGTGCTTCCGAAAGATGAGGGGCTTCCCGAGGTTGCTAATTTGAGCCTTCAACTATAAATAGACCCCCTAGGCTTTACAAATTCACTCAGACTCAAAGACCTCACCAAATCTCTCTAGCATAGAGAGACTCTCTCCAAAAATCATTAAAGAGCAAAAAATCTAGTTGATTAATGAAGGTAATTAATGATAACCCTTGTTGATTAGTAGAAATATACTAATGTATATCTAATTTTCTAATTAATCTAATTAATTAAGAAGATTAAACCTCTCTCCATTATAAATTACATTTTTAATATCAATACACTATTGATTATTCAAATTATAATCATGATTATCAATTTAATTAATTGTCTACTTGATTAACAAACGTAATTAATGCTACACCTTGTTAATTAGTAGAAATATACTAATATATATCTAATTTTCTTAATTAATATAATTAATTAAGAAGATTAAATCTCTCTCTATTATATATTATATTCTTAATATTAATACACTACTAATTATTCAAATTATATTTATAATTTATAATTTAATTAATTTTTAATCAATTTTGGCCTTAATTACACAAAATTATATTATTTAAGTTTACATAATTCTCAAAGCTTGTTTATAATGTTAAAAAGTTGAAAATTTTATGTTTTAATTTTTATATTAATTAAAGTAATTATTTAAATAGAAATTAACTATTTTTAGTCTTAAAATTAATGGTAAATTTAGTAAATTAGCTTTAAAAATCACAAGATAATTATCAATAATAGTTCTAATTGTGCATAATTAGTGAAAAATAGCATTTTTGTTAGTTAATTAATTCTACTAATTATCCTAAACCAAAAATCTAGGTGTTGGCTGAATATCAATAAAGATAATTAGTAAACATGATTAAAAGGTAACGAAATATTTATTAGAGATAAAAAAGACCATTAACAAGTAGGGATAATTACTTAATAATCAAAAATTAGTTTAGCTGATTAATTAAGCTAAAAATATTTGATTTTAGCTGCAAATTGAAGAAGAAAATTAGTTAATTAGCTTTGATAAGTACATGGTAATTATCATAGATAAAAATAACATTAGTAAGCTAGGATAATTAGATCATAGACCAAAAAAAACTAGTTTAGCTAATTAATTAAGCTTTTAAAATTTGATTTAAATATAAATAAAAGAGAAAAAATAAATAATTAGCTTAGATATTTACATGGTAAATAGAGATATAAAAAATTAGCAAGCTAGGATGATTAGCTCATAAAAGAAATAATTTGGCTAATTAATTAAGCTAAAAAACTTAATTTTCTTTATAAATTGAAGAGAAAAATTAATTAATTAGCTTAAATAACTACATGGTAATATCAAAGATAAAAAACACAATTATCCAACTTAAATAATTAACTAATAGACAAAAAAAGTTAGTTTAGCTAATTATTTAAATTAAAATTATCTGATTTTAGTTGTAAATTAAAGAGAAAAATTAGTTAATTAGCTGAGATAAATACATGGTAATTATTAAAGATAGAAAACATTATTGGCAAGCCAAATTAATCAGCTCATAGACACAAAAAAATTAGTTTAGCTAATTAGTTAAACTAAGATTGTTTGATTCTAGCTGTAAATTGAAGGGGAAAATTAGTTAATTAGCTTAAATATTACATGATAACTATCAGAGCTAGAAAACGTTGTTAGCAATCCGAGATAATTAGCTTATAATTACTTAATTACTTTAAGTAATTATCATAATCCATAAATCTTGTTTTTTATTGTTTAATGAAGATAATTATTAAAAATGATTCAAAATGTTAATGAGATATTTATTAGAGTTTGATTTAAGTGCTAATAACCCTTGATAATTAGTTTATAATTATTTAATTAGATTAAGTATTTATCTAAGTTCAAGAACTTTGTTTTTTATTAAAAAGCAATTAGGATAAATAAAAAATCTATTTAGAAGTTTTTGAAAAAATTATTGGAGATATAATATACTATTAGGGAGTTGAGATAATTATACCTTTAGGAGATAACTATTTTAATAAATATTAAGTCAAAAGTAAGCTATTTTTGGACTTATTAAAAAGACAAAAATCAAGAAAAAGATTCAAATTTTTTTGAGATAATGAGTGGAGCTTAAAAATACTTAAAAGAAGCTAGGATAAAAATATCTTACATATATAAACAATCAAAAAATTACTATGTCAAAAATATTACGAGTTGTGGCTACAAATAGCCAAAGCGTTTGGTGAAAAGAGAAATTAAGTAAATCACTAGGGTAAAAATCAAGTTTGATATTTTACATAATAAGTAGATGTCATTTTATAAGGATAAGAAGTCATGGCTCCCAAGAGGACCCGGGCAAACCAACAGATTGAGGAAGATGATAGTATTCCAAAGAGGGCCAGTGCCTCCCACGATCACGAGGCCGGACCCAGTAGTAGTAGGCTGACGGACGAGAGCGTTTGGGTCCCAAAGCTTGATACCTGACCAGTCTCATATGGGTCTTCATTATAAGTTAAGTTTTAAGTAATTCAAATCTTTTAAGTAATAACATTGCATACGTTAGGAAAAGATAAAATTGATCAAAAATCGAAAAGGTATCTTTCAAGAAACCATCATGCAATTCTTGTTAAGCCAGAAAATAAATGTTTTTGGTTAATATAGTTGAATTAGAAAAGATATGATTGATCATCCTTAAGACAGCTTGTCTCAAGACACCTCCGATTCTTTAGTATATTTTGATGAATAATGATGGCTATAAGGCCACTAATAAGTTGGTTACCCCCATGAATGATGAGTCTCTACTCCGTCATGTCTTGATGTTTCTACATAAGCTAGGATACCATTTTCTTATCCTAGGGGAGCTGCCCGATTGTATGGGCAACTTGTTTGGTGTATGGGAGCCCCGATCTTTTGGTGATATATTCATCCCGAATTATGAATAAGGAATGGGTGTCATTTTTCACCCTTAGGTAGACTTGAGACAAGAAGAGTACGGGTCATGGTTATTACGTTGAATGTTTTGGTCGATCATACCATGTCTTAAGTTTAAAGATGCTTGTTTGTTAAAGAATGTTTTTTGATTCAATATTCGTTCTAATGAATCATTGTGCTGGAAAGATAAAATGAACTATTATTTTAAATATTGAAAGAAGATGGTACTAATTAAACAACAAAGGAGCATGTGTGAGTGTGAGGTGGTAAGTGGGGATTGACTAAGGTGGACGGGTGGACCTTATTATTCAGATAACACTCTTCCCTGTGTACTAAAAATGTTAGAAGACTTCTTCATTGGAAGAGGAGTCCATCAGCGGTAGTGTCCTCACTTATGTAGGGGGGGAAAGTGTTGGTTGAGGATATCTTAGCCCATTTGCAGAAGTATTAGGGTCGAAAAAGTTTTTTCAACTTTTAAGTTTTTGTCTCGTTTCCGCTTGCAAGACATGACTAGGTTTTCTTTCTAGGGCTATAGTCCCAAGCCATTGTCAATGGTAAAGGTCTATTCCCTAGATTTTTCTTGAGTGTAACTTGATGTGTAGTAACAGTTTTGTTACATGGAATGAAATATGCTTGTTTACTTAAATGATCAATCATTGTTCAAATCATATCATGCTTATGTGTAGTAAGAAGAAAACTAGTAATGAAATCTATTGAAACATGTTCCCAAGGTATTTCAGGAATGGGGCATGATGCAAAAGACCTAATCTCTTACCTATGGCAAACTTAATCTTTTGACAATCCAAATAAAATTCAGCATTCTTCTTATCAATGTGCATAGTAGGACAAAAGAAACCACAACACAAATTCTTATGAGTAGCAGCAAAACCTTGATGACCAATATCTAGAAGATTATGCAATTCTTTAATGATCATGAGACAAAATGGTTGTGTAGCACAAGAAATACGGAATTGATTTTGAATTGTGTACTCCAAAAATGAATGTGTAGCATGCTCATTCATGTGCAACCATGTGGACTTAAAATCATTATCTTATACAAATAATATACTTTCAATGATATTGAGATTATTAAGAGATGATCTTCTACTCAAAGCATCAGTCACAATGTTTCTTTCCCACATTGATACTAAATAGTAGGATGAAAAATTGAATGAAAAAGAACCACATAATGTATCTATAAAAAATTGACAACTGAGAGATCAGATATTTGGATCCATTTAATGACAAAATCAGAATCCATTAAATAACATTTCCAAATTTTAAGTGCATGTATGATAATTGTGAGTTCTTTTTCATATGTGTTGTACTTTGTTTTAGAAGGTTTAAACTTTCGTCTTTCAAAAGAAATTGGGTCAGTATCTTGAATAAGTGTGGTACATATACCTCTTCCATTAGCTTCCATTACAACAACAAAGAATGGATGAGAAAAATCAAGCAGTGCTAAAATAGTTACATTGATCAACGACTCTTTCAAAGCTTAAAAAGATCAATCATGCAAATGATTGATCAATCATGCAAATGAATCCAAACATAAGGTGTGGTTTTTTTCAAAACCAACGTGAGATAAGATACCTTGTACATAAAATTCTTGAGCTATAATAACTACATAAGCCAAAGAAAACAATCTCAACTCATGCAAATTTCTAAGAATTGTCCATGATTTGATAGCTTCAACTTCCTTAGGATCTACATGAATACCATCTTTAAAGACTATCTGTCATGTCATTGAATATCTAATATCTAACCAACCCAAACAATTTTCTCATATTAAACTGATCATTTAATGTGGGATAATAAATGGGAACAAGGGTTAGAATATAGACATGTGCTTACGGATCTATCTCAACACGGGGCCAATGGTAAAGGGGCCCAAATGAGAGATGGTCTATCAAAGAGCAAGGTTAACTAATGGAGCTTAAAAGACCTTAGGGTTAGTTTCATTAAAGACCTCCAATGGTTAGTGTAAAAGTCCTTTGACCTTAAGCAAGCTAGGGCTGAGCTTGAGGTGGGAACCCGACCTAAACTTGTCTTTGACCTTAAGCAAGCTAGAGTTGTGCTTGAGGTGGGAACCCGACCTAAACTTGCCTTTGACCTTAGGCAAGCTAGGGCTGAGCTTGAGGTCTGAACTCCACCTAAGGTGCTTGTCATGCTTGATGATTAAGGTACTTGAGGTACTTGTCATACTTAATGAGGAAGTTGCTTGAGAAGCTTCCTATGCATAAAATTCCCAAAGGTAGGGGGGGGTAAGAAGCTTGCTACGCATGGGGGGTAAGATGCTTGAGTCAAAAAGAGACCCTACACACTTAATGAGGAAGTTGCTTGAGAAGCTTCCTATGCATGGGGGGTAAGATGCTTGAGTCAAAAAGAGACCCTACACACTTAATGAGGAAGTTGCTTGAGAAGCTTCCTATGCATAAAAGTCCCAAAGTTAGGGGAATCTTTGAGCTAACCTTCCACTCACCAAGGGGAACCCCTTTTCTAAAAGGGCACATGGGACACATGTCAGACTCTCACTAAGCTTAACCACATGGTGTGCTTGAATGCTATTGGTTGGGCTAAAGAGGGGTCCAATGAGCTTCTACTTCCATCCAACAATATATCTAGATATTTTCAAGCTCTCTCTCTAAGGGGTAAGGAGAACACTTGTCAAAAGACTACCCATGTACTTGACTGCATGCTGCATTAGGGGAATATACTCTACACACTCACTCATTTGGAAGGGCATTCTCACTTGGTAAAAGTTGAGGAACACCACCTCCTTCTCAAAGCTTGTGAGAAGTGAGAGCCTACATCAACACTCTTGGCTATGGAATGCAAATCCAACCAAGAGCCATGCTTCAATGCTTAAGCTTGCCATCTTCTCCATCTCCATTACTATGTTATTATGTATGCTAGCAAGAAGAGTAATGATAAGTGAGGAACTATTTCTTTCTCCTATGGAATGTTTCTTCTTCCTCTTCCCTACCCTCATTCCCCGCTAGCTCTCTCCACCTTTGAAGGTATTTGAGGCCTTGGGACTGAGGCTTGGGATAGTTAATGCTTTCTACAAGTTTATGTTATGCTTGTGATGCATGAAGCTTTCCATTTGTACTGCATCACGTAGGTCACAAAGAACACAAAGATTGTATTGTACCAAGTCTCTATTGATGGGAGAAACTATAATACAAATGCCTATTGGAGGGGGAACCAGCTCCATATGAATCCGGTCCTCAACTATTGTCATGTTCTCTAAACTCTCTCTCTTGCAAAAGTATTGTTCATGCCAAGTTAACTAAGTACCATGTTTATGTTGCTACCATCAATTAAGTTCACCCGCTAAGCTCACAAAGTAATCTCTCAAAAGTGCTTCACCTAATTTCCTAATTCCGCTACTCTCAAAGTTCATAGGCCATTTCCATTACATTGGTATCAGAGAATTTAGTTTCTCTTTTCTTGCTTAAGAAGAGAGGTCCTTAAGTAGCCTATTAATGGTTGATTTTGTTAATTATATTAGGGTAAGTGGGACTGGGATCTATTATTGGCTTTGTTGAGCCCACTATGTGGGATATGGTGCACACCTCGGGAGCTTTGGTCTTAATAATGGAGTCTTTTTAGATTTGCCTACGGCTTTACCATTATTGAGCCATAAGAAGTCCGAAAGGAGGTATCCCTCGGCAACTTCGCTATGTTAGACTCACTCCACTACTCTCTATAATTAACCAATTTGAGCCGTGGGTGTAGATAATTAAGTGCTTATTTTCAAAGTCTAAGAGAAGTAGCAACTAAGGTTTTGAATTTCCAAAGCATAAACTAAGTAAACACCTAGGTTTAATTAACATGGCTGACAATAACCAAGAGAGTAGAATGAACATTGATAACTTTGATTTTGCACATGAAGGTGTTAATGATGATGCCCCCATGTTTGTTGATTATCTTGTCACTAGGTTGCAACAAGCTATGGGCAACCGCGCTTTGCAAGCCGAAGTTACTCAACAACTTCGTGCTTATGGTACTTCCTTTCCTCTCCAAGAGGAGAAAGAGCTTAGGAGGCCTCTTGATGAGACCCCCAAAAGAATACTCTCTCCCATACAAGAGGAGGAATCCAAAGAACAAGAAAGTAATGAATCCCTAAGTTCCTCCAAAGATGTAGCTCCACGAAGATGGCAGACTAAAAGATCGCCAACTCTTTCCAAGAGGAAACGGTTAACCCATTGTCCTTCTCCTCGTCACTCCAAAAGGGAAGAGAGGAAACCAAGGAAGAAAAGGGCAAGAAAGAGGTCACCCTCTTCTCCTTCTTCTTCACCTTCCTCCTCTTCCGATGAAAGCTCTGGCTATTCTCCTAGAGAATACAAGAGGGGAGGACATCGCAAATCTTACCCTGCATGGCGAAGGTCACAAAAGCTAAAGAAGTTCAAAGATAGAGGAAAGAGTATCTCTTTTCCCACCTATGATGGCACCTTTGGTGCTACCGACAAAGTATTGACCTTCATCCAACAATTTGATACGGCCTTTGAAGACGAGGACTTCACGGAGTCCTCCAAGCTACACCATGTAGCTAAGCACTTCCAAAAATCGGCTCGTCGATAGTGGGCAAGCCTTCGTGGCAACGGCGACACCCCAAAGACATGGAAAACTCTACGAGTTTCCATCATGAAGCAATCCCTTGCAAGTGATGCAAAGAAGAATGTGCTTACCAAATGGTGAAGTTTAAAGCTTCTCTCTCATGAGTCTATCCACAAATATGTGGACAATTTTTGGGATTTATATCTCAAGGCTATTGTCTTTCAAAAGATAGACTCCGCCGAGAAAAAGCAACAATTTTGTGTGGGATTACCCAAAGAGATGGCCAAGTATGTCAACTCTCAATGGCCTGGTTCTATCACCGAAAACATCCACCGAACCATGGTTTCTTCACGCATCAATTTCCAACAAGGTACTAGACAGAATATCAAGCCCATGGAAAATAAAGACAAAAGTGATGCCGAGAGGAAAACCAATGCCCAAATTCTTACCAAGGCTATTCCAACAACAACAATAATCGGTCCAAGGAGAAGGGAGTTTACAAAGGTAAATATAAACTCCCTCCTAAAGAGCTAGAAGTTTTTTTTTTTTTGTAAGGACCACAAATGTTTTAAGTGTGGGGAGCAAGGCCATGGTTATCGTCCTTGCTCCAAGAGAATTGCCCGCAATGAGACTCCTAGAGTATCTATGTTTGAAGCTCCAAAAGAGGATGCTCATTGCCAAGGATTTCTCCTTTCCTATGCTTGGGGAAAGATGCAAGAGCATGATGCCTTTATTTTGTTTGACCCTAGTTCAACTCACAACTTCATATCCACGGAGTTGACCACTAAGCTAGGCATACAAGCACACAAGATGGGAGATGCATTGAAAGCAAATGGAGCTATCAAGGGACAAGATGTCTCGGTTACTTATTTCATTGGAAAATTAAGGCTTCATGTCCAAAGCTATTTGGACAAAGAGGATTTCTTCATCTCCCCTCTCAAACATGAGAATTTTATCATTGGGGCACCATGATTTAACCGCATGGCTTCCAACATGAAGCTCCTTGAAAGGAGAATCTAGTTCACCTCTACAGGGAAAAGAGCATGCACATAGATGTTTATGAGTTGAGAAACACCATATCCCTGCAATAAAGGGAATGAAGAGGAATTAGAGTTGTCTAATTTCCTTAATGGATCCCAAGATGTTTTCCTTGATGACATCCCTAGTGAGCTACCTCTAAAATGAGGATGATGACCATGCAATTGAGCTCCCACCAGGGAGCTCACTGCCTAACAAGCCTCCTTATCGAGTTTCACAAGCTCAACAAGACGAGATCATGAGGCAAGTGCATGAATTGGTGGAAAAAGGGATGGTGAGGTCTAGCTCCTCTCCATTTTTTTCACCATATCTTTTAGTGCAAAAGAAAGACGACACATATCACTTGTCTGTCGACTATAGAGCACTAAATAAGATTACTATGAAAAATAAATTTTTCGTGCCGTGCATAGAAGATCTATTTGATAATTTACAAAGTTCTAGCCTGAAAAATGCTCCAGACACATTCAAACTCATGATGGACAAAAATCTTCAGGCCACTCAAATTCTCTTGAGGAGTACGAGCGACACCTCCAGGTAATCTTTCAAGCTGTGAGAGAGAATAAGCTTTTAATTAATCAAAAGAAAAGTGTATTTTTCCTACAAGAGATTCAATAGTTAGGTCATGTTATCTCTAAGGATGGCATCCATATGGATCCAACAAAGTTAGAGATAATAAGAGGATGGCCTAATCCAAGGAATATACAGGAGGTACAAAGCTTTATAGGTATGCGTGCATACTATAGATGCTTCATAAATTAAAAAATCTCGCTAATAGCAGGTCTATTACATGACTTAACATAAAAATAACGTTTAAGTATTCATGGACTGAAGAAGTGCAAGAAGCTTTTGAAGAAGCTTAAGGAGAATCTTATCTCTCAATGTGTGCTCACACTACTAAATCTCTCAAAGCCATTTGAGGTCCAATGTGATGCTTGTGGTAATTGCCTTGGATCTATTTTGCTTCAAGAAGGGCTTGCCATAGCATATGAGATTCAAAGACTCAACTTCGATAAGTGAGTATTGGGAAAATACGAAAAAGAGCTACTAGCTATTCTATATGCCCTGAACACATGGAAACACTATCTCTTGGGGACTCCATTCATCCTACGAATGGATCACAAAGCCTCAATAACTTCATGATGCAAACCAATCTCTCCAACAAAAAAATGAGGTGGAAAAATTTTCTTTTACAATTTAAATTTCATATTGCTCACATTGTTGGCAAGCACAATCAAGTGGTCGATGCACTTTCACAACGACCGGGTAAATATGGTGTTTATAGCAACTCACAATGATCTATCTTTTTATGATAGATGAGTATGCTATTGATTGAGACTTTAAGTATGTAATTAAAACTTTTGCATTAGGGAAGAAAAAAGAGCCATTCACCTTGAAGGATGGTTATCTTCCAAACGGCAATAGGCTATGTGTTACTCATCCATACAATAAGAAAGTCATGTATGAATCCCATACTTCTCCTTATGTCGGGCAAAGAGGGAATCCATGATCTACTCTTCAAGGAGTAGAAATGTATTTTTGTTGGTCTACCATGAAAAGTAAACATACAAGAGTATGTTCCAAATGCGTGGTATACCAAAAGTTGAAATTTGATCGAGGGAAGCAACTTGGATTGTTTCAGTCGACAAGATTAGCAAGAAAACACACTCTATGCCTGTCAAAAAGACGTCACATCGAACAGAAACCCTCTTTAGATCTCAAATTTTCAAGTATCATGGCTTTCCAACATCCATAGTGTCGGACAAAGATCCTAGAATGAGCAGTACTTTCATTAAGGGTCTCTTTGAGAATCTAGGAAGTAGATTAAATTTCTCTTTTGGTCTATCATCCACAAACGGATTACCAAAGTGAAATAACTAATCTACCGATTCTTGATTCTACTAAAAGCCTATGTCATGGAATTGAATCAACGTTCTCAATGAGAGAAGTACCTACCTCTTATGGAGTATGCGTACAATGATATAGGCTAAAGAAGGAAGATCCAAAAGTCCCTTACTACTTAAAGTACATGGGAAGATCTTCGCTGCTGATGAATATAGCCGAGACCTACAAGAATCTTTTCCAAATATTAAAGGGGTTATATCCATCTCATAGGAAAGGCAAAAAGGGTTGCTGCTAATAAGCACAAAAGAGCCTTAGCCTTTAAGGAAAATGATTGGGTCTTGCCTAAAGTTCCTCAAGGCTCATCTAAGGCATACTACAGGCAAGAGTCCTATGGACCACCAAGAATATGATGCTAAACTAGCAAAAAGATATTATAGTCCTTTTTAAATTCTTAAGCTAATCAATGAGATGGCTTATCAATAAAAGTTTCCCAACCATTGGCTCGTGCACCATGTTTTCCATGAGAGCCTACGTAAGCTTTACAAAGGAGCGCCATCAAAAGAAGCAATAATTGTTGCAGACCCTCCAAAAATCGAAGATCAAGGAGAAGTACTTCAACCTGAGTCCATCCTATGACATGAAGACAAGGTATTAAAAAATGATAAGATTATCTGACGATATCTTATTAAGTTTAAGAATTATTCTTTTAAAGATGCTAGATGGATGCAAAGAACCTAGCTTAAAGATAATATGAACATTGTCAATGCTTACAATGTTGCACTAGAGTAAGCATATGAAAATGCATTTTAAATGAAAAATGTTTTGTCTTATAAGACTAGTTCTCTTTTTATTGTGCACAAGTTTAAGAAGTATACATGCTTAAAATCATGTTTGTGGTGACAACGTCTCCCAAACACCAAGTAGAACTTGTCACTCTACTTTGGAAGTATGATATGGACTAAAGAGCAGACATGCTTGCGGTAGCTATGTCTCCCAAGCACCAAATGGATTAGTCACCCATCTTGGAATGACGTCGTAGGGTAAAAAGGGATCCTCTACCCACTAAGACAAATTGACTAATGACTATGACTTTATCTCTTTGACCTCATAGTCGAGGACGACTATGATTTCAAGAGAGAGGTAATGTCATTAAATATTTAATATCTAACCAACCCAAATGATTTTCTCATATTAAACTGATCATTTAATGTGGGATAATAAACGGGAACAAGGGTTAGAATATAGACATGTGCTTACGGATCTATCTCAACACGGGGCCAATGGTAAAGGGGCCCAAATGAGAGATGGTCTGTCAAAGAGAAAGGTTAACTAATGGAGCTTAAAATACCTTAGGGTTAGCTTCATTAAAGACCTCCAATGGTTAGTGTTAAAAGTCCTTTGACCTTAAGCAAGCTAGGACTGAGCTTGAGGTGGGAACCCGACCTAAACTTGCCTTTGACCTTAGGCAAGCTAGGGCTGAGCTTGAGGTGGGAACTCCACCTAAGGTGCTTGTCATGCTTGATGACTAAGGTACTTGAGGTACTTGTCATACTTAATGAGAAAGTTTCTTGAGAAGCTTCCTATGCATGGGGGGTAAGATGCTTGAGTCAAAAAGAGACCCTACACACTTAATGAGGAAGTTTCTTGAGAAGCTTCCTATGCATGGGGGGTAAGATGCTTAAGTCAAAAAGAGACCCTACACACTTAATGAGGAAGTTGCTTGAGAAGCTTCCTATGCATAAAAGTCCCAAAGTTAGGGGAATATTTAACCTAACCTTCCACTCACCCAAGGGGCACCCCTTTTTTAAAAGAACACATGGGACACATGTCAGAATCTCACTAAGTTTAACCCATGGTGTGCTTGAATGCTATCGGTTGGGCTAAAGAGGGGTCCCAACAAATATCTAGATATTTTCAAGCTCTCTCTCTAAGGGGTAAGGAGGACACTTGTCAAAAGACTACCCATGTACTTGACTGCATGTTGCATGGATTGGCTAAGGGGAGAGGGGTCCAATGAGCTTGCAGCATGTAAAAATTTTGCCCAAAGCAAGGAAGGGGGGTGCTAGGGGGATATACTCCACACACTCACTCATTTCGAAGGGCATTCTCACTTGGTAAAAGTTGAGGAACACCACCTTCTTCTCCAAGCTTGTGAGGAGTGAGAGCCTACATCAACACTCTTGGCTATGGAATGCAAATCCAACCAAGAGCCATGCTTCAATGCTTAAGCTTGCCATCTTATCCATCTCCATTACTATGTTATTATGTATGCTAGCAAGAAGAGTAATGATAAGTGAGGAACTATTTCTTTCTCCCATGGAATGTTTCTTCTTCCTCTTTCCTACCCTCATTCCCCGCTAGCTCTCTCCACCTTTGAAGGTGTTTGAGGCCTTGGGACTGAGGCTTGGGATAGTTAATTCTTTCTACAAGTTTATGTTATGCTTGTGATGCATGAAGCTTTCCATCTTCATTGCATCACATAGGTCACAAGGAACACAAAGATTGTATTGTACCAAGTCTCTTGATGGGAGAAACTATAATACAAATGCCTATTGGAGGGGGGACCGGCTCCATATGAATCCGGTCCTCGACTGTTGTCATGTTCTCTAAACTCTCTCTCTTGCAAAAGTATTGTTCATGCCAAGTTAACTAAGTACCATGTTTATGTTGCTACCATCAATTAAGTTCACCCGCTAAGCTCACAAAGTAATCTCTCAATAGCGCTTCACCTAATTTCCTAATTCCGCTACTCTCAAAGTTCATAGGCCATTTCCATTACATGTCACAAATACTCAATGTTAAATTGAAAGAAAGATCTCTTTTTAGGATTTAAATACATGAAATTTTTTTGTAGCAAATCAAAAATATGTGTAAGATGCTCTTTGTGTTCATGGACGGACTTATTAAAAACCAAGATGTCATCAAAGAAAAAATCTTAGTGGTCACTGAAAATGCCATTGATCATATGTATGAAAATATGACGTGCATTAGCAAACCTGAATGGCATAACAAGAAACTCATAGTGTCCTGTTGGAGTTCTAAGTGCTGTTGTAAATGTCTTCTTATACCATTTTGACTTGGTGATATCCCAATTTCAGGTCAAGTTTACTAAAGATGGTTTCGATTTGTCTAACAAGCCATCTATTAGAGGAATAGGGAATTTGTTTTTAATTGTGATCTTATCAAATCTCAATAGTCTATGCACAAAAGGAAGGTACCATTCTTCTTCCTGACAAGAAGAACATGTCTTGAACTTTGGGGGGGGGGGGGGGGGGGGGGGGGGTAAGTGGATTTATATGATAAGGTGCATGATATGGTAGTTCGCTTTCAGGAATGATGTCATTTTTATGGTTTGATGGTCTAGATGGTGGTAATTCATTCATAAAACAATCTTGCAACTGTGTGAGAAATGTCTTGTGCAACTCAACACATATGGTTGTTTCATTGGTAGTTACTTTGGTCACAATCACTAAGTGTGGTTTTTCTTGTTTGCAGATTACTCTCTTGGTTTAGGTGTGAGATTAAAGTACAATTTTTGGTGTTTCAATTATTTCTTTTAAATGACTTGATTCAACATTGTGTGTAAATGAAAGAGAACATGTAGGGTGATCAAACAACTCGTGATGAAATGGCATACCAAGGATCATGTGTATAGGTGCAACAAGAAATGTTCTTTATTGATCAAAAATTTTCATGATAATCATTAAATTCTCCAATTGATGATAAAATTGAACTTTTAATTATCTAACACACTTTTCACTTTATGCTTAGATTTCATTTGAGAGAGAGAGTTAATTTGCTAGATGTGAAGAAATAAAATCATGACTACTCCCATGATCAAGCAAAATAGTGATCTATGTGCCTTGTTACCCTTGACCTTAATAATGCATGAGGAGAATAGGAATACATGGATCTGCTTTGATAACGATAGTAATTTGGATCATATGCTTTTTTGAAGCAAGCTTCTACGTCCATAGTATCTTCATAAGGTGGTCCTTGCTCTATCATGTTTGATTGTAGTAGATTGTTAATTATGAGCCCGATGGTTATTGTTGTTGTTAAGCTTCTGGTTGTTGTTATTGTCCTTTGAATTTGGATAATAATATGCAAAATGATCAAAGGGGTGACATTTATAAAAGTTAACATTCTTGAAAGCATTGCCATTGGGTTTGGGCTTATGGCTTGTATGGGCAGTGAATTGTCGAGTTTTGGTTGCTCATGTGCTAACATATTGAATTATTTCCAGTAAATTAGACAACTCCAAAACCAATTTGCACATTTTCATTTTGATTTGATTTTAATAAGAACCCATTGTCTGCACGCTTTATATTTGCATTGTGTAGGTAGAAATTGGCATTTAAATAGCATTCGAAATGCATGCCATGTGTGAGGACATGTGTGATATTGTTTCATGGTATTCCACCATAAAGTAGCACTATTATAAGATGAATAGTAGCACACTTAACCATGTCACACTCAAAAAAGTGCTCATCTTGAAAATAGTCGTTTGATTGGCTAATCCATGCAGGTATTGTGCCACCTTCTTTAGTGCCATGGAAGAAAATCGATGTGTTTAATGCACTCATATGTCCCAAAAAGAATTGCAGATGCAATATTTGCTCAGAAATAGTAGGTAGTAGTGGTAAGTGCACCATAATGCAAATAATAATAGGTATAGTACAAATCTAAAGAACAAAATAGAAAAAAGTCACTTACCTGCTGAGAAATTGATGCCCGTAGGTGCATTAGAGCACATTGACACCAAACAAATAAGAGTTCTTTATCAATTTCAATGTTGAATTGCTTTTGAGCCTATGACATCCGTAACTTTTTCCTCTTTCAATTTCGAACGATGAAAATTTACAGGGGTAGAGAATCGGCAACGATGATATAGGTAATTGCTGCAAAATATTTTAGAATTCTAAAATTTTCAACGATTGTTGATTTTCTTTTGGCATCGGATACTTTGTCGAGGAGCTTTGTGGGTTTTTGGTGGAACTTTGAAAGCACCAAGAAAAAATTGGTGAGAATAGGGCCTTACTAAATTTCTTTTCCTTGTGTAGTTTATGGATCAACTTTAAAAAAAGGCTTAACATTTGTGGCTTTTGGAGCTTTTGGGTGGCTAGAGAGAAAATTTTTGCAAGCATCCTTTTCCTACTCCAACCATAACACACAAAAAATGACCAATGTTAGTGTATCTAATTTGTGGAATGCAAGTGCCAATAGAAAATGCACTTTACATCAATTCGGAACGTCCTTAATCACTAAGTTAAACCTGATTTTCCATTAGATCTTTTCCCCAGGAAGTTGTAGAATATAGTTTTCCAACAAGTCTTCACAAGCCTCTCTAGTCTATTCTTGCAACCTCACAACCCTTATATCATATAGAAGAGGAGTTGCAATGGATATGGCTGATTTTGCTCTTAACAAAGGTGGTGCATAGGTGGAGGTGTTGGCCTTTGGGTAGTTTTTGCACCCATGAGGTCTTTTGATTAGGTGAGGTGGAAATGCAGGCTTTGCATGTAGGAGCACCCCCTACTCATCCCTTATCATCCTCCTTAGGCCATGCAGTGTGTTGACCTATGTCACTTTTTGGTAAGTGATAGATTTTTTAGGGTGTTGAGTTGGAAATAATGTAACTTAATAGCTAGTTTTTCCATTGGGTTTTAAGTTGTTTCAAAGTAGTTCTCTCATGATATGAGTGTGGACCTCCTTCCTTACCTACAACTAGTGATGTCCCAATTAAGACTAACTAGAGGCACGATGTCCTCAAAGAGTTCCTTAATGCCCATTAGACAAGAGGTTTACAATAGTTCCAAGGTACAAACTTGGGGGTACAGTTACATTTGTGGAGGTATTTCTTGACGATCCTCCAAAGCTCAATTTTTTCGTATTCAATCTAGCAGAAGTTGTTTACAAGATGCTTGATATCTTTAATTGCTATAAAAGGATTAGTTACAAAAGAGAATTGCATTGATGTGAGAGAATGGTCTTATGTGACTATCTCAATGGTTTATTTTCCTGTTGTGGATGTATTTAATGGTAGGTATTGGGAGTGTGTGATCCTTGGAGGACATTGCCTGAATTAAGGTTCCATTATTAACGAAGAGGTTCTTGAGAGGAATGTGGTCTCTTGGCCAATGTTGTCACCGTAAGTGGTAGGACTATCATCAATAAGTAAGCATGAGGGATAAATAGGGTGTCTTTGATGAAGAAGTTAGGGTCTTTGATGTTAATCCAAAGGATATCATCAAAACTATGAATGCTTGTTGGAACTTGTGAAGCTTGTCTATGACATTAGGATCCAATTTTAAAAGAATGTATCTTTTTATGCATGCGTATAGATGCTACACCACATTGGTGAACATGCTAGACGAGTTGAGGTTTGGAGTGAGCTTGAGAGGAAGCTTTTTTCATAAACACCCTCGCCTGACAACAATTGGAAAAAAGCTATCTCAATGGTATCTCAAAAAAAGCTCGCTCAAAGTAGCTCTATGAACAAGCTTACTATGTTCTCTTCCATATTTTTATCTCCAATTTCTTTCACACACTCTCTCTCTAGCTCTATGCTCTTGTACATCAATCTATATTTCTTGCATAGTGCATTGCCAAAATAATACACTAATCTCTCTCTCTCTCTCTCTCTCTCTCTCTCTCTCTCTCATATTATTATCTTCAATTTTTGTCACTCTCTCTCTAGCACTATGCTCCTGTACATCTATCTCTATTTCTTTCACAACTTAAACAATCCATGGTGCATTGCTAAATCAATCTACTTCTCTCTCTCTCTCTCTCTCTCTCTCTCTCTCTCTCTCTCTCTCTCTCTCTCCCAATTTAACTAAATTCAAAAAATTCTAACAATTAGAAGCAATCTTTCAAGACACTCTTAATTCAATTTCACAGCTGCCCAAATGGGGATACAAGAATTCCAAGGGTCAAATATGGGTGCACTCAAGTACAAAAATTTATTATATTCAATGGCCGGGTGGCTCTAGCTCTACAATACTTGGCTTTGAGGCCATGCATGCTCCTTCAGTCATCTTGTCCCAATCAATCACTTGCCTCTTTCCACGCTCTTGCTTCCCTCTCAGGTGAATGGCCTGTTTGTCCAAGACTGTTTACGAGACTGGGCACCCTCCTGTTGCATGTGGTTAGCTGCAATTGGGATAGTTGGCTTAATGGTTAATTATGTGCTCTCTATTTGATTTTACTAACAGTGAGTACATGATGATTTGTAGATTGGAATTCTAGGAGTTGACGAGGAGGCGCCGAAAAATACTAATCCTCTCGATTATTTTATTCTAACACAGTATTGTAGATCTTTTATCAATAAGACACTATGGCTGCTTTGAAAATAGGACAGTGTGAGAACTCACCCTAAGAGGCTCATGCAATAAGTAAGGTGTTCCACTCATAACTAAAGTGGGACTAAAGTGTAAAAGAGGAGCCTCCAATTTTTGGCACCAACAATAATATCAAATACCAAACTCCACAAGAGGTGCCATGGAGTTTGGGGCTACAATCTTTAGGCCTTTCTTGTGTAGATTCTCTAAATTTTCCTTTTCCTCTCTCTTATGCTATGATGTGTTACATTGTGTACTCCATGATTATGTCTACATCTCTTACACCCCTCTTACACTCTTCCCTTGTCAATTTGTTCTCTTGTGTGTGTGTGTGTGTGTGTGAGAGAGAGAGAGAGAGAGAGAGAGAGATAGTCTAGGTGTGTGTGAGTACTTGGTAATTGAAAGGGATGGTGAAAGGTTGACAGAGAAGTGTGCAAGCAAACTTGAGAATTTGAAGCAACCGTTCTCCCCGTCTCCCCTTCCAACAGTGGTATCAGAGCTTTGGTTAGAGTTATCGACACGAAATTTTCAATTTTGAGAGAATCCTCAAATTGCCAGATTAATCGGCGAATTCTTCCACAAATTTTACTGATCGACAACATAATTGGGTATGTGTAGAACTTAATTCATACTAAATTGCTAAAGCTGTCGGATTTGTGAAGACATGCGGGTGAGCAACCGAGAACGAAGTTTTATTGAAGAGCTTTGAGAGATTTGGTGAATTCGATTTGACATCGGAAAGTTTTGAAGAAGGTTTAGAAGGGATGTATTTGACATCATTAAAGTTAAAGAAAGAAGAGAAGAGGGGACGTAGAAGAAGAAGAGGATTAAATATCTATGCGACGAGGAGAGTTGAACTCAAAGACTTGTTATGAAATCAGATATTGATTAGAGGCGGAATTGAACCCCGAAGACTAGAAGGAAGCCAACAAGAAGCAATCAAAGCCGACTCAAGATGGTAGAGGTTTCCCATGCAAAGGAAATCAACCAAAAGCCAACCAAATTGAGTTTTTTTGGCTCAAACCTGCCGCAAGAAGGCCCGTCTACACACACCAAACCAATCCATTACCTTGCCATGAGAAGGCCCACCTACACACACCAAACCAAGCCGTCTGATGACCACCAAATTGTCGAGGCTTTGCATCAAAAGGAGCACCCTAATTCACTGGTCAATTTTGTATTCTTCCTCGCGAGCTAAAAATGGCGTTGGCGATCGCCCTCGTCGTCCTTCTCCCTCTAGCAATGTCGACCGACTACAGCACGCTACTCACCTTAGCTTTTCACACCTTTTCAACTACAAAACGTGAGTGTTTACACTAAAAGCAAGGCCGGCCACCCATAGATTTACCCCCAAAAAAAAATCTTCTCTTAAGAGGGTACTCACCCTATTTAAGATTTTGGAGGGCTGATGACACAAGTAGGGCAGCAGCTAATCCCGAACCCCTTTGGCCGCCCAACGTCAAAAAAGAAATTGTTGTTCCAAGAGAAAATCCGGTCGCCTATCACTCGCGATCTCCATATAGATTCACAGACAAGGCTATTACTTGGTGATATATATATATATATATATATATTATATACAAATTTATATATATATGTATACATATCACTTTGATTGAAGCTCTCTTAACCTTGCTTTATCCGAGAATCCTCAAGCCACACCAAATTCCAACCAATGTCCAACTGGCTGATTAACTTGAGATGAGGGAGATCGTATGCTGGAAAAAAAAATTCCAATCAACTTGCATGTGAATTATCAACCGATCACCACTTTTGAACTTGCCATTGTACTCCACAACTTGGAGTGGACGGTATCTACGAGCTAAGTACCCATTTATTTTTGCTTATTTTGTTATGTTTAATTCTTAAGCGTTACTCTACATATCATCATATACATATACACTCATAGCCTTTTTACTTATTTATTTTAAATTTAAAAAAGAAATAAAAAGAACACGCAATCATGGCACACCTTCCACAGGCACCCACAGTGGTTGAGCAGCTTGCCAATCTGCAACAACAATCTCTTACGTATGAACATATGCAAAGACAAGAGCTTGAAGATAAATTATTGCATTCTGCACACATAGAATCTGCACTGCCACCCAAGAAATTTTTTTTATCAAAAAGCCTTCACTTTCAAGGATTTTGATGGCACTAAAGATGCTAGCCCGATCCTAGCATGGGTTAGTCAATTAGATGATTATTTTCATGATGAGGAATTTCTCAAACGTGAAATGGTAAAGTGTGCAGCATCAAATCATCTCATTGGTAGCGCTGCATTTTGGTGGAACGCCACCAAACAGCATGGTAAAAGACCACGTACCTGGCATGCATTCAAAAAGTTGTTTTTACCTCAATTCTTGCCCACACACTATAAAGCTAAAGCACAATGCCAGTGGGATTTAATCCGAAAGGGTCGAAATGAAGAAGTACAGGGTTATACTGATCATTTTTGGAATTTTTAATTCAATTTTCAAGCTATTGAACATGTCAGTCGTCGCAAGAAATTAAAATGTAAATATATATCTGGCTTAGCACTACAAATTGGTGTTGAGGTAGATATGTTTGAACCAAATTCACTATCAAAGGCTATTAATTTGGCCCTTAATGCGGAGAAGAAGAAAGCTGGACAACCCTCTCACACCGAACAAACTGCTAACATTAACCGTAACAAGAGAGCTTCTTTCTCTTGTAATTTTGATAGGAACAACATCAAAGCCGTACCTTTTTTAAGAGATGCCGATTTGACAATTCTGCGACAACTTCTCAACCTTATAACAACAACACGCAGCAACGAGGCAACCAAAATTCTTCCAACCAACGTACTAATCAAAATTCTAATGGTAATAAAAAGGTAAAGTGTTTCAAATGTTTTCAATATGGTCACTATGCAGATAAGTGCCCAAAAGGTTCTGCTAAGAGCAATGGCCAACCGAATGGCCAATCTAATAGAGTCACCCAAAATCCAAACCAAAGACCCTTCAACAACAACCGCCCCAACGGTGCTACTATTAACCTCATTGAAGATGCTAACTCCCGACGACAATGACGTGGAAGCTAATTACAATGAGGCATATGATCTTGAGTATGATCACGATGACAACCCATGTTCATGTACTCCTATATCTCCTCACGCTTTGTTTAAAGTGCAAGGCACAACCATTCTTTTAGATGATGGCGATAGCCATGATTTCATTTCTGTAGGGTTGGCACAACAACTCTCTCTCTCTGAAATTTCTTCACCTCACAAGTTAATTTTTTTTTAATAATCAATGTTTTATTTGCAAAACCCAAGTCACAGTTGCAGTTTGCATTGGTGAATTTTCACAAGCACGGACATTTCTGGTGGCACCATTGCATGGTTTTGATATGATTTTGAGAATGCCATTTTGTCATGAATTTGATCCGTTGATTAATTATAAAACACATACCATGTCTCTCACTCATAATAATCAAAATTTCTCTATCCAAGCAACACTAGCACATCAAAAATTTCCACTTCTCTCACACACTCAAGCCAAAAGAGCAATTCAAAAACAAGGGAAAACATATCTGATGCTGGTAAATCAATTTTTTGTTGAAACTGAAACCTCACATAACTCTTCACTTTCACAATTTTAGAATTGTTTCATGCATGATCTACCACCTGGAATTCCACCCTCACGCTCAAAAGATCACATAATAGATATTATATCGGGTAGTGAAACCCCTTGTTGAGCACCATATCGTGTAAATCCAACTGCAGACATAGAAAGACAAACTCAAATCACTGACTTGCTTGAGCAATGACTTATAAGACCTAGTAGTTCACCATACGAAGCTTCAGTACTTCTTGTTAAGAAGAAAAATAGAACTTTTTGTATATGTATTGACTACAGGGCTTTAAACAAGATCACCATCAAAATAGGTTCCCTATTTCTAGAGTGATGATTTATTAGGCAAATTGAAAGGGGCAAACATCTTTAGCAAAATTGACCTCAAATTAGGGTATCACCAAGTCAAAATGTTTGATCAAGATGTCTACAAAACTGCTTTCAGAACACAAACGGAACATTATGAATTTCTTGTCATGCCATTTGGTCTAACAAATGTACCAACCACATTCGCACGCATGATGAATAGAATTTTCATTGACCATCAAGATTTTGTGATTGTATTCTCTGATGACATTCTTGTATTCAGTAAATCAGAACAAGAACATAAAGAGCACTTAATACACGTATTTGAAATACTTGCATACAACCACTTGTATCTGAATCCTGAAAAGAGTTCATTTTTCCAATTCGAAAATGAATATTTGGGACACATTGTATCGGGTAAGGGAATACATGTAGACCCCAAGAAAGTTGAGCCATTCAGTCATGGCCTAGACCCAAAAATTTGCACGAACTTCGTTCTTTTATTGGTCTATGCAGTTACTACGAGAAGTTTGTATTTAACTTTGCTTACAAATCTCATTACCTCACTCTCCTGTTAAAGAAAAATTATCCTTATGAATGGTTTGATTTGTAAGAAAGTTCCTTTAATGTACTCAAGATTGCTTTGATAAATGCACCACTACTGCAATTGCCTGACTTTGATAGACCATTCTTTGTCGTAGTCACTGATGCTAGTGGAAAAGGTATTGGTGCAATCCTTATGTAAGATAACCATCCACTTGCATTTGAAAGTCGTAAGTTTAAATTGTCTGAAGCAAAATTTAGTATTTATGACGAAGAGTTGACTGCTGTTGTACATGGTTTGAAAATTTGAAAACACTATTTAACGGGTCCTAATTTAATCATCAAAACTGATCAACAAGATATCAAGTATTTGATGTCTCAACCCTTAGTAGACGATAGACATATTAAGTGGGCTGCCTTCATTCAAAGTTTTCAATCCAATATTCAATACCAACCTGGTAAGGAGAATGTTGTAGCTGATGCTTTGAGTCGAAGACCCTCTCTTAATAGCCTATCAACCATTACAGGTGCTTCATTTAATTCAATGCGTGATACTTATGCACATGATGACAATTTCAAAACCACATGGTTGCATATGATTGAGAACTCTGTGTACACATTTTGGGAGTACACTATTCAAGAAAACTTTCTTTATTTCAAACAAAAATTGTGCGTAGCTAAATCTTTTTGTACATTGATCATTGAAAAATTGCACAAAACCACCCTATGCTGGACATAGAGGATTTATTGTTGCTTTTCAAAACTTATGTCGTGATTTCTATTGGCCTACTATGAAAATTGATGTTAAACTGTAATTTTCAACTTGTTTGATTTGTCAAAAGGTCAAAGCAGCAACATGTAAGAAATTGGGACTTTTACACCCTCTTGCTATTCCTGAAAAAGCTTGGGAACATATTTCAATGGATTTTGTTACTGTATTTCCACTCACTATTCACAAGCATGATATGATTTGGATTGTCATTGACCATTTTTCTAAACAAACATACTTCATTCCTTGTAAGAAAAACTCACAGCACATCAAGTTGCAATTCTATTTCTTAAAGTTGTCTTCCCACATCCTGGTTTGCCTAAAGTTATAATATCTGATCGAGATTCCAAATTTTGTAGTGCTTCAAAGGACTACTGTTTTTGAAAATCTTGGAACCACACTTTTTTACTTCTTCATTCCAACATGAGTCTAATGGTCAAACCGAAGTCACCAATTGTGACTATCATTGACTTATTAAAAGCTTATGTTTCTTCTCAACCCAAGAAATGGGATGATTACCTGCATATTCTACAGTTTGCATATAACAACACCACTCACACTGCCACAAGTGAATCTCCATTTGAAATTGTGTATGGTCATTCTCTACCTACTCTTGCTTCACGTCTTTTCAATATTGTGCATGTTCCGCTGACGATTTTACTGCTAATTTTTATGATATTTATACAAGTGTGCATTCTACCATTAAATACAAGAACATTACTAAACAAGCTAACAAGCACTGCAAGGCACACCAATTCAAAGGAGGAGATTATGTTATGCTTCGCAAATGAAAAATGAAGGATCAAAAGTGTTGTACTAATGTTCTTCTTAAACTTGCTCCTTTTTTTTACGGCCCATTCAAAATCTCTATTGTGATCAATGATGTTTCATTTCGTTTTACCTTCACATTGGCACATTCACAATGCTTTCCACATTAGTCTTTTAAAACCTTTTATAGGACCCCTACCTACACATCACATTTATGAGGATCCACCTTCCACTTGTGGACCAAAAACGACAACTCATCCCTGCACAAATAATTGATCACGAGGCCACCACCACAAGCACTGGCATGGTTTATAACACCGCTATCTTTTGACCTTCAAAGGCCACCCTAGAGAAGATGCCAAGTGGATGCCTGAAAAAAACTTCCGCAACTCTCCATACCTTCTCCACACTTTCCATCACTCACGGTCTAGTTGATTCTTTAGTGAGTAACTAAGGATAGTTGCTATCCCTGGTGGGAGGGATGTTACGAGATTGGGCACCCTCCTGTTGCATGTGGTTAACTGCAATTGGGATAGTTGGCTTAATGGTTAATTATGTGATGTTTATTTGATTTTACTAACAGTGAGTGCATGATGATTTGTAGATTGGAATTCTGGGAGTTGACGAGGAGGTGTCAGAAAATAATAATCCTCTCAGTCATTTTATTCTAGTACAATATTTTAGATCTTTTATCAATAAGCCACTATGGCTGCTTTGGAAATAGGGCAGTGTGAGAACTCACCCTAAGAGGGTCATGCAAAAAGTAAGGTGTTCCACTCATAACTAAAGTGTAAAAGAGGAGCCTCCAATTGTTGGCACCAACAATAATATCAAATATCAAATACCAAACTCCACAAGAGGTGTCGTGGAGTTTGGGGCTACAATCTTTAGGCCTTTCTTGTGTAGATTCTCTTAATTTTCCTTTTCCTCTCTCTTCTGCTATATTGTGTTACTCTGTGTACTCCATGATTGTGTCAATATCTCTTACACCCCTTTTACACTCTCTTACACTCTTCCCTTGTCAATTTTTTCTCTTGTGTGTGTGTGTGTGTGTGTGTGTGTGTGTGTGTGTGTGTGTGTGTGTGTGTGTGTTGTCATAGTCTAGGTGTGTGTGAGTAGTTGGTAATTGAAAGGGATGGTGAAAGGTTGACAAAGAAGTGTGCAAGCAAGCTTGAGAATTTGAAGCAACCGTTCTCCCCATCTCCCCTTCCAACAATATCAGCTGAAGTTTGTTGGCATACTCTTCATTGTCTTCAAAAATGGTAACCATTCAACCCATTTCACTCCCTAGCAATGCCAATGTCACGTGCAATCTCCATCGTACTGCACCACTACGTCATGTTTGCTTGTGTACTGAGTGAGCAAGTGCCACATTAGTCCATGTCCGCTTTCCATGCCTCCTATAAAAAACAATCTTCAGTAGGATAAACAATAACAAAACACATCTGCACTTGTGACTAATGTTTCAATTTACCTCTCAATGGTGTGCCATCTTCTTGTTTTGTAAAGTCTTCCTCCTCGAGAAGATCAAACCAAATGTCCTGCCATGGTAACTTGATGGCTGTTGATAATGATTGTAGCCCCTTTTTCATCACATTCACACCAAGCCGAGCTAGACGACCAATTTGGCACACATCCATATTGTTCCACTGCAAAATTGTTGTATCTGATAGCCCATGCACATGATTGTTGGTGGGAAGGAACAAAGTCAAAGCATTAACTGAAAAATCCATAGACAGCTCCTCACGAATTGCACTGAGGCCTTTCATGATCACATGTGGTTTGTTGAGGCTTAGTAAAGCGTTCTTTGTCTCTTCCTCTGTTTTGTCGGGACTATAATGTGCAATTTGAACTGTGCACCATTAGTAATTAAAACATTACAAAAAATGCACGTCTACAATTCAAGATTAACTCAAAAAACACCTAATATATAACTATATAAAATATCTCATAAATATTAATAGGCCTACCAAATGATGAGTATGTCACTATTTGAATATCTGATACTTCTAGTATCTTTGTTTCTAGACTTGTCATAAAATCAATGATGTCTTTAGAGGTCATGCCGATCACGTTTCTCCCTAATAGCAAAAATAGACCAAAATACAATTTCTCGTCTCAAGCTACGTTATCTCTATAAAAGTTAGTTCACAAGGGAAAATGCATTGAAACCTATTGCTTTCTTTTGTGCGGGCATGCTGCCCTGCGAGCCTCCGATCTCTATGGGTTGCTCGAGCTGCACAGTAGCAAAGTGCTTGTAAGCTAAATAACATCAAATTAGCATCTTGAAAAGCAAGAAATTAATCATCATTTTGATATGAAAGTATTCAGTTCCACATTTATTGAGCGCAAGGAGAGAGAGAGAGAGAGAGAGAGAGAGAGAGAGAGAGAGAGAGAGAGAGAGAGAGAGAGAGAGAGAGAGAGAGAGAGAGAGAGAGAGAGAGAGAGAGAGAGGGGGGGGGGGGGGGGGGGGGGGGCTTAGATATAGGATAAAACTCAACCATTTAAAATATTCTCATGGACTACTCTTACCACCTCAATGTTTCTCTTTGATCCTATATTGATAGCTTTGACCATTAGACATATGTGGGGGCCTTACCAAATGCATCCTTCTTCCATTGTGGCATGTCTGCATACGCTATTGCTTAAGGAGCGCAAGGAGAGAAGGACAGGAAGAGTGAGTGAAAGATAAATAGAGGAGCTTAGAAATATGCTTCTAAAGGCTTCAATAAAGCAATCTGAAATTAAGACATAGAAACTTAGAGATACGCTTTAATACCTCAAAAAATCTCAAAATTCTTACATATAAGAAAAAAATAAGCATTGAATCTTCTATGAAGTATTCATCTCTTTATTGAGACATAAATCAATGCTTTAGACACGAGTCTTGAAAAACAAGGAGCTTAAATTCATTTGTAAAGGATTTTAAAATCCTCTCTGGGTTATGTCAAATTTAATGATTTTTAGAGCTTTAAGCCCTCTTTCTCTTCTCTTTCTCTCACCTTTTCAATCCCCCCTATCTCTTTCTCTCTTGAGCCACTGGGGTGGATGCTAAGCACCATATTAATTGGAGAGATAGTGAGAGTGAGGGATAAACAATGTGGAAAAGATGATTTCAATTTATAGTGAGAGGCATATTTTTAAAAATATAATCTCACCTTCTAGCTCTATATTATCTTATCTTCCTCATGTCCTCTCTCTCTCTCTCTCTCTCACTAACTCTTTCGCCTTTTGCTCTCACCTTATCTGCCTCACGCTCCTCGACCCTCTCGCTCTCTTTTGCACTAGAGAAACCAAAAGAGGTAAATGGAGGGAGGGAGAGAGGGATATAGGGAATGTTTTAATTTAACTTTTTTAATTTTAGGGAGATCATGGAGGTTTGAGATCATGTTTTTTAGATACAGTAAGAGATAGAATGGGAGAGAGGATTAGTAGAGATATACAACAAGCAGAATGGGAATTCAACTATGCAATGAATATGAAGATGGAATGGTGGCAGAGGAGTTTGAAATACATAAGACAATGTGGGTGATTTTTCAAATCCCGAAGGGCAGTAGGGTGCAATGAGAGGGATGGTTGGGCACACACGGTGAAAAGTGAAAAAAGAGCATAAAAAACATTGATGAAGGTACGATAGCTCTTTCATTTTGGGGGATTAGAACCCGATATAACGGAGGAGATAGTGTCTATGGAAGAGGATCAAAGGCTCAATTTATGTGGTTTTGCAATGATAGTGTGGATCACACTTGGCACATTTGCAATAAAATCACACAGTCCTGCAAGAGTGCCTTTGACATGGCCCATGGAGAAATGAACAAACTTGACCACCAATGAATTAATATGAATTTGGAGGCTGCAAGATACACAATCAAGAAGTGTGCAACTACAAATTCAGTACAAGTGCGTTATCGACGAGGAGTGTTAATTGCATCATCGAAACGAATCATCTCGGCAGTTGCAATGGAGGCTCAAACAATGGGGCACACTATTGTGAAGCCTAATTTTTATGAAAAATACTGGTGAAAACATCTACCTCACAGGTCCAAGGTGAGTCTTTAAAGTTCACATCGCAAAGAGTCCGATTTGTACATGTTGAGACTTTGCAGATCGCATAGAACCTAACAAAATATACATGGCTTGCAATCACACTACTTTATCTTCCTTCACTACTTTGGACTGCATGTGAATCATAACATGTTTATTCATTAAATCAATCTCACCAATAAGGATTTGCTTCGAGTGTTTAACTATCATCATACAATGTAGTCGAGTATTATGTGCAACCTTTAACTGTTGGATCCCACAAATAGTCACTCCATGTTCTGTAATTGTACCTTGTAAAATCCATTTGGATAATTGAGACATTTTACTTTGATTCATTGTCATGATGTGTCAGCATTCAATTGATCTCTTTGATTCAATGTCATGATGTGACAACGTTCATTTTATGCTGATATCAATCCCCATGCTAGACCCATAGTATGCCATTTGACGTGTCTGTAAAGTTTCTCTTGACACGACACATGAACTCCTCAAGGCACCCGACAAATGATGTGCGTGCCTAATGATGTATGAGAGGGAACGATCAAGAATTTGTTGCTTGGGGGAGAGAGAGAGAGAGAGAGAGAGAGAGAGAGAGAGAGAGAGAGAGAGAGAGAGAGAGAGAGAGAGAGAGAGAGAGAGAGAGAGAGAGAGAGAGAGGGAGATGGTCTAGCTTGAAAATTCTTCAACAATAATAGCAGTACTAGTAGTACTAGCATTCACAAATCAATGACTATGCGCGAACAAGAAAGAAGGCATGCATGCAGAACATAAGTTAAGTATTAAGAAAAGTGAAAGGGTCATGGTGGCTTTCTAAAACAATAAGAAAGTGATAAAAATCATTTGATTGAGTTTAATTGAAAATTTCAATGTTCGGAAAAGAATTGTCTCAACCTTTTAGCCGGTGAAAATCGAGACAAACCGGTTGCAAACCATGGTAAAGGGAAGAAAATCAATGAAATATGTGAAAAAATAGTTCAAAAATCGTGCAAATTTCATAATTTCTACTAGTATTCTGGTTTGCTTCTTACAAGAAGGAACTTCAGTTGGTGACCACTTAATAAAAGAGACTTTCCCAAACAACGACTAGAATTAAGCTATAGATTGCAAGAAAAGTCTAGCCATGTGAGGCTATGAAATGAAAGGTGAAATAAAAAGAACTCATTAATATAAATATATATGTGTGTCTACATGTATGTATAGAATTTACTAGAATTATGCGGTGGAGCTTCACTTTAGCATTCTACAACAATAGAATGCAAAAATCGTCAACACATGTTGGATGTGAAATGAAAGGTGAAATAAAAAGATCCATTTAAATGTTTTAAAATTGAAATAACATTTAAGGTAAGTCTCAATCATCACTGAAAACATTGAAAGTATGTCTCACTCTCCTCTCCTCAAAGGCTTCGTCTAGAAAGCCAAAAACCTTAATTGAGCATGAATCCATCCATTAAGAAAGGAATCTCTCGATTAATTCATTACAGTCCCCAAGCTGGCGACTTGAGAGACTCAGATTATAACATAGTGGCAAACTAGTATGTGACCCGCGTGTTGCTGCGGCCAAAAAATTAAATGCTTCATTCCTGCAACATCATTCACTCGAAGATTTTTCAATGCTTTCTTTGTGTTTGCAACATGTAATATTAATTGTACAATGAATGTTTAATTACCCTATACTTAAATATAAGTTTCTCAATCTACCTACTAATGCCCAAAAAAGTGGATCTACAACCTTTCGATGCACGTGTACCATAGGGACACGATTACCAATGAATATATAATTCTTTGTTCTTACCATATACATGTGATAGTGATGTGTGTGAACACACTAGGACCGTCGGGGCATTTTTTCCCTCTTTAGGAGGTTTTTCCCCCGTGCATTGTATATACACCCATCACTCTAGGGCTATCTATCTTTCCATTGCACACTAAGTAATACACTCTCTATTGTGTGCCTTGAGCTTCCTTCGTGTTCTCCAAGCTGTGTGGGTTTTCCTGCAACCCTAATTCCAACAATTGGTATCAGAGCAGGTTGCATCCTCCCGGGCTTAGTCACCACCAGTAGCTCCAGCACACGCCTGCTCATTTTCTCTGATTTCAGTGAGCTTTAGCGAGCGTTCGTAGGTCGACAAAAATTTTGGGTAAGCTCGTAGAGCTTAGTCTGCGCAGATTTCTGATTTGGGCTCATTTCGGTCTCCGTTTCCACTACAGGTAGTACTGGGCAGGCTATTTCGTCAATTTGTGCAGAATTTTTATCAATGTCGTTTTTTGCATAACAGGTGCCTTACAGTCTTCTACGGTTTGTGCTATATAGCACGTGTTGTTCCCGCTTCGTTTCTCCTCTTTTCAGGTAGTTTTCACATCAGGTGCATCATTTACCATGGCTGACAACAACACAAATGTGTTCAAGATGTTTGTTGCTGAGGGTAGATTGGATGGGGACAATTACCCTATGTGGGCTTACATGGTGCAACATGTTCTTGTATCAAAGGGCGTTTGGAATATTGTGCAGGGCATTGATGCATGTCTTGGTTCTGAAAATGTAGGCGATGTTGAGGATGTTGCAGGTCTTGTTGCACAGATTGCTTCTGTAAGAGTTGTTTTGCCTACGGCACAACAAGCTCGTTGGGATGTAAAGGATGCGCAAGCTCATGCATTGATTGCGTTGTCTGTGAAGCGCACCATTACTCCTCACATTCGTCCAACGAAATCTGCAAAACAGGCTTGGGATATTCTGGTTGGTCTTTATGCAAGTCGCAATGAGGCTAAAATGCATTGTTGCATAAAGAACTGGAGTCGAAGATTATGCATGAGGAAGATGATATGGACACTTTCCTTGCTGGTGTCAAGGATATCAATGAGCAGCTTATTTCTGCAGATGAAGTCATTTTAGACAGTTCCCTTGTGCAGATTTTTCTTGATGCCTTACCAGATTCTTACTAGACTTTTGCTATTACTTGGAGACTTATGACCCAAGGAAATCCTGAAGTTGTCAAGTTTGATGCATTATGCACATTGCTATTGCAAGGGTCACTTTCCAAAAAAAAAACAAGGACTAGACAACGTGCAGTTGAATAGGCTTTTATTGCTTCCCAAAAAAAGGGTGGTAACAACAATGCAACCACTTCGTATGGTTCTGCAGTGAGTGGCAAAACTTATGTTCCCAATGCTTCTGCTGGCAGCACTTCGTCTAACAATTCTGGTGATAAGGGCAAAAAGAAGATGCATTGCCATTATTGTAAAGCTAATGATCACTTGATCAAGCAGTGTCCTAAGTTGAAGGCCAAATAGGCTAAGAAGAAAGAGGGTGGTTCCACTGCAAATGCTGGTTCCACTACAAATGCAGCCATTGTTGAGTCTTCTATGAAAGGAGATTGTGATGCTGATGTTGATACCGAATGGGATTTTAGTGCAGAGTGCACTTACAATCCTGATGTCCATGATGCATGCATGTCAGTTCTACAGATTCACATGTGTGGTATTTCGAGAGTGGTGCTACAAAGCACATTACCTCACATCGTGAATTGTTCACCTCTCTTAAGTCTATCCCTCATGGGAATTCAGTCACTTGTGCCAACAATGTCTCTTATCCGGTTCGGGGGGAAAGATTGTGCTTACTGTTGCAAATGGTAATTCTTTCACGCTTGTTGATGCACTTTATGTACTTGGGGTCAAGGAGAATCTTTTGTCTGTATCTGCACTTGCTAGACTTGGACTTGTAGTCAAATTTGTGGATGACAGATGTACAGTTCATGATCTCAATTTTGGTGATGAAATTGTTGCATCTGGCCTTTTGTGCCGTGGGCTGTATAAGCTCACTTTGTATGACAAGTATGGACAAAATTTTGCAAATGCAGTTGCAGATTCAAGGGTTGTTTCAGATGCGAAACTATGGCATGCACGTTTTGGGCATTTGAATTTTGCCAATTTACCGCGTTTGCAAAAATCTGGTATGGTTTCTTCTTTGCCGCCTCTTGAAGCACCTGTCAAACATGTTTGTGAAGGTTGTATTTTGGGTAAGATGCAGTGTTTGAAGTTTTCAAAGGATGGTTCAGTTAGGGCCACATGCAGGTTGCAACTTGTGCATAGTGATGTTTGTGGGCCCATAGTGATGTTTGTGGGCCCATACAAACTCCGTCCTTGGGTAGTTACCTTTACTTCGTGACTTTTATTGATGATTACTCCAAGCATGCACGGGTATTTCCGCTTAAAACAAAGTCCAAAGTTTTTATGTGCTTCAAACAATTTCTGGCTATGGCTGAAAATGTATCGAAATGTACTATGGGCACCCTCCATTCCGATCGAAGGGGGGAGTATATGTCTCATGCATTTAATGTATTTCTGGCTAGTCGTGGGATGAAACACCAATGTACAGTGCCTTATACACCTTAGCAAAATAGTGTTGCTGAGAGGAAAAACGGGTCACTTACGGAAATGGCACAATGTATGGTCAAAAGTCAAGCTTTGCTGCATTCTTTTTGGCTTGAGGCCATCATGTGTGTTACTTATGTACTTAACATGTGTCCTACGAAAGCTTTGCAATCTATTACTCCATACAAAGCATGACATGATAGAAAGCCTTCTATTGAACACATGCGTGTTTTTGGTTGTTTGTATGCTTTGGTGCCACAAACACAGCGCAAAAAATTGGATGATAAGGCTGTCAAATGTTTTTTTTTTGGTTATAGTGCTGAAAGCAAAGGTTACAGGTTGTGTCATCCACAAACAAAGCGTATTTTGGTTTCACGGGATAAAGTGTTTGTAGAAGATTCTGTTCAGCCCTTGCTGTCACGTACTAGAGACAATAATGTAAGCTCACAAGATGTTTATGACACTTTGTTGCCTCTTTTCAGTGGTGGAAGTTTGAATATAAATTCCAATGAGGCAAATGTATAGCTTATGGGGGTTTTTGAAAATGTCACAGATCAGCCTATTTACTAATGCAGATGTTCATGATGTACTTGATGAGGAAAGGGCTGAAAATGAGCAGGCTAGAGGTATGCCAAAATGGCTGGTGCATACATTGCGTGAGAGTAAATTGGATGCACCTTTGTCTAGTCGTACTGGTTCACGCTCTGGCCATGCATCTTATGCATCAGATTGTTATGCTTTGGCTGTGTCTAGCTTACATGATGTTGAGGAACCTCTGTCTTTTGATGAAGCACAAAATTCCAAAAATTGGATGGCTGCAAAGCAATTAGAATATGATGCACTTATAGAAAATGACACATGGACTTTATGTGATTTGCCTCCTGGCAAAAAGGCCATTGGTACGAAGTGGGTTTACAAGTTGAAACGCAAGCCGGATGGTGAGATCGATCGCCATAAGGCTCGACTTGTTGCAAAGGGTTATGCACAGCAAAAAGGCATAGATTATGAAGAGACTTTTTCTCCCACTTGTCGTATGACTATTGTACATTTTCTATGTGCATTGGCAGCTCATTTTGGTTGGGATGTACATCACTCAGACATTGTTACTGCTTTCTTGAATGGTGACATATTTGAGGAAGTTTATGTAACGTAACGCAGTCTCGTGGTTTTGTCAAGAAAGGACAAGAGGACAAAGTGTGCAGATGTGAGAAGACTTTATATGGGTTGAAGCAATCTCCTCGTGCTTGGTATGAGAAAGCTGACACTCATTTGGTCAAACGAGGCTTTCGTAAACAGTCCAACAGAAAGCACATTGTATGTAAAGCGTGAGGGTGATGTACTTCTCATTGTGGTTCTTTATGTAGATGATTTGCTGATCACTAGACCAAATGAGAGACATATTGTTGAATTTAAGGCTGATTTGAATGCTACTTTCAAGATGAAAGATTTGGGGCTGTTGCATCATACTTGGGCATACAGTTTAAACAATGCGATGGTGGTATTTCCTTGTGTCAGAAAAGTTACATAGAGACATTGCTATGTAAGTTTGGACTTGAGGATTGCAAACCTATTGCCACTCCCACGGAAACAGGCTTAAAATTGAGTCTTCATGATGCTGGTGATCCTACAGATGTCACTTTTTACCAAACTATTGTTGGATGCCTCATTTATGTACGCAACACGAGGCTGGATATTCAGTTTGCAGTCTCACATGTCAGCAGATTTATGCATAGCCCAAGGTC
Source organism: Adiantum capillus-veneris (assembly GCF_014529385.1). Taxonomy (NCBI): domain Eukaryota; kingdom Viridiplantae; phylum Streptophyta; class Polypodiopsida; order Polypodiales; family Pteridaceae; genus Adiantum; species Adiantum capillus-veneris. The sequence continues at coordinate 3,801,620 of NC_140956.1, forward strand.
TAAGCATTGGCAGACTGTCAAGAGGATTTTCCTCCAATGTTCGGAAAAAATGTATCCCAGCTAGCCGGTTGAGGGCAAGTGCAAACAAAAGGAGAAAATTTGCCCCAAAATAGAGAAAAATAGTGTTAAAAATAAAAAAAACTATTTTTTAAATTTCCTCTTGGCAAATTCAAGAAAAGGAATTTTGTATGTTTGGGCTTTTTTTCGAACACTGAAGCAAACTCTTCATTCACTCGCTGAATTTTTGAGACTTCTAGGAACTGTTTGCTAGATTTTAAGAGGTGAGTTCCATTTTGTAAACTTTTGCCAAAACAATGAAAGTTTATGAAACTATCCTATTTGTATTGCTCGATCACCTGCAAGCGATGGTCGATAGCCCTGAAATACGCTTGATCACATGCAAACCTGGTTACCACAGTAGCTTGATTTTCGAAGTTTCAAGTTCCTTCCGAAACACACCGTGAGGATGCACTCTAAGCCAAACACACTCCACTCTCCATGATCTCTCTCTCTCTCTCTCTCACACACACACACACACACACACACACACACGCACACACGCGCACACACAGAGCACTAATAATAGTCTCTCTAGTTTATGGTAGTAGTGCTTGGTTTTGCTTGCAAGATGGGCTCTTTGTATCTTTCTCTCTTTCAAGAGGATGACACATGACCTCTGTGATGCCAAGTGTGTATGCGCGTACACACATGTCGGAAGATCACATGAGGAGTTGCCACGATTGCGCACTAGAGGTGGCATTGTAGCACTATCCAACCCAAATGGACAATCACTCTGATCCATTTCTGGAGGCAGGACCTGAGCGCATGGGCTTATTATCAACGTTTAGCCACAACCCCAGCTAGTCCCGCTCCCACAATCTAATTTGCAGCTACCAGTTTGTGCCGCATTGGCCCTCGAAAGCTATTGCTTTGCAGCCCTGAGACTCAAACTCCCCAAGTTGTTGTGATTGCCTCTGTCGTAGCCACTCGCTTACCTGAGGAGCCATTGCGGCGCCAGACTTGCGAGAAGCCGAAGGGTAGAAGTTGCATGTGGTTGCCTCCGTAACTCTCTTTGAGCGCATGATTTTTTTGAGGTCCACGTTCCGAGAAAACGACGTGTGTACATTGTATATAGATCTTCTCTCTCTCTCTCTCTCACACACACACACACACACACACACACACACCTGCCAAGAGAAAATCACAACAGATTCATGTTGTCGCCTGCTACCTTGCTGCCAAAGGAATCCGCACGTTCAAAAGAGGGGCAAAGTTAATGACACGTGGCATGTCTCTCTGCTCGAGCTTTATTCAAGCTCCATAAAGAACTAGTGTGGCCGACGGCCTTCGGCCGCCTCTCTCTCTTTCTCTCTCCCCGCGTGCGCACTGTCCTCACTGTAGCCGGATAAAGGAAATTGCGACAAGTGGCACTGAAAAACCACTCTCGTTAATATATAGTATAGATTGGAATAGAAAGAGTTAGAATAGAAATCGACTCACGAGTCACGAGTAGCGATCTTTAGGTAAAGTATCCCAATCTATTATCCTGCAACTGACGGAAATTCTCCTTTCTAAAAGAAATACAAACTGGTACTGCTCGAGCCTCGACAGGGCATGCTCGGAGCTTGCTCAAAGCCCGATGTCTAGTTGAACCACACGATCATCATATCGAAAATTTGAACGCAGAAGTTGACTTGTGGTCGTGGTGGCGGTGGCGGTGGCGATGGGGTCGGTGGGTTCAAAGGCGGGAGGGGCCAAGAGCGAGGACGCCGAGGAGAATGGCGGGGGTGGCGGCGGAGGTGCAGGGCAGTCAGCTTTACGTTTCGCTCAAGATGGAGGTAGACCCAAGCAGCTGCAAGCGCCTGGGCGACGTCGTCCCACATGTCTACGGCTCCGCTCACTTGGTGGGCTCCTGGGATCCCTCTAAAGCTGTAAGTAGTCGTGCTCTTTGCCCTCGTCGCTTCACTTCTAGAACTAAACAGCCCAAGTTGCGCTAGCTTTTGTAGTGTGAAAATCACTGCGCTGGCTGCCTGCTCAGGCTGTCATGCCTTTTTTTCCTTATTTTGACCAATGCTATTATCAAAATCAGGTTGAACTACTGTTTTTATTTGGTTTTGTATGTAATCTTGCCTAAGGACACTTCACAGGTGTATGGTTTCGGCTAATACATGTTGAAAGAGTAAAATTGTGCTTCAATTAGTGCTTTCAAGAGTTGGCCTAGTTGGATACAATAAGTAGTGGCGAGTGAGAGTGGATGATATTAGTATTCTTGTGGGTTTTAGGAGTTCTGCATCAAAGCTAGACCAAGAGCTTGATATTTCAGCATGTACTTTAAGGTGGGCCACAAGCTGTCTGATTGGGATTTTGACACTTATACAGGATGCACCCATCAGAAAGAAGCCAGGAATTGTGACTAGAAATTGAAAGCGACTGGTATTTCAACTAAGGGAACGATTTATTTGAGCATGTACTGTCAGTCCTGCAATGTAATGGCACTAAGAGATTGTTATGTGTTGTCTCTCCCTTTACATGTTACAAACAGAGGTTGTTCGTCATCCAAAAGGCTTTCATGGACAAGCAAAAGGCACATACACTTGTCCCTATGGTGGTGCCATCGTAAATGTAACCATACATGTGTCATTTCACATGAAATTAACATTGAGATTGTTAGTCATGGGCTGTTGGGAAAGGATATTGTGCTTTGGAAATGCTTTGCGGAGGGCTTTTGGGAAATTATGGTGTGCTTTGGGAATGCTTTAGACAAGTATGCTAGTGTAGTTGCCGAAGCAAGGCAAACCTCCCTTCAAGGATCTTCCACTCATTGAAAATGCTATTTCCGAAACATTTTCCTTTGTGGGAATGCAAACATGGAATGTTCCCATTCTTAAAAAAGCCAATGTAGGAAACGAGTTCCTTTGGTATCTGTTTTGAACTTGTCTTGGTGCCGATTTGAATTGTTTGACTCTGGTTTTAAATATTGGTTGCAATGATTGGTTATTTTACTCCCAGATGGAGTACTGAGAAATGATGTTTGAGAATGCTTGCACATACTCATGGCCCGGACCCTTGTGGTTATTTGCGGGAGGAGTATTAAGAAGTGTGAGCAGTGGTTACTCTCAGCACCTCCAAACAACGCGTGCTACGGTCTGGGGAGTGTTTGGTTGTAAGAGGCCTCTATATCTCCTGGCCCGGACCTTTTTAGGTTATGTGGGAGGAGTGATGAGGGAGTCGTTGAATATCTCTTGGCCCGGACCTTGTTAGGTTATGCGGGAGGAGTGTTCATCGGCAACTTAATGTTTCTATGTCTTGTAACATGCATATGTGAGCATTTGTGTTGCATTGTGATTTGCCAACCACTAAATATTCCTTATTGGACGAGATACTTTTGGGAAGTCAACGACCTAGGATATCACGAGTTCCGATCTGGAATAAGACTTCTTATTGGATGAGATTCTAGCCGACCCAAGAAATCAAGAGCTCCGATTTGGAATGACCTCGGAATTTCCCTCGGAATGACTCGGAAATTTTTTGAGCTAACTTGAGTTGTTTTGCAGATATGTTGAAATCGCGGACGACTACTTTCTTTCAAGAAGGAGGGATGTCACAAACTGCTGGCGTATCAAGCCGCTAAAGAACGGAGCCAACCAGGAAAGTCACTTTTTGAGTGGGGATACTGTCTGTGAAGCGTCCTAGTACGGATATGCTTCCGAAATCGGGCTAGAACAGGTCATTTTCAGCCCAGATTATGCAGGGCTGCTTGTAGGAAATCATAGGTTTTATTCCCTCTTTGAATACAATAAAGAAATACCGAAAGGGGCGCCAGTCTTTGGGGCCAACAGGTGTTGACGTCTGCTTGGTAGCGCTCTAGCTTCCAAGCCGTGTGTGTTTGAAGTATCAATTCCCGTTACAGGTTTTTATTTGCAAAGTTTCTGTGTCCTAAAGTCTAGAGTAAAGTTTCCGATAAAAGCCTACATCTACCACTCTACGGGCCAGTTTCATGGTTCCGTTGCCGGGACAAAATCTTTACGCTAGCCTGTTGACGTGGCAGAGCTGTACGGATTTCCCCGTTTTACACTGACGGCTTACCTAGCAGAGCTGTACGGATTTCAGCTTTTGTGTTGGCAACTTTTGGGCATCTGCTTTTGAGCCAGTTGCTTTTGAGTTTCAAGCTTTTCATGTAAACTGCTTTTCAAGGCCAAGGGCATTTAAATAAGTGCAGAGGGCTCAACTCTGGCATGCTTAAGTGTGAAGGTGCAGGGATTGGAGTACCGGCATTATACTCAGTTGAAGCAATATAAAGAAATACCGAAAGGGGCGCCAACGTTTTGGGGCCAATACTCTCTGGGACAGAATTCCGCCACTCCATGTTGGGTGTGCTCTCTCTCTTTCAATTTCAGTTGTTATTGAAGTGCTAAAAGTCTGTTCAGTCTGCTCTTTTCCATTGGAACGTGGTTCTCGTCTTGTGACAACCTCACCAATACGATCAATTCCTGGAATTTCAATCATAGAACCATATTTCTATGTATTTGATCCCTCAATACCGTAGAGAGACTAAGCAGCCACTACTCGGAGGCCAATGAAATTGTGGCAGCCAAGATGTCAAAAATACACTCTGAAATTCAATGAGAGTAGGATTGTTGTGTGCCATCATTCTCGAATCATAAACAAGCCACCGAGAATATCATGGCCACATTGTTGTCGTGAATTTAGCATTGTTATGTGCTCAACATGCTAGAGTTACAAACACAACCTCTAGAATAGCTTCAAGAGGCATTTTCGCTCATTAGAGCCTCTTACATTTTCCTATGAATTAGGGTAATGCCGTCATACTGAACATTTCCAGTAGTAATTACCTTGTAAACAGTTTTTCGGGATTGCAAAAAGATGAAGACATTTTTCATGTTCTCAAATGTTGGCTTCTTGATATCTTTCCAACACTTTCAACATAATTTTGATTCATTAAATCAATATAAGTTCAACAAAAAAATCGATCGAATAATCAAAACACACAAAGAGAACAACAGAAACAAGAATCAAAACACAAGATACCATACTACGTACCAACCATCTCCTCCAATCAATATGATTGAGTACTTGCCTTCTGCCTCGTTATTCATCTCGTGGAGCATGAATTACAATAAGATGGAGATTCTGATGGCTTTGTTGTCTTTGAAAGGGAGGTAAAACACCCGGTTGCCTGATCAGGATGCTTTTAGAGCTCTCGTTTAAGAGTCAAGAAGATTCTGGCTGAAAAAGTGTGGTGCGTACGAAGACGTGATTTCAGGATTCTCTTTCTCTCTTCATGCATGCATCCAAAATAGAATTGGTTGCTTTTCACTTAAACTCTAAGAATAGTAAGTAAATGAGAGTTCTATGTACATTGCTTCTTTTGAATGATTTTTGAGAATAAAACATAAGCAAAATTGATAAAATGCTCAAAAGTAGTGATAGTGATAATAGTCCTCTCTGATAGGGAAGCAACTGTTCTCGGTTGCAGAAAAGAGAGAAAACTAGAAATCTTCAAAATTTGTGTAGAGACTAGGTAAATCTCCATATGAGATATGTTGATTCAAGTAAAGTACTGAAAGGAAACTTCCCACTGCTTATCATAATATTCTGAAAAGAATAAATTAAAAAGGCAAGTGCAATCCACATATGAAAGTATCTAAGAATTTGAAAGAGATGTTTATTAGCGAGCCCTCTAACAAAGACAAAAAGAGCATGATAAAGTGAGAAGCAATCACCTTTTACACTTTTCAAAGGGCAAAACCTCAATCAAGTATTGCTGTGAATGATGCACTGAATGGCTGTCAAAGGGCAAACATCAAGCATTAAATACCACAGACCTCTTTGGCATCCACTTGACGCCTTCAAGGCCGTGATTCTGAAACTTAAGCAAATACTTGCAATGCAACATACCATTGTGTGTCAAAGTGTTTCGATGGTCTATGAGGGTCTCAAGTATAAGGATTTCAAAATCTTCCTCTAAAAAGGGTGGATCATCAATGATAGGGAGTGATGGTAGAGAGCCTTTGAAAGGATGAAGAAGTTTTATGTGAAATGTATTGTGAATTTTTCAAAGGTTATGAAGAGCTAATTGAAAGAAATTAGCATTAATACAATCAGTGATTTTAAATGGACCACAATTACCGCGGTGCTAGCTTGACAACATGACTGGTCTCTACACTCTTAAAACGTCTGCTTTCGAAGCATGACCAAATCTCCCTCTTTGAATTTCATGGGTTCTCTTTTACTTGCTCGTTTCATATATGCATGTTGTGTTTTGTGAATTTCTTGTTTTGCTCGCTCTAAGATTTGGGCGTGTTGTTGAGCAATTTCATCAGTTTGTGCTACTTCATGAGAAATGTGAGACACAAGAGTAGGCAATGAGTACCCATATACAATTTGAAATGGTGATTTTCGCGTGAATGAATGAGGAGTGAACATTGTATGCAAATTGAAGGGACTGGATGTATGTGTTCCAAGTTCCTGGTCTCACGTGGTGGTGGATGAGAAGGATAACTCTTTCTGATTTGTGGCCCTTTTGGAGTTTGGTCTTTACCTTCGCAGCTTCATCATCATGAGTTAATAAAATAGCTCTTTTCAATGTATGTGGACGAAATTTGTTGACTTAAGTATGCAAAGTACACTCTAAGTCGGGAATATATTTTCGTTTGAAAGTAAAGCGAGAAACTTTTTAAACATTTTGAAGAGCAAGCAGAATTTGCCAAAATTTATCGAGTACTCCGTGACAATTTTCCATATCTTAAATTGAAGAGTATTCTATGCATGTCTAATTTTCTCTTTGTATTGAGAAGAGAGAAAGTATTTCATTACCATTCTTTGGAATTTCTTCCAAGTTTGTGGTCGTTTGTGTCGTTTACGAGTCACATTTTACAAAAAAGAAGGGCATCCAAGGATGATAACCAAGAGAGAAGCTCACGTGCATCTTTTCTTCCATCGTATTTAATAAAAGTATATGTTTTTTTAGAGATCTTGTTTTGTTTTGTTTTGTTTTGGTTTGAGCATTCAAAGTATGCTTAATCACTTTTGATAAGTTGTTTGTCTTCGTTGTCATCTTCATGATTGCGCTTATGGGAACTTTACTTTTGTAACTTCTCAAGCTTTTTGGTGAAGGAGATTATTTGATTATGTGAGCGCGTTCCTTTTCAAGCTCTTAAAAAAGAACAATCTTTTGATCTATAATAAAAGAATCTTGGGTGGTTATAGTTGGTTAACTCTAGTAAAAAATAAAATAAAATATAGATGTAAATCCAAAATATATGCAAGAGCTAAATTGCAAAAAAAAAGAAAGTAAGAAAACAAATAAGATGATATCTTTGTATATTGAACGAGTAAGAAAAATTCCAAGAAGATCTTTGAACAATCCAAATTGTTGGTGGATAGAAGTAGTTGATAGAGTGTCTTCTTGTTTCGTCGATGATTGTAGGTACTTTGATTGATTTTAAGGCTGATTTTCAACTTTGTGATTGTCCCTTGAGAGTGTAAGCAATCCGTGAATTGCCTTTGTTACTTTTCTTCAATTTCTTGCATCGTTTTCTTCGAAGTAGATTGCTCATAGTTGTGATTGAAACCATTGAGATAAGAAAGCTTATTATTCTTAAATCTTTAGCAAAGAGAGAGCCTTCCAAAAGCGAAAGTCTTTATACTAAAATTTATTTGATTTGCCCACAAGAAGCACTCTTCTTTGCTTCTACACACTGTCTGGAGTGTTTTTAAAGCAATGATACCACTCTTGGCTTCCTGATATCTTTCCAACACTTTCAACACAACTGTGATTCATTAAATCAAAATAAATTCAGCAAAAAACTTGATTGAATAATAATCATCACACAAAACACAAAATGCCATATTGGGTATCGACCATCTTTCTCAATGAATATGATTAAGAATTTGGCTTCCGCCATTTTATTCATCTCATGGAGCATGAATTTCAATAAGATAATAGATGAAAGATAAGAGAGCATGAGCTACGCAATCAAGAGAATGCATGCCGTGATTAAGAGAGAAAATTAGCATAAAAGAGGACAAAAGTGTATCTTTTGCAGATTTTCTCTGATAGAGATTTTGATGGCTCCGCTGGCTTCGAACGGAAGTAAAACTCTAGGTCACCTGGTCACACGGTTGTTCTCGTCCGTCGGACGTAACGTCCCGTCCGGTCACGTCCGGTTTCATCCCGTCTGGTAGTGGCGTACGTTCCGTCCGGCCCCTTTTTAGTCCGTTTGACCGGTTTTAAAACTGTTGACTGCGCTTTTGTTTGTGAGGATTTTACGTTACTTTTTGGCATAGGATCCCTCCTAGGATCCCCCCCCTCACCTCCCACATGCCTTGAGCTTCCTCTCTCTCTCTCTCTCTCCCTCTCACATTGCTTTGGATTCCATTAGCTCCTCTCTCTCCCTCTCCCCCTCTCTCATTGCTTTGGTCCTTTACCTTGGATTCCATTAGGGCCTAGGCTCCTCTCTCTCTCTCTCTCTCTCTCTCTCTCTCTCTCTCTCTCTTATCTAACTCTCTTGTGTTCAAGGGCAAGTGTCTACACTCTAAATCTATATAAAGATGCCCTCTTTCTCTTCTTCTCCATTATGTTCTAACTCAAGGCTCAAGCTCATGAGTCATTCTCAAGCTCTCAAGCTCTCCATTCCTCCATGAAGCATTCCTCCATAGCTCTCAAGCTCTCCATTCCTCCCTCATAGCTCTCCATTCCTCTATGAAGCTTTCCTCTTGAGTCTTCCTCTCTCACACCTCCTCTCTCCATTATCAAAAAATCTCTAGCTCTCCATTGCGTAACCCTCTCAAGTTTCAACTTTCAAGCTCTAAATCTCTCAACTTTCAAGTGTTCTATCATGCCTCCCCCTCTTCATGAAGGTTTTGAAAAGCATTGCCGTTCCTATGAGAGAGTGAGGGACAAACGAAACGTTTGTAGGTGGACATGCAAGTATTGTCCCAAGATCATGACCTCCTCCTCCATCGACGAAGATGGGAGGTGAAGCCGGTCCATGTCCCAATATACCCGACGACATTTTGGAAGAGTGCAAGAAGAAGTATCTCCCTTTGAAAACGCGCAAGGTGGGGATGAAGAGAGCCCAAGAGGAGATAGTGGCGTCCGACATTGATGTTACCGACTCGGAGGAGGATACAACTACAAGCGGCCCTTCTCCCTCTACCTCCATTGCAAGCGGTGACGCGACGGCAAGCTCAATGGCTACCAATAAGAAGAAGGCATCGGCAAGTGCTAGTGGCCGTCCTCCAAAGCAAGCAAGGCAAGCCTCTCTCTTGCAATCGGTGGGTTTGAGCTCCGGTCCATTGTCTTTCCTCAAAGAGAGACAAAGGTTTGCGGACATTGAGATTGCACGCACCATCATTGAGTGTAATCTTGCTTTCAACATCCTTCGACTAGAGCGGTGGAAGAGGATGGTGAAAGCTATTGCGGCCGTCGGTCCATGGTCGGTCCATGTGAGGGGTGGACGGGTCCATCCTATGCGGACATGCGCACCAAGAAGCTCGACGAAGAGCGGACAAGAATCGACAAATCCCTTGAGCCCATGCGAGCCGGATGGGCAAAATATGGGTGCTCCATTCTCTCCGATGGGTGGAGTGATCGTAAGAAGAGGGGCATCATTAACATACTCGTGTCATGCCCTCTTGGCACCTACTTCTTGAGAGCGGTTGATGCGGGAGCAAGAGGCAAGAAGGTCACGGGAAAATTCATCAAGGCGGCAATAGAAGAGGTGAGAGTTTAAGTTGTCCTCTCTTCTTGTGCAATGTGCATTGTGCAATGTGTAGTATGTACTTACTACTTTTTGTCCTCTTGATAAGTGTTCTAAATTTTTCTCTCTTTAATGTAGGTCGGGCCCGAAAATGTGGTGCAAGTGATCACCGATAATGCATCCAATTGCACTAGCATGAGCCGACTACTTGAGGCCCAATACAAGAACATTGTATGGACCCCTTGTGCCTCCCATTGCCTCGATCTTCTCATGGAAGACATAGGAGAACTAGAATGGGTGAAGGCCATTCTCACCCAAGTCCTCACTATCGTCAACTTCATCAATGCTAAGGTGAGAGTACTTGCAATTTTTCGCACGTACTCCGACAAGGAGTTGAAGAAACCCTCGGCAACACGATTTGCCTCTATGTGGCTTCTTCTTGAGCGCCTCTACGATGTCCAAAACAAAGTGCAAAAAACCATGGTGTCCGATGAGTTCAAGCAATGGTGTGAAGGAGAGAACTCGGCAACCTCACAAGAGGCAAAGGCCATCCAACGGCTTTCTCTCAAAGAAGAATTTTGGGAAGAGGTGAAGGGTCTTGTGGTAGCCATCTTGCCCATCTACAGAGTGCTCCGAATGACCGACATGGAGGGATCTACCATAGGCCTTCTTTACCACTTCATGGATGAGGCATACAAGGAAATAGAGGCATCAACCATTCTTGATGGTCCACCCGATGGGACACGGTATGATGTATCTCCTTTGCTCTCCATTCTCAAGCCGACAATATGTTTTTTGCTAATTTGCACTATGCCTCACCTCTCTCTCTCTCTCTCTCTCTCTCTCTCTCTCTCTCTTTGTAGTGATGTCTTTGAAGATTCCCCCAAGAAAGATGATATCCTCTTTCTTTTCCAAAAGAGATGGGATTTTATGAAGAGGCCCATTCACCACTTTGCGGCTCTCTTGCATCCGGCCTACAAGAAGCCGGATCTTTTCACAAACCAAATGCTACAAGAAGAGAGCCGCAACTTCCTTCCCAAGGCCCTCTCGGAAGATCATCACGGCGCATTCCTTCAAGAACTAATCAACTATGGAGACCAAAGAGGCACGGCTTTTACTTCCACCGTATGTTGGAAGAGGGAGTCGTTGGTGAAGCCTCTTTTTTGGTGGGAGAGCTTCGGGTACCAATTACCTCACCTTCAAAGAGTTGCATTAAGGATTCTTGGACAAGTAAACCCTCTTAAGCCTCGGGCCTTGGCTCTCTCTCTCTCTCTCTCTCTCTCTCTCTCTCATGAATTATATTACATACATGATACTATCTTTTGAATATAATATAGGATTGCTCATCCGGTGCATGCGAGCGAAATTGGTCCGCATACTCGCTTATCCACACCAAAATTCGCAACAAACTGTCAACAAAGCAATTGGAGCGGCTCATCTATTGTCGCTCCAATCTCTCAATGTTGCGCTCCATGCATGAGATGCCTATGGCTAGACAAGTAAACCCTCTTTCTACACACTTGCTTCTTGACTCATATGGGCTATGGCTTTGCATTCCAATTCACATGTGCTAACTTTATCTTGAGTCTTGACTCTTTTGAACTTTTGTATAACTTGTCAAATAGGTCAATGTTGATGATTGCAAGCTTTCAATTGATACTCTCAAAAGTGTCAACAAAGAGCGTGATATAACGGAGGAGCAAATTTTCCGCGAGCTCTACTTGGAGCTAGAGGAGATTGACCGACGGGTTTCTCGCACACGATCACGCAAGAGGGTCATTGTGCGTGGAGTCCCTTCGGCTACAAGAGGTAGAGGTGCAAGAGCTTCCCATGCTCGTGGCCGTGGGCGTGAGATGGAGACTAATACTCCTACAACCTATGTGCGTCAAGGCTCGGGAAGCGGCCCCATTGCGGCGGCCTCTGTTTTGGAGGATGTGCCTATTCGTAGATCCAACACTATGGACCCTAGAGAGCCGGAGTATGACGAGGAGGGAAATCTCCTTAGTGAGGGAGATTATGACACACCACAATCCGATTCATGTGAGGATGAAGATGACATCGATGAGCATAGCTCACAAGAGGAAGACGATGATGATGATGAGAGCGGAGGAAGCTCTTAGACTTTAGTGTCTCTCATATCTTTTTTCACCTTACTTCCACTTTTTGCACGATTGAGGCTTAAAAGGCCTACTTTTTTGTATCATCTCGATTATCAAATCTCAACTTAGCTTTTTGATTTATGACATATGTAATGCGAATCGCAGTTCATGCCCATTGTGTCTCATTGTCTTGATTCTCAACTCTTGAGTGTCGGCACGTGGCACTTGCAAATTGCATTCTTGTCCAATGTGATAATCAATTGTCTATTTGTCCTAAGTGTAAAATCTAGGGTTAAGAATTGCGTGTTTTTATTTTTGAACGTACGTAACCATGTCGTACGACATAAAATTTTCTAGTTCGATGAGTACCGTATGTCTTCGTACGTGGACAAAACGTACGTGACCGTACGAGACCACCTGCCTGGTCAGGATGCTTTTGGAGCACTCATCTTTCTCATGAAGAGTCAAGAAGATGATTCTTGTTGAAAAAGTGCAGTGCGCGCGAAGACACGATTTCGGGATTCTCTCTCTCTCTTCATGCATGCACCCAAAATAGAAGTGATTGATTTTCACTTAAACTATAAGATTAATAGGTAAAGGAGAGTTCTATTTATATTGCTTCTTTTGAATGATTTTTGAGAATCAAACATAAGCAAATTTAGTAAAATGTCCAAAAGTGGTAATAATGATAACATCAAAAGTTTCTTTACAAAAGATTTTTTTTGGGGTGTATTTTTACATCATAGCAGAAATATTATTTTTGCCTTAAGGTCAAGATAAAGGCAGTCCAACATGCAAAAGTTCTTTGATGTTAGATCATAATCGAAAGTCCAATTTCCTGTTTTATCCTTCATTGGGAAAGCTTTCTTTATCTGTCTTTCTAAAAAAGGAGATAATACCTCAGCTTATCATATTTCATGGAGCAGCTTGCGATGGAGCGTGAGACAACATCCACATGGGAAATCAGTTTTGTGGCCCCCTCTGATCATGGTATGACAGCTGTAAGTAATGATTTAATTTGATGGTATTCACCTGTGAATCTTGTAGCTCTGACAACTTTTTTTGCAGAAACTTTGGATTTCAAGTTTCTTCTAAAGCCAAGACATGGTACTTTACCATGTATCATTGAAGAAGGTTCAAAACGCTTACTGAGTGGAGGAAACATTATGGATAGAGATGCCGGATCTACAGCTATGTTTAGGCTGCCAGAAAATGGTCCTGAGGTTGTCGAATTTCCCGTTCATGTGAAAGCCGATAGGGTCTCTCCCTTCGCCTTGGCAGGTAGCTGGAGAGCATACAAGGAAAACTTGCAGTCTCATGGCTCTATGGTTCGAGGAATTCCAGATGTCAGCATTGATTCTATGCCTTTGACACCTTCGCTGGAGGTAAGTATTAAAACACAGCCTCCTCTCTGCTTCTGAACTTATTTGATTATTGATATGTGCTCTCCTTTGTTTTTATTTAGCTACCCAGTTCTTGGTGTTAATACCTTGAACTTGAGGTTTTGTACAAGAACTTTATATAACTAAGATCTATTCATTTTTGTTCTGTTTTTTTTTTCTTTTTTTCATTTACTTGTTTTTTTTCTTTGGTTGTGATTATTTGTGACTCATCTTAAATTTTGAAAGTTTTCTATCACTTTGAGATGTAAACGAACTCAACAGAGTTTCTTCGACATGCAGGGAAGTGGGCCACATGCACTTGAATTAGATTTGGAACATTATGAAGTGCCAACTCCTGCCATAGAATTAAATCCTCAGAGTGAGTATGAAGCTGATAAGGCAGAAGATCCCAGGTCAATACACCGTCTTCCATCCTTGATAGTGAATTCCTCCTTTCAAGATGGAGGCTTTGAAAATTCAATCACAAAACAGACTCCAGGATGTTATCTGCCATTAACGTCTAAGGTATTCTGAATAATCTCTGTTCGAAATAGTTTTTCAAACCTCTGTATGCCACTTCAGCACAGAAAATTAGGTCTAGGATTCTGGTCATGAAGACTGGCAACAAGCCAAGGATTTGTTGGGCTAATTCATTTTTCATGTTTGAATGGAACGTGATTCTAGTGGGCCTCCATCCTCTATTTTGTTGGTGGCTTTTAAATCTTAGATGAGGCTTTGCATGACTGGAACGCCCAGCACCATTCTAATTAAGGATGTGTGTACGGTATCCATGTTATCCTGTGGGTTTTGGTTTCTGCTCAAATTCAGCTTAGTCCTCGTATCTTTATTTGATTTTGATTTCACAGCTATGAATCATAAATGCTTGATGGTGCATTCTGCACAAAAGAAAATTCACATGCTTTTACTTCTGGTGTGGTTAAGAGTAAGGGTTCATCAAGGATATCTAGCATGGTCCACATGTTAAACTCACGCTCAAGGGATTGTGAATGAGTGCAACTCCTTAAGGACACATGTTGATGTAGGCCTTGAGGAGCTTCAAGGCTTAAAGAGTTATAGGGTGTGCTGAATTACACCATTAGTTTAAGACACTGCTGAGTGACAACTAACTATCATTTATTATCAATAGGGAAACTGCCAGGGTGTGATACCTACGAGACACTGTACAAAATACCAAGCAGCATCTCTTTGCAAATTGCATGCTTTCAATTTGATAATGGGTATTTAGACCTTTCTACTGAAGGGGTCAAGCTGCTGTGATAGTTTGTGATGGAACTTGGTAGGCTGTCAATGAGAGAACAAGTTTATGCTACTTTTATGGTTCTTGTTGGAAATGTTTGACAAATATTGAGCAATTCAAGTGCTGGATTACTTACCCCATTTCCTGTTTTCTACCAATACCTTTCATTGCGCTATCAGGATGTACTAGTTGGCGTTCTCGACAGTCACCGTTTGATTGCACCAGTAATCACTGGAGAGGAGAAGCTTGTCAGAACAGAACAGTCCTTTCTCCGTTGTGAGAGTTTTCAAGGGCAGTATGTTGATAGAGGTGTTGGCAATTCTCCTCGCCCTTTTCGTCTAGAAAGTGGAAAGGATTTGCTAGAGAGAGAATTGAAGCTGGATAAAGCACATGAGGTTGGTGAAGGCTTCTAACCAGATGTACTCTTCAGAGTGCGTGCATTCAAAAATCATCAATAACTTGGGATCTTATGCATTATTTATCTCTAAGGAGTGTCTATTGCCCAGTTTAATGCATATATTGATGTGTTTATCTGATCATTAGGACATGCCTAAAGCAGCTGGGGCAGTAGCGGCAGCAGCTGTTGCAGATCGAATGCTTGGACCCAAAGAACACAGGCAGCTAGCAGTAATTCTTGTATGCATTTTGTGCTCTCTCTCTACTTTTTCTTGGTTTGCATACTTTTGTAGATTTGTCTTTCACATTTATATCGTATTTGGAATGCTTAATCACGGCACTCCAATTACACGTCTCACAACTTTTTGTCAAGGGAGGAACATGGTAGCATTCTGTGTATGCTGCAGTTTGTTTATGGATCTATTTGCAGGAGGTTAGACAAGGCTTTCAGAAGATTTTCAATGGGAAGAAAGGATCAATTTTTTCATTGTACTGTGAATAAGAAATGTAGACCAATCTGCTTCTCCAGCCATGTCATTTCAAGCAGTTCGGCACATTATACCTAGGATCTTCTGTGCTATCGATCGCACCTTTGCTGTGTGAGAGTCAGCCTGGAATTCTCCTAACACATGTTTGATGAAACTGCATTCTCATGATGTCTAGTGATCTGTATGGCCATCCCATACATTCTCCCTCTCACATGCCAAATACTGTGTAGGGTGAAAATACTCGTCGCTTTATTTCAGGTTGGCTTTCTGTCACCCCCCAGTTCTAACAGATGGCTCTAAGATTTCATCTTGTTCTTGCTCTTGCATGATCAGAAAAATTCTTTAATTATGTGAGAAATTGTCACCTTTTGATCATGTTTTCTTCTTCTTGATTGTTGTTGCTTCCTATTGCTGTTAATATTTTGAGAGAAGAAGATACTTATTTAACATCTTGGGAAACAATGCCAAGTGGTGAAATTGATCTATCTAATGAATCTTGTAGCTCAAGACCTTGAACACCCATTGCACGAGAAGAAAGAGAAAACAAAGATTATATTGATGTTTACAACAGGCCAAAAGAAAAAAGTGGTCTATGAGACAAAGCTATCTAAGGTGTTTGTGTTCTTTGGACATGAAAGTACAACTATGTCAAAATATGTATGGTGGAGTGCACTACGGATCGACATGTACAATAAGGCTGGGTATTGAGGTCTATCACTTGAGGCAGTTCATTGTACGCCAGGGTAAAGCACAAAATGCTCCTATAGTTGCCTGCAGTGATGAGTCGACGAGGTACAAACAAAGAGTCACACCCGTGTAGATATTGATCATTAACTGTGTCCTTTATGAATAAGTCTGCGTGCTCAATAATGGTAACTTTTTGAAAGGACACATCTGTTAACAATCCAATTCAAACAGGTATAACTCGTCAAGGTGACCTTTCAAGATAAAATAACGAGATTAGATGCTGATTCTATACAAGATCCTATCAATCAGGAATCATGACAGATGTCCTTTTTCTTCTCAGGAGTGAGCTTATAAGTTATGGATTTGCGTGAGCTTCTTGTGTTCCTTGTTTGTTGGGTGTCCCAACATTTGGAAGGTTATGACAAGCCTTCTTTTTGACTTGTGCAGAGGTTATGCCTTAACCAAGTTGCAAGATCTCCAGTTTTAAAGGGTGTGGCAAGAAGTAAAGCTATTAGCTGGGGTAGAGTATCCTTAGGATGCAATTTTGTGCTATTATGATGGATTCGAAGTAATCCTTCCATAAACCTTCTCTTTCGTTTTACACTGGAGGTAGGTTGCTAACAAAGTTCTCAAATAATTCTAGACTATACATATTAATGTCTTTAAACTCCTCACTAGTCATGATTTTGGGAGAGATAAGTTACCTTGGTGGTATCCTGGAAGTGGACATGTGAGTGATCCCAAGCAAAAGTCTCAGTTTCATGTTTCTCTTCCAGATAGGAGTGATACTATGATAGTGCCATGCCATCTGAGTTCAGAAACTGTGGTTCGGTGCTTCAGTGCTTGTCTATGAAAATTTCCTCTGTCCATTCTTTTTAAAACAGTATCTCACTCTTTTATTTAAAGTAAACAGCATATGCTATGCTAAAGTACAGGCCTAGATTTACCTCTCTTCCACTTGTGGACATATATGATGTATTGAATCACATCATTGTGAAAAAATTTTCCCCCTGTTTTTCTGCTGATGAAGAAAACAGTCCCTGTATCCAACGAGTGTAAATGATCAATTGCCAATTCACACCAGGACACTCCTTGTAGGTATTACAAATGGCAATGATTAACTGCCAATTGACACCAGGATTGTCCTTCTGAGTATGGGTGGCACATCATATGCATCTGCAATTGATACTAGCAAATGTGCTAGATATGCCCGGTCCTGGTCGTTGGCCACTGCTAGAGTCATACTACTAACATCCTCTAGCGCACAAGACTCACAACGCTGACTCTGAACGGCAATACCTGCAGCATCAGCCTTGTGTTGAAGATGAGTTCTTAAGGCTATCAACTGGCTACACTACCTGAAGGTTTTAATGACATTGTTCTATTTAAAATAATGACATTGCTCTCCATTTCCTTCAGAGTTTGTCCCTTGAGCACTGTCTAAACTGCCTTGGGGCTGTGTGCTCTGTGACGTGGTCAGTCCCATGGTCTGCTCGACTGTCTAGTGTCTTACCCGGTAAAAAAGCTTATGCTGCTAGATGTTGAAGTATTGGCCGTTTTTCCATCTGTTCTAATAGAAATCTTAGGCGGTGGTTGGCTGATATAATATCTTTTATGAAAGGTGGGCCTGCCTGCACGAGGAAAAACTTTCACAGCAGCTAAGTTGACAAGATATTTGCGCTGGCTTGGTCATGACACTAAGCATTTCAATGTTGGGAAGGTATTGAAAGTTTGTTAGGTTTTGTGAATCAATAAAAGGGTTTAAATAACTATGTAATGCTGATTGTGATTGATTTTGCATGGTCAAAGTACCGACGAATCAAGCATGGGTCCACTCAGGTAAATTTACAGGTTACGGATCCTCTGAAACAGGCATTAGGGTCTGGAAACCTGCCTTGGCCATTAATAACGGTTTCTTGTGAGCTATACAAGATTTGCTGGCTTAACTTTTTGACGTATGATAGACTGCAGATTTTTTTCGAGCAGACAACCAAGAAGGTGTTGAAGCTCGAAATGAGGTGAGCTACCTTACCTTCTTTTCAGTTTGCTTGTCTTAGTAAATTTTGCTCTTCTTTCTTCTTTTGTACCCTTGTGATCTTTTATCTCATTGTTTGCTTTGACCTTGTTAAAAGTAATTATTATATTGGATTAGTGCACAGATGTTTGTATTGATGTATGCTCATGTGTTTGCATGTGCACATGTTTATATTGCAAGAAAAATCAATCAAACATCTCTTAGGGCACAGACACCATGATAAACTACAGCAAATGGCTGATTCCAGTATAGATGTAATCTTGAAAACACACAGCATTCCCCAAGATGACATCGCAGACCTTGGTTTTGAGCCTCTCGGATCTTATATGGACAAATTTTTCAGCTTTATGTACATTGGGAGGTAACCTGTGTGGGAGCCTTGGCTGTATCCTTCCTGTCTACATGGGAGGTGAAAATGTCTTTCATTTGTCTCTGTCAGGCCTTAAGTGCATATGTTTACTATCTCTAAGAAAGATATCCGTGTTTGTCGGTGAACCTCTAGCAAGTGTAAGCTAAGACATCAGATTCGGGTAGTTTATGACTCTTAAATAGCGGAAACGTCCTCTTTGTTTATGTACTCCATAGGGAAGAAGTGAGGGGCCATTTCTGCGGATGCCTCGCTATCTTATTGTAGTGACAGTGAGAACCTTGCTTCTGTGCACGATGGTTTTTCAGACTGCAATCATAACTGTTTTAGAATCAGTCACACTTATGTTACTTGAAGCTTATCAGGTAGCGATCTTGGCAATGGAGGATATGCTGGCCTGGATGGCAGAAGGTGGACAGGTAATTTCATTATCTTATTGCAGTGTCTCCTTTTGGAGCAATTTAACATGATATTGTGCTCTTTAGGTTGGCATATTTGATGCAACCAATACCACACGACAGCGTCGTAACATGCTCCTAAAAATGGCAGAAGGCAAATGCAAGGTTGGTGCTCTCAGCTCCATGAATGGCAAGCTAGTCATTTCCAACCATAATCATGAGCAAAAATGGATTATTTTGATGGTTACACTTTAAAAGTAGAATGCTCTTATGGGTTCAAGTGGGTCTGTTTAATTGCTGGAAACCTTGTTCTGCTTTTTCAAGACATTGTGCTTCGTTCAATGGCCACTCTCTAGGTGGCATGCGGTTGTTTGTTTCGAAGGCAGGGGGAAGGGGTTAACAAAGTAACCATTTGTATTTTCTTTTATCAAAGGCTTTGTATGTCTACTTCTCCTTACTATTAAGAGCTTGCTCATTTGATAGTGTCACTTTCTATCTCTGTTTAGGAAACGTTGCTTAAAATCAATCAGGGCTGTTTGCTATGGGATGGATGAAACCTGTTTGGAGTTTCAGGACAAACTGAGGTGTTTGCAGGCTGTAGAACAGGTTGTAATAGATGTCAATCAGTTTCCAGCTTTTTTGCTGCAATTTTTCCTGGAGTTTGATTTAATGTTTTTGTTTGGTGTCCTAGAGTGGGATTTTGTGCTCTGGGACTCTTAGTTTAAGGGTCTAATTGACTGTGATAAGGTCGCTTGATAAGGCGGGAGTCCATTTTGCTTTGTCCGACCATAAGTCTATAATGTGATTTATGCTGTTTTCCTCAATTTTTGAGTACTATTCCCCCTGTATCTTCTCAGCTGAGCGCAGCTCTTCATTGTTGTTCTTACAATAGTCAACCTTACTTTTTCAGTTTGGCGATCCAGTATAAAATGCTGACGGGTATGGGTAGTAGCATTTGTCTTTTACCATAGGCACCATCTTTTTTGTTCTGGAGGTGTTATCTAGGCGTCCTGGTCAATGTCTTTGTGGGTGCATGGTAGATTTCTGATGCTCTAAGAACCTTTGAACGGGAAAACCCTTTAGAGGCTTGTCCCTTTTGGGTGGTCAGCTAACAACAAGTGGGTCCCTTTCTGCCTCTTTTACAATATGGTTCTGCCGTGGAAGTGCATCCTTTTTTGGTGTACAACGTCGAGACATGTTAGAGTGGATTCTGACTGTCATGAACGCATTGCACTTGAGCCACGTGGACAAGCTCCTGCTACAGGCCAGCATCAGTCTTGGTAAGTATAGCTTAGAATCTAGCTTGGCACTATGTGAGCCTCTAGTAGGACATTGTCTCAAAGTGATGACGTGGCATGGCCTAAAGGAAAGAACCCGGCAAACTGGTCGAAACCCTAGTGAAAGAAGCAGAAGACGTACCAACTTACAGGTTTCTGCCGTGTGGCCCAAAGAGGGTTAGGCTTAAAAACCTAACCCTTCCAACTTGCTGGACTTGGTCGAGGGGCCTAAAACCTTTAAAAATAAAGCACAAGGTCCAAACTGCATAAAGATGATGACGTGACAGACTCTACGAACTGACCTTCTATTTGTGGCAGAAATTTCGGAAGTCATTCTGACGTGCCAGCGTATACGGACAACACTATGGGCGCTTGTTTTTGGAACCAGAAGCTTTTAGAAGCATTGCTTTTCATTGTAACTGCTTTTGAGTTTGACCAATGGCCTTTATAAGTGTGCCGAGGGCCTCACTTCTTCTCAGATTAGCCCAGGAGCACGGAGAGAAGTAGGACCCTTGGACGTTTTACACATAATAATAACAAAAAAATACCGAGAAGGGGCGACAGTCTCTCTCTCTCTCTCTCTCTCTCTCTCTCTCTCTCTGTAGAAGGCCATCTTCGTGCCTAAGTCTGGTGATCTCTGTCCATGTGAGAGACAGGGAGGGTGCATCCTGGGAGTATTGAAGCGGAGGTAATCTATCCATCTTGAGACCATGCGACTGAAACCATGCTGTCATCTGTCCATACCAACATGCTGTATCGCCTTGTAGAGCTAGTTGTCGAGATGACTCTAAGGCAAGCCGAGCGTATCTGTCCTTGGGGAGATCCCATAGACCGTGCATAGAGGAAACTGATCTCGTTAATGCCTCCACCACGAGGGAGGGGGGGGGGGGGGTGGCTAGCTCGGCTCGGATAATCTCATGTGGTACTGAGGCCTTAGCCCGAATCATCCGAGCGATCATAGAGACCAGAGGCCTCTCCATACATCTCCATCCATCTGTGTTGCCAGATCACCCATGGTGATCTACTGAGGGTCCCCATACCTGAACTCCAGAGAGCATAGCTGGAGTCACTAGAGTGTCAAAAAGCCAAAGCTTTGTTTGCGGTTCCTTAAACTGAACCTGCAAACACATCCTCTCCAGTTCTCCCAAAGCTGCATGCTCTCGTCAGTCTAGTCTCTGATGCTCTCCTTAATGAAAACACCGGTCCACCGAAGACTACACCAAGATAAGTATATGCATCTGTGTACTCCACAGTCTCCTGGCCATACATAAATGTGGGTGCCGACCTCCTGACGCAGGCCTAGTCACAAAGCCGTCCTCTAGAGTCACGAGATACAAGGATCAGAGGTGTCTCGGATTGTTCCTGCTAGAGCTGCGCAAACTCAAGGAGAGCTTGTTGATAACATCAGAGGAAAGACAGTCTTAGAGACGAATCACAGATTTCTTTACACCAGCCAGAGGAGAGCCAACGGAGCAGTCATTACAGCAGATCTCAGAGCCTACTCATACTAGAGGTACATTGCTTGATCAAGCCACGGAACTTGGCAGATCCAGACGTCCACGACCTCGGGGTTCTCCCACTACCGACGAAGGCTGCAACAGACGATACAGATCACTCTAGCTCGACATGCAAGACGCCCAACCAGAGTATTGACCATGGAGGAGGTCGATGAGATCCGACAGCGACCGATGAGAGATTTCATCTGAACCCACAAACACCCCCCCCCTCCTATTTCCTTTCTCCTTAGCGTCTTAGTGTTAGTTCTTTGTAACTTTGTAATTTCCGTACTTAGACATGGTATTAGATTCACCAATTGTAACTTTTGGGTCTCATAGGTCATTTTGGCCTTTTGAAGACGTTAATATAACATTTTATTTCATTTCATTTCTCTCTCTCTCTCTCTCTCTCTCTCTCTCTCTCTCTCTCTCTCTCTGTTCACTCCACTATTGGGGTGAAGCAGGGTTGCCCGCTCTCTCCTACTCTTTTCGGTATGTATGTGGATGAGGTTTCTGACTACATTGAGAGCGATGGGGATAGAGGTGCACAGTTGGCAGGGACATGGATTCCACTTTTGTTATATGCTGATGATGTAGTGTTGATCTCCGAATCTCCAGAGGGAATGCAACGTCAACTGAATGCTTTGCATAGGTTTGCCCACGAAAGTGGTTTGTCTGTCAACCTTGGTAAAACCAAGGTTATGGTGTTTAATACCACCTCACAGTGGATTAGGAGGTCAGCACCTACATTCACATATGGGCAGGAGACTGTGGAGTACACCGGTGCTTACACTTACCTTGGAGTGGTTTTTAGCGGACCTGCATTCTCACTCAGAAGAGCAGCAGAGACCAGACTGACTAGAGCCCACGCAACAATGGGTAGATTAGAGAAGATGTGTTCGCAGGTTCAGTTTCAGGAGCCCCGGACGAAGCTCTGGCTCTTTGACACTTTGGTGGCTTCAACATTGCTCTATGGAGTTGAGATATGGGGACCTTCATTGGATCACCGCGGGAGGCTGGGTCGCACAGATGGATGGGGGAACATGGAGAAACCTCTCGTCTCTATGATCTCGCGGCTCATTAGAGCCAAGGCATCAGTACCACGAGCCATTATCCGAGCAGAGCTAGCAGCCCCCCCACTAGTGGTGGAGGCGCTCACCAGATCAGTCTCCTTCATAAACCGCACATGGGAACTTCCTAGAGACTGATATGCTCGCATAGCACTTGAGTCCTCTCGACAGTTAGCCATACAAGGAGATACAACATGCTGGTATGGGGAGATGGCATCATGGTTTCAGGCGCATGGGTTCAGCATAGACAGGCTGCCACCATTCCAGTACTCATTGGATGCACCATCTCTCACTCTTACACAGTCAGAGATCACCAAGCTCATCCGCCAAGACCTGACCCAGCTAGACACCAGGAGGACATGGATACAACCAGCACAGGAATTGGGCACGAAGATGGCTTTCTACAGAGACCACCTTCTCCAGCTTACGGAAGATGGTTTTGTGACGAGACCCAGATACATGGATACCCACTTGTCTCATGGGATACGATGTGCTATTGGCCAATTACGCACATCTTCTCACCAGCTGCGGATTGAAACTGGGAGATACAACGGAGTACCAACAGAGGCCAGGACATGCCCCTTGTGTGACATGGAGCCTTAGACAGAGCTGCATTATACACGCCGCTGCCCCGTTTACTACGAGACACGAGGCCGCTTCCATTGCCTGTTCAGAGAGGGTTTTGGACCACTCTCAAGAGTCATGGGATACGAAGATCAGAGATGCCTAGGTTTGTTCTTGCTCGAGCTGCGCAGACACAGAGATAGCCTGATGAATGGCGAGGCTAGCCAGTCTCAAAGACGGACCACAGACTTCTTCAGAGCAGACACGGGACAGCCGCAAGCGCCACTCCCACAACAGAGCTCCCCTCGTCTCACACCAGAGGCACACTGATCGACCGAGCGATTGAACTGGGGAAATCCAGGCGCCCACGATTGCGGAGGACTACACAGCATCGACGGAGGCTACGTCAAAAGATTCGGAGCACGCTGGCCAGGCATGCGCGACGCCCGATCAGACTACTAACCATGGAGGAGATTGATGAGATCCGCCAACGACCGATGCTAGATCTCTTGTGATTCAGCTATCCTAGCAAGCCGCCCATTTTTGCTTAGTTCACATCGACCAATCTAGGATCCCATAGTATATATCTTTGTTTTGTACTGTTGTTATTTTGTTACTCTGACTTTGTATCAGATCCACCACCTTGTAACTTTCTGGTCTCATAGGTCACTATGGCCTTTTGAAGACGTTAATATAACATTTCATTTCATTTCATTTCTCTCTCTCTCTCATGAGTTGTCCTCCCCCCCCCCCCCCCCCGCCATTACCTCCACAGAGACTTGGGGGTCAGTATGCATCAGCTTTGTACACAGTTTTTGAACAGCCACCCCTTCCCGATCCATGCCCACACACACGTGCTTTTTTCACCGCCGAGATGATGAAGAAGGCTATTGACAGGATGAGGACTGGGAGAGGATATGATCATGATGGCTTGGTGGTGGAGCATTTCATGCATGCCAAATATCTTCTAGCAGAGCTTCTAGCAGTCATGTTTAACCGTGCCATGTGCGAGGGCTGGCCTGATACCTGGAGCCTATCTACGATCGTACCTATTTTCAAATCAGGAGACCCTATGGAGCCTGGGAACTATCGCACTATCATATTGGACACACATTGGCATGGTTGTACGCATCCATTCTTGAGCAGCAGCTGAGTAGATGGGCAGAGAGAGAGGGAATGCGTGCAGTTGGGTAGGCAGGGTTTAGAAGAGGTTTTTCTACTCTTGACCATATCTTGACACTCAGGGCCATCATCAAGGAGGGCAGATCCCATGGGAGACGGATGTATTGTAGCTTTGTGGATTTCCGCAAAGCATTTGACACAGTACCCAGAGCTAGACTGATGCGCAGATTACAGGAGATGGGAGTATCCACAGAGCTAATTTGGGGGATCATGGCATTGTACAGACCAGTAGTAGGGCATGTATGCACTTCAGAGGGTCTTTCTACACCGATTCACTCCATTATTGGGGTGAAGCAGGGCTGCCCGCTCTCTCCTACTCTATTTGGTATGTATGTGGATGAGGTTTCTGACTACATTGATAGAGGTGCACCGTTGGCGGGGACATGGATCCTGCTATTGTTATACGCTGATGATATTGTGTTGATCTCCGACTCTGTGGAAGGGGATGCAATGTCATTGGATTCTTTGCATAGGTTTGCCCATGAAAGTGGTTTGTCTCTCAACCTTGGAAAAACCAAGGTCATGATATTTAATACCACCCCACAATGGATCAGGAGGTCAGCGCCCGCATTCACATACGGCCAGGAGAAGGTGGAGTATACATATGCTTACACTTACCTTGGAGTGGTTTTTAGTGGACCAGCATTCTCGTTAAGGAGAGCAGCAAAGACTAGATTGACCAGAACCCATTCAGCATTGGGTAGATTGGAGAGGATGTGTTCATAGGCTCAGTTTCAGGAGGAGCCTCGGACGAAGCTCTGGCTCTTTGACACGCTAGTGGCCTCTGCATTGCTCTATGGAGCTGAGATATGGGGGCCTTCATTGGATCGTCACGGGAGGACAGGCCGCACTGATGGATGGGGGGACATGGAGAAGCCCCTGGTCTCTATGATCTCGCGGCTCATTAGAGCCAAGGCCTCAGTACCACGTGCCATTATCCGAGCAGAGCTAGCTGCCCCCCCTCTAGTAGTTGAGGCGCTCACTAGATTTGTCTCCTTCATACACCGCCGGTGGGAACTTCTTAGAGACAGATACGCCCGCCTTGCAGTTGAGTCCTCTCGACAATTAGCCATGCAGAGAGATACGACATGTTGGTATGGGGAGATGACATCATGGTTCCAAGCGCATGGGTTCAGTATAGACAGATTGCCCCCCTTCCAGTACGCACTGGACGCACCCTCCATGACTCTTACACAGTCCGAGAGCACCAGGCTCATCCGCCAGGACTTGATTCAGCTAGACACCAGGAGGACATGGATACAGCCAACACAGGAGCTGGGCACGAATATGGCTTTCTACAGAGAACATCTTCTCGTGCTTACGGCGGATGGTTTTGTAACGAGGCCCAGATACATGGACACCCACTTGTCTCATGGGATACGCTGCGCTATTGGCCAAATACGCACATCTTCACATTAGCTCTGGATCGAGATTGGGAGATACAACGGTGTCCAACAGAGGCCAGGACATGCCTTCTGTGACATGGAGCCTGAGACAGAGTTACACTACACATGCCACTGCCCCGTCTACTACGAGATACGAGGCCGCTTCCACTGCTTGTTCAAAGGGCTTTGGACCACTCTCCAAAGTCATGAGGTACGAGGATCAGAGATGCCTGGGTTTGTTTCTACTTGAACTGCATAGACACAGAGAGAGCCTGTTGAGAGGAGAGGTCAGCGAGTCCCAAAGACACATTACATACTTCTTTAGAGCAAGCATTGGACACGTGGAGGAGCTACTACCACAGTAGGTCTTGTTGCCTTACACCAAAGGCACACCGATCGACTGAGCGATTGAATTGGGGAGATCTAGACGCCCACGAATGCAGAAGACTACACAGCATCGACGTAGGCTACATCAGAGGATCCGGATCACTTTGGCTCGACATGCACGACGCCCGGTCAGACTGCTGACCATGGAAGAGATTGATGAGATTCGCCAGCAACCAATGTTGGATCTCTTGTGACTTATGGTTTAGCTATCCCGGCTAGCTGCTTATTTTACACCTACCAGCTTAGGATTTCATAGTATTTATATCTCATCCTTTTGTCATTTCATTTCATTTCATTTTGCTACTCTGACTTTATATCAGATCCACCACATTGTAATGCTCTGGTCTCATAGGTCATTTTGGCCTTTTGAAGACGTTACTATAACATTTCATTTCATTTCTTTCTCTCTCTCTCTCTCTCTCTCTCTCTCTCTCTCTCTCTCTCTCTCTCTCTCTCTCTCTCTCTCTCTCTCTCTCTCTCTCTCTCCGGATCAACTGCGGATCGAGACTCGGAGATACAACGGAGTACCAGCAGAGGCCAGGACATGCCCCTTGTGTGACATGGAGCCTGAGACAGAGTTACACTACACATGCCACTGCCCCGTCTACTACGAGATACGAGGCCGCTTCCACTGCTTGTTCAGAGAGGGCTTTGGACCACTCTCCAAAGTCATGAGGTACGAGGATCAGAGATGCCTGGGTTTGTTTCTGCTCGAGCTGTGTAGACACAGAGAGAGCTTGCTGAGAGGAGAGGCTAGCCGATTTCAGAGACACATCACAGACTTCTTTAGAGTAGACACTGGACACTCGGAGGAGCTACTACCACAGTAGACCTTGTCGCCTCAAACCAGAGGCACACTGATCGACTGACTTGGGGAGATCCAGAGACGCCCACGACTGCGGAGGACTACACAACGTCAATGGAGACTACATCAGAGGATTCGGATCACTTTGGCCCAACATGCACGACGCCCGGTCAGACTGCTGACCATGGAGGAGATTGATGAGATCCGCCAGCGACCAATGCTGGATTTCTTGTGACCTGTGATTTAGCTGTCCCGGCTAGCTGCTTAGTTTACATTACCAGTTTAGGATTTCATAGTATTTCATTTTCATTTTCATTTTGTCATTTCATTTTGTGACTATGACTTTGTATCAGATCCACCACATTGTAACAATCTGGTCTCATAGGTCATTTTGGCCTTTTGAAGACGTTAATATAACATTTCATTTCATTTCATTTCTCTCTCTCTCTCTCTCTCTCTCTCTCTCTCTCTCTCATTTGTACATAGCTTATGGGACACCACCAGGGACAGATATGCTAGGCTTGCTCTTGAGTCGTCCAGACAGCTGGCATTACAAGGAGATACATCATGTTGGTATGCACAGATGAGCTCATGGTTTCAGAGGCATGGTTTCAGCATGGACAGGCTGCCCCCTTTCCAGTATTCTCTTGATGCACCATCTTTGGCTCTTACACGGATGGAGATTACTAGACTGATTCGGTAGGATCTTATCCAGCTTGATACCAGGAGGACATGGATAGAGCCATCACGGGAGTTGGGTACGAAGAGGGATTTCTATAGAGAGCATCTTCTCCAACTCACTACAGTCGAATTTGTCACACGGCCCGACTACATGGACACACATCTATCTCATGGGTTACGATGTGCCATAGGCCAGATACGCACATCTTGACACCAGCTTTGGATTGAGACAGGTAGATTCAAAGGCATACCAGCAAACAGTAGGATATGTCAATCATGCCAGAGCCAGAGACAGAGTTTCACTACATATGTCACTGCTCAGTCTACTATGAGATACGGGGACGCTTTCATTGCTTATTCAGAGATGGTTTTGACTCGCTAGATAGAGTCATGAGATATCAGGATCAGAGATGTCTCGGATTATTTCTACTTGAGATACAAAGACATAG
This sequence comes from Adiantum capillus-veneris, assembly GCF_014529385.1. Lineage (NCBI taxonomy): Eukaryota > Viridiplantae > Streptophyta > Polypodiopsida > Polypodiales > Pteridaceae > Adiantum > Adiantum capillus-veneris. The sequence continues at coordinate 3,829,751 of NC_140956.1, forward strand.
AGACTCTCTATTGAGAGGGCATAGACAGAGACATTCCCAGAGACGCATCTCTGATTTCTTCAGTTGGAGTACCACAGAGGTAGAGGGACCACTACCACCACAGAGCTCGGTTCCCACCCATACACACACCAGTGGTACTCTCATTGACCGAGCTATAGAGTTGGGGAGATCGAGACGACCACAACTGAGGAGGGGAGCCACACAGCACCGACGGAGATTGCGGCAGAGGATCCACAAAATTCTAGCACGACACCCAGAGTGTCGGTCAGGATAGACTTCATGCTACTGCTATATTGTATCATGGTGACACTTATCCCCATTTTGTACCTTTGTGGCATTATACCATTGCTTAGCTTACCAGCCAGCCATAGGAGTTGGTAGCACTCCTATCTCAGTTTCTAGTTTCTAGTTTTCTTTGTTTGTACCGAGACATGGTACTAGACTCACCATTGTAATCAGTTTGGTCTCATAGGTCATCTCTCTCTCTCTCTCTCTCTCTCTCTCTCTCTCTCTCTCTCTCTCTCTCTCCTATGCAACTTAGAGCCAGAGACAGAGCTGCACTACACATGTTACTGCCCGACATACTATGAGATACACGAACGCTTCAACTTCCTGTTCAGAGAAGGGTTCAGACCTTTTTCTAGAGTCATGAGATACAATGACCAGAGGTGTCTCGGATTGTTCCTGCTAGAGCTGTGCAGACTTAGGGAGAGCTTGCTGAGGACATCAGAGGAAAGACAGTCTCATAGACGAATCACAGATTTCTTTACACCAGCCAGAGGAGAGCCAACGGAGCAGTCATTACAGCAGATCTCAGAGCCTACTCATACTAGAGGTACACTGCTTGATCGAGCCACGGAGCTTGACAGATTCAGACGTCCACGACCTCGGGGGGTCTCCCACCACCAACGAAGGCTGCAACAGAAGATACAGATCACTCTAGCTCGACATGCAAGATGCCCAACCAGAGTACTGACCATGGAGGAGGTCGATGAGATCCGACAGCGTCCGATGAGAGCTTTCATCTGAACCCACAACCCCCCCCCCCCCCCCCCCCCCCCCCCCGCCCCTTTATTTCCTTTCTCCTTAGCGTCTTAGTGTTAGTTCTTTGTAACTTTGTAATTTCCGTACTCAGACATGGTATCAGATTCACCAATTGTAACTTTTGGGTCTCATAGGTCATTTTGGCCTTTTGAAGACGTTAATATAACATTTCATTTCATTTCATTTCTCTCTCTATTCAGATTTTGCACAGTTATTTGCAGTTGCTCACGTGTGTTGCAGTAGATTTTTGGCTTGGGGTGTCCAAGTCGATTACAGTGGTATCAAAGTTTTGACGATTTTTTTTCTACGAAGGATCGGATCCCTTTTTCCACAACACAAATGGATTTTGGCAGTAAATTTGACAGAGGGAACTATTCCATCCCCTCACATGAGTGAAGAGAGGGAACCCTTCCATCCCCTTAACACACATGGATTCTGGCAGTGAATCTGGCAGGTAGGGAACTGTTCCATCCCCTCACACGAGTGAAGAGACCACCGGAGGGTCTAGCGGGTGTTAGCCTATTTTCAAGGAATTGGGAGTCAAGTATGGCCCTCTACCGTCAAGTGACCTTGACATGATGGGAGCCCAATGTCAATTGTAGGTTGATATTTGTGCCAGCCAGATGCTCAATACGCGAAGGATCCGTAGTATGCAAATTTTTTGAAGAATCACACACGTGACGATATCCATTCGGGATGGAAAGTGGCCAACCTTCAAGTCGGCAATGAAACAGGAAGCCAAGCCGAGTGCAGATAAGCGAAAAATGTACTCGAAGATGAGTTTGGCGATGCGGTAGAGCAGCAGGCCAACAAAGTCATGAAGGCTTCGAATAGCTCTCGAAAGAAAGTTGTGTTGATACTCTATCCTCTAATCTCCAGGTGGGAGCGTGCCAGAGAATGAGCCCTTGGCCATGAAAAGTAGTTACATGAAAAGCTCCACATCCTAAAAGCATCTGGCCTAAAAGCAAGCTGCGCAAAAGCAGGAAATCCGTACAGTTGCCATGTGGCACTGTCAACGCAAATTGCGAGGAATATCCGTACAGTCTGCCACGTCAGCATGTCAGTGCGTTCTGCGTGGGATCCGTAGAACATTGCCACATCATCACTTGAATTCAAAAGAGAGTTGGAGAGTGTGTGTCCTGCTTTATTTTATTGTCTTTAGGTCACTTGGGCCCCATCCGACGGGGTCCCATAAGTTGGTGGGAACTCCTAATTAAAGAATAGGCCACTCGGCAAGACTTTGCAAGTTGGTAAAACTTCTTCGGTTGTTTCTTCTCTTAGGGTTTAGGCCCCTACCAGGATCTGTAGGTTGGCTCCGTTCTTTAGTGGCTTGACACGTCAGCAGTTTGTGACATAAATTTAAACTTACTAGAGATAGTCTAAATTTAGCAGGTTATGGGACCAACTTCGTAGTACCTCCAAAGGAATGTGCTAAGGTTTTGCACAAGAGGTGAATCTCCAAAGCCCAAGGGTAAGTTAAATCTTTACGAGAGTTCGTCCTAATTTAGCCGATTCTAAATTGGCAGGTAGACTCTAGCCTAGATGAGCTTCATAGAGCCTCCAAAGGATAGTGCAAAGGTGTTGCACATGAGCTAGTTAAATTGAAGGTAAGACTGTGGTTTTTAATTAATGAAAGGGAAAAGCAAAAGACTAAGGTGAGACCAGCCCTCCCATATAATTATGAAATTTGATAGCACTCCTCTTCTGATGCTCTACTTGTCTTAGTCTCTTGTAAATGTTTTTTTGATTAGTGTTAATCTCTCTTCAGTCACCAATTTTAGGGCTCTCTAACCCAATGGACATGCCACACATGTGACTAGAAGGTTTGACTCTAGTCGAGGGAGGACAAATTCTTTGCTGATTCTAAAACATAGTTTTTAGCTCCAGTGCAGAATGGGTTTTGTCCAATTGAACAAGATGGGCAATGCTTGCAGGAGTTGAAGTAAGATCAATAGAATAAATGAAGTTGTTTGAAAGAGCTTTTAGGACTATGTGACAAGTTTGCTTTCATCTATTTTGTTATATGATCCTTATACCTTTTACAGTCCAGTCTAGAACCACCATAAGGTGATGCTTGTGCCAGGTCATATTTCTGGAAACAATTTGCAATGATCAAGCTGTCATCAACAAGAATGTTGCCCTAAAGATTCAGCAAAGCCCAGATTATGCGGATGAGTAAAGCTCTCTTTCTCTTATCTTTATATTATCTCGAGTTTTGTGATTTGCTTGTGGTGCCCTTTTCCATCTTTTTCTCTCCAATTTTCTGTATCATTTTTAGTTAAGATCCAAGTGTTTCAGTCCATCCAGTTTGATTTGATCCCCAGGTCAGATTATGATGCAGCTCACAAAGATTTCAAAGACCGCTTGTCCAACTACGAGAAGGTACATCTGCCTGTTTAAAGCTCTGGAGTTTCGGTCTGTTTTTGACTTGTTTTGAACTGCCTCCTCAATTTTGTTTAGTTGACACTTCGGCCATTTCATATTGATATTTGAGAATTATGAAGAGTTCATATATTTCGGCCATTTCTACGCCCTTTCGCTATGCTTAGCTGCTACAAAATGCTTGAGGCAGGTTTATGAACCTGTTGAAGAAGGCTCATACATTAAGATGATAGACATGGTTAGTGGCCAAGGTGGTCAATTACAGGTCAGTAAGGGATTAGCCAACTATTTGATTATATGTTTGTCTGAAAAATTCTCCCAATTGTTTGCTTCTGCTATATTTTTTGCAGGTAAATAACATCAGCGGATATTTACCGGGACGCATTGTGTTTTTTCTGGTACGCGTCAATGTCATGCAGCAGAAAGATAAACGTATGTGACGCACATTGGATTGAATGTTTTTTGTGGTCTAGTTTCGTGTGAGCCTGCATATTTGGCAATATCAGGAAAAGAATGCACCAGTTTTTCAAAAATTCTGTTTGACAAGCTCAGACGCTTATGCATTCGCTTTGTGTATGAGAACGATCATTGCTATTGTCGTTGGGTCCACTAGGTGCTTAGTTGGTGGATGTAAATAGTCTCTCAAGCTATCTATTCTGACTTTTCTCCCAGGTAAATACACACATCACTCCTCGGCCAATACTGCTGACACGACACGGAGAGAGCCAGGATAATGTCAGAGGTAGAATTGGAGGAGATCCTGCTTTGAGGTATTTTTTTTCTGTTAAAATGTTTCTCTCCCTCCTTTTTGGATTTTTGCTAATGTCAAAAACTCACCCTGATGACTCAGCTTTCACAACCATTATTCATTTGTTTAAATGATCGCTTAAATCAGGAAAAGGCATTAATATTTTGGAGTGGCTGGCTGCTGCTGCTGAAACCCACCCTGCCCAGCTCCTGCTCGCATGCTTCCTCTGCCGTAGCCCATTTAATTTCAGTCGAGACAACCTTCACTGCTTTTGATATCAGTGGCTTGTTCAAAGAGGTCTTTAGACTTCACTGTAATCCAAAAAGGGTTGTAAGCAACAGAGATGCGAAATCACGTTCAAATTTTGAACTTCTCTTTTTCAAGTTATTGGAATACATCCATGTTTTAGTACAGCGTACCATCTCCCCCACTCACCCCTTGCCCGGCATTTGCCCCGTAGCGGTATGCACATAGATGGAGGATCTGTTTCATACAGGGACTCTAATGAATGCCCTTTGATCGACCCCTCCAAGTCTTTCATTCTACTTTCTCTTTGAAGGAGAAAGTGATCTTGGCTGCGGAGGTTGACCGTCTCCAGATGACCTTTGTCATGTGCAAGATTGTCGGCACACACCCTAACAGAGGGGAAATTCAAGACTTTGTGCAGGCTTGCCTCCTCGTGGGTGTGGCAAGATCATCGATGTGCAGATTCCGAGCCAAGGACATCAACGGATAGACTTTGAGAGCCTAGACATGGTGGCCAAGGTGCTACAGATGAGCCCTATGGCTTTGGGTGCCTTGCAGGAAAATATTTGGCAATGGCACCGTGCTTTTGATTCTGCCTTTGATGTGACTGAAGAGGCAGACTACCCATTTTTGGTTTGTTTTCTTTCCTACGTTGGGAGTACCTTCATTTCCTACCTTGGCTTGGAGATCTCATTGGTAACTACATTGAGTCCCTCTGGATAGTTGCTACGATGGCCGTAAAGATGACAGCAATCGCGACGTTCAGGTTCTTGTATGCGACCCTCACGCTCTCTCAAAAGGCAATTCTCCTCTTATAGTGAGTGATGGGTGGGCTAGGTAGTGAGTTGAATACTTGCGGTTGCAGAGACGATGTTTTATTTGTCATCAAATGGGACATTTTCTGTCAGGTAGGACACTTGGCAAAGTCTTGTCCCGACCGGAGTTCTTGTCCAGTACAGTGGTCCCAGGTTCAACCACAGTCATCAGACGTTACGGCAGCCTGCAGGCAAGCTCTTTAACTGCTCCAGAGGCATCCGCTTCGGTCACACAGGAGGATGCAATTTTTGGATGGATGACCGGGGTGGCAATAGGTCTATGGGTTCGCACCATGGGCCTGTAGTTGGTTGGCAGTTGCCACAGCATTGAACTCTAAAAGGGGATACATCCTATATACATGGTCATGTAAGCGGTAAAATATGTTGCCCATTATACAATATATGGCTAATTTAGAATTTTAGACCCTTCTATTAAAAACCTGAGAAACACATTTCGTCCCTTTGTTTCGAGTTTGTTTTGAAACGTTTCGAGCGTTTCGTGTCTCATTTCGTTTTGAAGGGACGGAACTCGTTTTCATGTGACTATGCCTTGGAGACATGTAGATGCCCCAATAGCTTGTATCAAACTCCATCTCTTCTTAGTACTAGCCAAGAAGAGACGAGGCTATGGACTAAGCCATTGGTTTACTTCCATTATGTGGGGTAAAGCAAGAGTAGACTACTCAGCGTGTTGTTTGGTGTTTAGGGGCTCAAATCTTAGAGTTCTCTCATTGCTTGAGTGATTTTGGTGTGACGGACTTGCTAAACATCTTTTGGCCTTTAACATGTTATTGTTTATTGGCTATTATCGATTGCACAAGATTGCATCATATTGATTGTGGATTGGCATATCCCCTCCTACAATAAAGGGAAACTTTATACTTTCATGTATTTGACTTCAAGAATTGATGAGCCTGGTTGAGGATAGGTAAGCCAACTTGATTTAAACCGTTGATAACTTTGATTTTGCCACTTGAATCAGAAGGGGGTAGTGGCCTTTTGATTCGTATAACAATTAAAAAATACTTTTCATGCTTACTTGGATACTCCAAAAAAACCTTAAACAGATAACTCAATTTGACTAAATTTGAAAGAAAAATTATCGATAACTCTGGTTATGCCACTTGAATCAGAAAGGCGTGATGGCCTTCTACATAACATTAAAAAATATATATCTTAGATAGTAGTTTAAGTTAAAAAAGTTTTAAGTAGGACAAAAAAACAACTGATAGGTTCGTGGACACTTGTAATACGTATTCAAAGCTAATAAATCTGTTGTCTTGTTCATATTGATGGAGGTGAGAATTCTTTCTTTACTTAAGGCTTAGTTGTTGTCCGATTACGAAGATCCCTGCTGATTCAACCTAAATGACCTCCACAACTCTTATTCTTTTGTGTAGGATCACTGGAATGATGCTTCATTCTTATTATTCTTATTATGTTGTACAAAAATGAATCTAAGATTGAGTCATTTCTCAGCTTAATTATCTAAAGCCAATTGTCGTTATGTTCTTTTATGTATATGTATTAAGTTTAATTCAACAACACACATGTCCTAAACACAAGGCCCTCCCAAGTAACTGGGTGGACCGGGATGTTGACTTTAGATTATTTTTTGTCTGTAGGCTTTGATTTACCCATTGTCTATAATTCCTTGATAGGTTGATAGGTGTTAGGTGGTCTTTCTCTGACTATAGATTGGGTTCTTGCTCAGGGCTACTATAGTCTTTTGGCTCTTCCGGTTTTAGGTTGCAGGTTAATCTAAATTTACTTACCCATGTGTATTCACACACACTCACACCCCCCCACACACACAGGCACACGCACACACCCTCCTTGCACACACCGTGAATGGATATTTCTTGATTTTTCGTGATACACATGGCATTAGGAGAGAGCTTACTGCTCCTCATACACTAGCCCTACATGAAGTTGCTGAGAGAATGAATTGCACGATCTGCAAAACAATTTTCAACTCACATGCACTTGCACACTCTATGATGATATGGAGTAGCAAGGTGCCCTTAAAATGGTGGCTTTTTCTATGGTGCTGCTTGCTTGCAGTTCTTCGAGTTGGGCTTTTCTGGCAAGGTGCCACATGACATCCTCTCTCTATTACGTTTGTGGTGCTTCTGCTGAAATGGTTCCTTATCTGTTATGTAATTGTAGTGCCTCTCACAATTTTCTGGATCATATAGCAGGGCTTCTTCAAGTTCGTTTCCCTTCTCTGCCTTTAACAAAACATTTCTGGATGTCTGGCATTCTTGCTCCTGCTCTCAGACAGTATCGTTCATGCACCTAAGATATCGTTCCTGCTGGAATCTTAGGTTGGCATAGACCAGGTATTCTATTGAGATTCCTGGGTCCATGCAGTTCTTGTTTTGTTAGGTTTCCCAAACAGATATACACTACTGTTAGTAGTTGATGTCACTAACAGGTGAATTGATTTAGTCCTTGCGTCTTGTTCTTTATTCCCAGTTTTGCATTGTTTATACTAGGGTAAGCTCTATAGTTTGCGGATATTTCCTACGAGGATTCCCATGAGAAAGGTTGATGAATGGTTTCTATCTGGTGTTCTGTGTGGGGGGTTCTTATTTGATTAGTCATAGTATTGGGAAGAAAGGGGAGAGTGAGTTCAGACTAGATTTTTGAGCTGTTTAAAGATGTATATGACTTGTCCTCTTTTGATTACCGCTTTTCTGTTATTTGCTGTTAAAGTGCTTGATCAACCTTCTGGTTTTTACTGCAAGTTATCTTATATGTTTATAGTGAAGCTGGAGATAGGTATGCCAAGAAGCTGGGAGAATTTGTTAACAAACGCCTCAAAAGTGAACGAACAGCTTCTGTACATATCTGAACCATTGCCTTACTATTCTCGGTAGTAGGCGTTACCGAAACTTGTTATGGCTCTGGCTGGCTTCATGCTGTTCCCTTTTTTTCTGAATTTTATTGAAAGTTTATTGCCCGCTGGCAATGCATATGCTTTTTTGATTCAATAGGAAGTTTGAAGGCAGCAGATTGCTGTCTTAAGTATTTGTCTTTCTGATGCTTCAGAAAGACAAATACTTAGACAGCACAATGATTAGTAATGGCTAGTAATTGAGAGAAACATATGTAAATCACTGCTTTATCAAATATTCAATAATAATTCTTTGAAAGGTGCAACAACTTTTTACAACAATAGATGAAAGAGTGATTAAACCACTATTAAACCTTGGAAGATTCAATTTCTGAAGAAGTTAAATTAAAGTGATGATCTGGTGAGCGAACAAATGTCAGTAGTAGACCTTTTTGTTAATTTCCTCCAGAGCTTGCTTTTGCAAGATGTCAGTGCTGCTATATGGTACAACCATGTAAAGGAATATTTAATTATATCTCAATAAATTTTCTTGCAGATCTGGACGAGTACACTGCAAAGAACCATTTTAACTGCTCGCCACATTCTTGGATTTCCAAAGGTATCATACATAGGCAACAGTGACTCTATATCTGTATATCATGTTCCATAACGTCATTTCTTTTCCAGAAGCAGGGTGTTAAATGCTTGCAGGAAGTGTTGAATCCAATGGTGATCTGAAGATCTGTAAGGTTAAAATGCCAATGCTTGAGAACCAGTATAATTTTATTGTCCTTGGCCACCATAGATGAGCGTTTAAAAGTATACACATGGTAGCTGTTTGGGCTTTCTGTCCGCTGCTGCCCTGTGCTCTGCTATTGAAACACTGTGCTGTGCAGTTCTGTCTGTGGCTACTTTAGTATTGTCTGCTGCAGCATTACACTCAGCCTTTATTTTCTGGTCTTCAAGAGGTGTTTTTTTTGCACCCTCGAAGTCACTTGGGTACTGCATTGCCTACGTGTTCCCATGCTCTGCAAGTCTCTCAGGAGGGTTATGAACATGCACGCCTATCAAGACAAGAACCATGCCCAGAGAAGGTCGAGGCTTCTTTTTTTTGAGATTGTTGTCTCATGATGCGACTGTTCTTCAGAGTGGTGGATCTATATTTTCTTCTCAGAAATGTTTCGTGCCCACAAATGTAATACTTCACTTGTGCTGTTTACTCTGCCATTTCTTAATCACAGGGGGGGAGCTTGTGTCTACAGGCTCTGCTGAGAGGGAGTGGAAGTGAATGTCCAAGAATAGTTAGGCCTTCGTTAACTGGCTGGGACTTCTTTAAAAACCAAGTCCTTCTTGGTGATGTGGTATCCGACTTGTACATGAAACATAAGTTGGCACATCCAGACTGCAATCCATTTAGAGAAGCTCTGCTGTTGGTCTTCTATGCACTCATTACTTGTGGCTAGAGCGATCGTCGTGAGTCAGGTACTGGCGACAGCTTGGTTTACTACATCTTGTTGGATGTTGCATCCAGGGGTTTTTTCTTAGCTCCACCGTTTGGTGCACAACTTTCTCTGGGGTGGTTGTGATGGCACTAGCGACACTTGTCTTTGAGTTGCTTGGTGTACTATCAATATGCCGAGGGAGGATGGAGGACTGGGTATCACTGATCCTGAGATACGGAGACCTGCAGTGCTTTGCAAGCTCATTGTCCAAAGACTTTTCCTTGGGGCAGAGCCTTGGAAGAAATATGATGCAAACATTGTCAGCCATACAGCTGAGAGCTGGGTCTTTGGATAGTGAGGGCTCATGGAGAGGATGTTCCGATTTATTCTTTAGTGATGCTCGTTCATATACTATCTTCATTCATGCAATCTCTTGTACAAGTTTGGTTCATTATGTGGATATATTTGATTGGTCAGAGAGGGAGACATATGGAGGAGCTAGAGAGACAGCCCTTGATTTGCACATTCTTATGTCAAGGGTCAGGCTGGTATTGGTTTGCAGCGAGGACTCATATAGACTGAGCCAGATAGGGTGTAAGGATCACCAAAAGTTACATTCCAATAGATTCTGATACTCTGTTTGGAAAGCTATCAAAATAGAAAATGAATAGAGAACCTAAAATCTAGGTATGTCATACGTTGATAGATACGTGGGAGGGGTAACAGAGTAAACAATGGTGAACAGGGTAGGGAAGATAAGTGCTAAAAACTATCATGTCCATGAGTACATCAATACACAGGAGGAGTGGGGGAATAGGGGTAGAGGCTTAAGGTGTACAATAGCTTATCTGAAGAAATTAAGCATTGGTCTCTCTTGTAGGGTGTCAATGTCCTCCATGCTAAGAAGCCTGATAGGTTGTGTTGGACGTTGATGATGGTCTTGATCCGCCTATGTATGCGTCTTTGGTGATGTGAGGATCCTCGTAGCCTGTGGAGTCTGGCTTGTTCTAGCTGGAGCTCTATCAAGTGATGTCCCTTGTCCAGCAGGTAATATCTCCTCTCTATCGTGTTGTTGTTGAGCGAGGGCTCTAAAGAAATCTGCGATCTGTCTGTGTAGACCCTCTCTCAGTGGGTTATCCACCTTTGAGGAGAGTCTCTCTGGATTAACGTATCTCGAAGAGGTACAGCCCCAGACATCTCTGGTCACAGTCATCCATGACCCTAGCCAAGGGTCCAAAGCCTTCTTTGAACAGGAAGTGGAAGCATCCTCTAATCTCATGAGAGACAGAGAAATGAAATGTTATATTAAACGTCTTCAAAAGGCCAAAATGACATATAAGACCAAACTTATATAATCCTGGTGGATCTAATACAATGTCTGGGACCTTGGGATGAATGTCTTGGTACAAAATAAAATGAAGTAAAATAAAATAAAGGCTAAAATGAACATCAATGTCCGGCATCGGATGCTGTCCGAGGATGTATTGCATCGGTCGCTGAAGAATATCATCAATGTCCGCATTGGTAAATAGTCGTACTACTAGATGTCTCCCATGCCGTGCTAGAATAGTCCTCATCCTCTGATGTACCCTCCGTCGATGTCGTGGTGGCCCTTGTAGACGTGGGCGTCTAGCTCTCCCAAGCTCAATGGCCTTGTTAGTCAGTATACCTCTTGTCTAGGTGGACTTGGAAGTTTATTGTGAAGCTTGCTCATCTATGATCTAACTGCTGAGTCTATGCTCTAAAGAAATTTCCCTCTATGAATGTCTTCCCAATGTCTAATCTCCTTAGAAGACTCTCCCCGTGTCTGCGCAGCTCCAGCAAAAACAACCCAAGGCATCTCTAATTGTGATATCTCACGACTCTATCCAGTGGTCCAAAGGCCTCTTTGAATAGAGAGTGAAAGCGGCCTCGTATCTCATAGTACACTGGACAATGACATATGTTATGTAACTCTGTCTCTGGCTCTATATGACACAATTGGCAAATCCTGGCCTCTATTGGTACTCTCCTAAATCTACCAATCTCAATCTCTAGCTGGTGTGATGATGTGCTCATTTGACCAATAGCACATCGTATTCCATGGGATAAATGAGTTTCCATATAGTCAGGTTTGACCATATATTCATCCTGTGTGAGCTGGAGAAGATGCTCTCTGTAGAAATCCATCTTTGTGGCAAGCTCTCGTGTCGGCTCTATCCATGTCCTGTTGATGTCTAGTTGAATTAAATTTTGTTTGATACGGCAGGTAATCTCGGTCCTTGTGAGGGACAAGGAGGGTGCATTTAGGAAGGGGGGGTAGTCTATCCATACTAAACCATGTAGTTGAAACCAGGATGTCATATGTGCATACCAACAAGATGTGTCTCCCTGTGAGGCAAGCTGTCAAGAAGACTCCAAAGCTAGGCAAGCATATCTATCTTTGGGGAGATCCCAAATCCGTTTATAAAAGAGACAGATTTGGTAAATGCCTCTATGACGAGCGGGGGACCAACAAGCTCTGCACAAATAATCTCATGTGGTATAGAGAGCTTGGCCCTATTCATTCAGGAAATCATAGAGACGAGAGGCTTCTCCATACATCTTCATCCATCAGTACTACAAGTTCGCCATGATATTTGCTTGATGTCCCGATATATACACCCATAAAGCATAGCTGAAGTAACCAATGTGTCAAATAGCTAGAGCTTCGTTCGAGGTTCCTGAAATTGAATCTGCGAACACATCCTCTCCAAAGCTGCATTTGCTCTCGTTAGTCTAGTGTCTGTTGCTCTTCTCAGGGGCAAAACTGGACCATTGAAGACCACTCCCAAGTAGATGTATGCGTCTATATACTCAACCGTTTGCTGATCATATGTGAAGGTCGGTGCAGATCTGAACCACTGTGTTGTGGTGTTGAACACCATAACTTTTGGTCTTGCCAAGGTTCACCGACAAGCCGATATCACTATCAAATGTGTGCAATGCATCCAAGTGTCGTTGCATCCCCTCGAATGAATCTGAGATCAACACAAAATCATCTGCATACAATAGTAATGAAATCCATGTCCCTGCTACCTGTGCTCCTGTGTCGTCTCCCCTCTCTATGGAATGTGACACCCTTGAATGCATACTTTTCAGCTGTTCATGAATAATCCGCATACATCCGTGCTCATCCACGAGTGAATCGTGCTCAACATACAAGATGTCATGCCTAGGAAAAGGGATCACATAAAGACGCTGACTAAAATACAGGAAACGATCACGAATGAAACACTCGAACAATGCGTGCTGACTAATCATATGAACACATAGTACTTCTTGTGAGGGTTCTTTGGACCTAGGCTCGATAGCCAAGATCGGTTCTTCATGATTGATCGAATCTTCTTGTGGGGATTCTGTGGACCTCGACTCGAAAGCCAAGATCGGTTCTATGTGATTGATCGAATCTGCAATGAGATTAGCTTCACTAGAAAAAGTATCAACTAACCCATCATTCTTGTGAACAATCACATCATCTTCATGCAAATCATCATGCTCGTGAGAAATCACATCTTGATCATGCAAATCATCATGCTTATCATTATCATGCAATTCATCATGCTTGTCATTATCATTCAAATCATCATGCTTGTCATTGTCATTCAAATCATCATGCTTATCATCATCATTCAAGTCATCATGCTCATCATTATCATGCAAATCATGTGTGTCTTGCTTTGGAGAAGTAGAGACTGAGAGAGTCTCCTTTTCCTAATTTTGTGCAAAGTGTGCTTGCACTTGAGAAAAGAATCGCAACAACTCTTGCATGTGTCGCGCTTGTTCATGCTCACGCTCTATGGCTGCCTTTCTTTCTGCGTGTCTGCGATCCATTTCTGCTTTTCTTTCTTTGCATTCACGATCAAATTCTGCCATTTTTTCTGCTTTTCTTGCTTCGCGTTCTAACATCTTTTTCATAAACAATTGCTTCAACTCCTCCATAGGATTTAGTGCAATCCTTGGCGTAGATGGGGAAGGACGAGGGTCGGAAAAACCTCCTAGTCGGGAAAATTCTTCTTCGCCTCTCTCATGCTCACCACCTCCAAGCAAAGTATCCATTCCGCTTCGATTGATGACCATCCATTGAAGTCGTGGGTTCTTGTGGTCTTGGGTTCTTAAGTTCACGAGGAACTTGGGTTCTTGGGGGTCTGGAGGTTCTTGCAGTTCTTCTTTCGCTTGCAATCTGTGTTAGAGAAGGATCTTCTCTTCACCCGAGTTCTACTCTTTTCCGCGGGCGCACCCCTTGGCGGCCTTGCGCTCACACCACGGTTGCTTTTTCCCACCTCACGTCGATTGGCCGGCCGCTAAGTGCTCGGTCCGCTCTCAATGAGTGAAAAGAGAGACATGGGGAGGGTGGACAAGCCCTTCTTTCTTGGGTTCCCTGTCACTCTTCAAAAACACGATTAGGAATCGACATGCCCAAGAGGACTTGGGTTACGTGCGACTTCAACAAGATTTTTTTTTTTTTTTTTTTGTGGCTCTGTGGTTCTTTCCTTGAGTGATACAGAACTCTGCCAAAGCTCTGATACCAATGTAAGGTGCTGCGGAAGTGAATGTTGAACTTTGCTCAAGATGAGTGCTCCGAACTGTGCTCAAGGGTTCCTTTTGCTTATGGAAGGGAGAGCCTTCCGTTCCTTTAGTGAGAGAGTGCAATGGACACAAAGTGGATGAACACTGTGAATGAAGGTACATGAGACTGAGAGATAGAGAGAGAAGAATACGACTCCAGAATGTTGTCAAACCCTCCTCCGAAGGCCCCACTCTCTATGGCGAGAGCGGTCTACTTATGATTGCACAAATCTCTACAATGCTTGGACTTGCCGATGATGTCGACGACGATGAGGACGACAACGAGACAGCTGAAATCTGAGAATGCTAAGGGCTAAAATCTGCAAATCTTTATCTGTTGAATTGTGACTCTATGTCGGTGACGATGTCGATGACGACGATGCGACGACGACGCGCTGAAAACGCAGATGCTGAAATCTGCGTTTTCCTGGCTGAATCTGCAAACTTCACAGGATCTGACCGTGCGGCGAGGATCTGCTGGGGGAAGGTGAGATCTGTGAGGTTCGGGGGTTCTATTGCGATGTCTGACTGTTGAAAACTGAAAACGCTGGTGCTTAATGAGGTTCCGTCGCGATGAATCTGCAAAACGCTGAAGTGTGATGGAGATGCAAAAACGCTAGGGCTGATCTTTGTCTTCTGTTGCTGCCGGTGGTTTGCAATGCAAAAACACTAGGCTGATCTGATGGGGTTCTGTCGCCAGTATGATGCATAAGCAAAAACACTGGCTGCTCTGGTCCAAAAACGCTAGGTGTTGCAGTCTCTTACAAAACGCTAGGCATCTGTGAGGTTCTGCTGAGAAGTTGCCTGTTGAGCAAGGTGCTCCTGCTGCCTCTTCTGCCAGAAAGTGCTAGCGCTAGGTTTCTTTATGTACTTGCTTTCTAAAATTGCCCTACCTAGTTCCCAACAAAAGTCACTTAAAAATAATAAGTAAAAAATGTCAAAAATAGGGAAAATAGGTCTATGCACTATAAAAATGCTACTGATGGGTTCTGACTGGAATCTAATGATCATGCTGTGTGCAACCAGAGGATATGCATCTAATCTAAGTATCTGGACATGCATGGTCTGCGAACAGACTCACAAAAGTGCCAAATCACTTCCTATTCTAGACTGACTTGAGCGAACTGAACCCTGGTCATGTTGTAGCTTGTCCACGGACACATAGGGTTGGATGTATCATGTGACAGAAGATCTCTCTGGAGATGGGCTCTCATCTCTCTGCACTCATCATACCATCTATTCTAGGGCATGCTCCCAGAATGTCGCCTCCGACCTGGCTGAGTGTGTGAATATGCCTCTGATGTTGCATTATGTAGTGTCTCACTTAGTAAAGTGGTACACTCCTCCACTGAGAGGTTAGGACCAGCTGTGCATAGCCTGCTATAGATCTCCTCTGTATAAACCGAGTCAGTCTCTGGTGTAAATGTATAATGAATATGTGACTTGCCTCCTGATGTCTAGGCTGTACGATACTGAAATCGGACAATGTCAAAAGAGCATGATCCACTGCTACGCCCATTGTTCTGGCTCCCACTATGAAATCCTGAATACAAGGAATAAAGCTCGGCTGTGCCATAACATAGTCCATTGTACTGGCCTCGTGTCTGTGTGGAAAGCATGTGAAACCGGCTGATCCAAGAAATCGTTGTAAGCCATTAATTATGGCTAATCCACGTGTGGTCGTCATCTCCATGAGGTATCTCCCATAGTCCGTATGCTCTCTATCTTGTGAGGTGTCACAAACGGGAGCGCATAGCAATATAAAATACATTCGGATAAATAGGATTTATCACTTATTACTGAAGCCAGAGGATATAGAGAGAAATATATATATATATATATATATATATATATATATATATATATATATATATATATATATATATATATATATATATATATATATATATATATATATATATACATATATATATAGAGAGAGAGAGAGAGATATATATATATATATATATATATATATATATATATAGAGAGAGAGAGAGAGAGAGAGAGAGAGAGAGAGAGAGAGAGAGAAGATCGACACGGTACTGGGGACTAGAAGATGGGTGGTCCCCCCTCGTAATAGTATCTTAATTACTGAGGAGAAGTCTATACAAGCACTTGAACCGAACGTATTACCACGTTTGTTCTAGAATAAGACTTGATGGTTCCCGGAAGCCTCAGCTTCCTATTCCTAAGGCAAAACCCTATTCCAAGGAACTTCCGTTCCTTATTCCAAATCCTTGAGAACCAAGGTTCTTGTTTCTGGATCTCACCTTCCAGACTTTGGGAATGTCACTCTCTTTTCCAACTTTGTTTCCGGAGTCCTCTTCCCGCAGAACAACTCTGGTTTCCCGGACACGAAGTCCTTACTTGGGAATCCCAACTTCCGGATCACAACTTGAGAGACTACCTCTCTCCGATCCGTGGATCTACTTCCCAAACTCGGGTACGAAACCCTTGGGCTGATCTGGCTCTAGTTCCTCAGAGCGCTTTTCTCATGAAGAGGCTCATGCCTTCCTCTGCTCCTACTCCCTCACGAAGAGGAAGTACACCTGCAATCAAATACTCAGAGATCATAACATGAAAATCGTTACCTTCAAAGTCTCGACGCTCTAAACGCAACTCGGTTCGCAAAAAGCAATTCCTCGGAAGAGATCTCTCCATAGAAAATCCTCTCTTCCAATCCTTCACAAAAAAGAGGTGTGTTTTCGGGTTCCTTCTTGTAAATCAGCCCCGTCTACGACGTTTATGGGCTGAAAACATAGAAAAACAGCAGCTTGTCGCGATGGAAACACGCTCCGTAGCCACTTCTTCGCGAGAGAACTCGTGCATTGGGTCTTGGCGACATCGGATACACTTGGGGCAGCCATGGGTATCACCGGCAAACGTCTTCTTTGCGGGTGAACTTTGCAGCAACATCTCCTTCTTGCAAAAACTGATCCTCTCCTCTGAGTGAGGGCATGTGATGCTTTTATAGCTCCTGGCCACGGGCACGAATAGCTGCTCGCGTAGAGATCGCGACCGGTTTTTTTTGGTTTTTTTTTTGCGTTGTTTTGCTAAAAAAAGAGAGAAAACGCTGGCTGATTTGTTGCCTTATTTATGAGATGGCTGCCCACTTATCAAGTGGGCGGCCGGCGTAGTTTAAAAATAGTTTGAATCTGCCCAAAAACTCAATAAAACCTTATAAGTTAAAAACAATGCTTTCACAACACTTCCCAGGCGTTCGTGGATGCAATCACATGCACAGTTGTAATGTAGACATAAGCTTCCTCGCGGGAAAGCATCTGCTTTCCCGAAAGGCAATCCCGCTTTCTCAAAAAGCATCTGTTTTCCCTCAAAGTTTCCTTTGAATCCATCTTCATTCAAGTGCTTGCTTTTCCTTGTGCACAATTCCAACACAGTTTGAAATTCCCTCCTGACTATGGATATTCCCTTTCCGATGCACCTGTCACCCACCTTATGACGCATCAGGAATACCCATCACCTAGTCCTTTCCCACCGAACTTATGGTACAATCTCCTTCGCGATGCTCTATGTCACCCATCCTATGACGCATGAGAGATGTCCGTTCCCGGATGGTCGGATACTTCTTCCCGATGCTCCTTGTCACCCATTCGGTGTGGTGCATCGGAAGTACCCGTTCGTTGTGGCCTTACAGATATTCCCTTTCACAGTGCTCCCGTCATTACTCTGAATGACGCACTAGGAATTCTCTGTACTCAGATGTCTCCAGTGAGAAAAGAGGAAACCCTCTCACCTATAAATCCAATAATTCATTCATCCAATAATTTATAAGTGAGAAAACCCTCTCACTTATAAATCCAATAATTCATTTAGAATTATTTTTCTTGGTGTTCCAAGCGAGAAAACCCTCTCCCAATAATTCATTTAGAATTATTGTTTTGTCAAATAAAGCCAATTTAGCAACATGAGGCATCTCCGTGAGGTATCTTCTGTAGTCCGTCTGCTCTCTGTCCTGTGAGCATTTGTCAAGCCCCAAGTCACCCACATCCAGCTCTCTAAGCATCTCTTGCGAAGTGTCGTAGAAGACTGTTTGAGAGTTTCCTGTTCGGGCATTGAAGTCCCCTAGGAAGATGATATTACCATCCCTATAAAATTTCTATATATCATCATCTAGTATATAGAAAGGCGATTGTCCTCTCGGTGTAGCATATACTGACGTACTTGGGGGGAAGTAACATATGTCAATGTATAAAAATCGGACTGTGTCAGCTCTCAGCCTCACCCACATGTATCTAGCTTGATCATCTCTCTGTACAATATGTAGTAGTGGGTGTAACTCTTTCCAAAATAGCACTGCTACTCCTCTTGAGTCTCTACTCCCATGCTCAGATCTTGCGACTGTGCTGTGGGCTGTCTCCCATCTATATCCCACCACATGTGGCATAAGCTATCTAGGGGCCTGACGAGTCTCTGGGAAGAAAACAATGTCCCTGCCTCTGAAACTGTCCTTAGAGGCACCAATGTCCAACCTCATAGGTCCTTTACAATTCCAAGTAGCCATCTTCAGTGTGGTCCCATAGGTCTCACACCGTCATGTAGAGTGCTGCCACTTCAACTTCAAGTGGTAATTTGCGCTTGTTGTCGATTGAGAACTTCATGTCAAAACCCTAAAAAACAGCAAAAAACAGTTTGGAAACCCTAAAAACAAGAAAAAAGAGATGACAAAACCCTAAAAACCAGTGTGAGAGAGAGTCACAAACCCATGGGGGAGAGAGAGAGAGAGAGAGAGAGAGAGAGAGAGAGAGAGAGAGAGAGAGAGAGAAATGAAATGAAATGAAATGTTATATTAACGTCTTCAAAAGGCCAAAATGACCTATGAGACCAATCAGTTACAAAATAGTGAATCTAATACCATGTCTGGGTACAAAAGAACTAGAAAAGAACTAGAAGTGGAACAAAATACTACTACTACTACTACAATCTAAAACTACGTGGGTGTAGCAGCTGATACAATAGGTACCCGGTAAACTGGATGTAACAGTGTGTGAAACAAAGATGGAAGAAATGGTGAGGATCCATCCTCATCTGCACTCTGGATGTCGAGAGAGTATGGCTCGAATCTTCTGTTGTAGTCTCCGTCGATGCTGTGTAGCTCCTCTCCTCAGTCGCGGTCGTCTGTATCTCTGTAGCTCCAATGCTCGGTCGATGAGAGTGCCAGTAGTGGTCGAATGAGTGTGGGACGAGCTCTGCAGTGGTGGCTGCTCCTCTGGCTGTCCCATATCTAGTGAAAAGAAATCTGTAATGTGTCTCTGGGACTGCCTCTCTCTAGCTCTCCCCAGTAAAGTGTCTCTATACCTGTGTAACTCAAGTAGATATAGTCCAAGACATCTCTGATCCTCATAACTCATGACCCTAGATAGAGGACCAAAACCCTCTCTGAATAAGCAGTGGAAACGCCCCCGTATCTCATAGAACACTGTGCAATGACATATGTAGTGCAACTCTGTCTCTGGCTCTCTCTGGCATAATCGGCATATCCTACTGTCTGCTGGTATCCCTCTGAATCTACCGGTCTCAATCTCGAGCTGATGTGAGGATGTGCGTATTCGACCAATGGCACAACGCAAACCATGAGACATATGTGTGTCCATGTAGCTGGGTCGAATCACAAACCCATCTCCTGTGAGGTGGAGAAGATGCTCTCTATAGAAAGCCATCTTCGTGCTCAACTCCTGAGGCGGCTCTATCCATGTCCTCCTGGTGTCGAGCTGGATCAAGTCCTGACGAATGAGTCTAGTGATCTCCACCCGTGTAAGAGACAGCGAGGGTGCCTGAAGAGAATACTGGAAAGGGGGCAACCTGCCCATGGTGAAGCCATGCGTCTGAAACCATGAAGTCATCTGTGCATACCAGCATGAAGTGTCCCCCTGTAGAGCTAACTGTCTGGAAGACTCAAGGGCCAATCTAGCATATCTGTCTCTAGTAGTATCCCATAGGCTGTGCACAAAGGACACTGATCTGGTAAGCGCCTCAATCTCCATGGGGGGGGCAGCTAGCTCTGCTCGAATGATCGCGTGAGGTACGGAGGCCTTGGCTCTAATCAATCGGGAGATCATAGATACCAAGGGCCTCTCCATACGTCTCCAACCATCCTGGCCTACAGAAGGTCCCCATACCTGTACCCCATACATCATAGCTGAGGCTACTAAAGTATCAAAGAGCCATAACTTTGTCCGAGGTTCCTGGAACTGAACCTGCGAACACATCCTCTCCAAGCCTCCCAAGGCCGCATAAGCTCTGGTCAGTCTAGTCTTTGCTGCTCTCCCCAAAGAAAACCTCGGCCCAGTGAAGACTATCCCAAGGTAAGTGTATGCATCTGTATACTCCACAATCTCTTGACCATACGTGAAGGTCGGTGCCGATCTCCTGATCCACTGCGGTGTGGTGTTAAACACCATGACCTTTTACCAAGGTTTACAGACAATCCACTATCCTCTGCAAAACTGTGTAATGCATCCAACTGTCGCTGCATACCCTCTGGTGAGTCAGAGATCAAGACAATATCATCAGCATATAACAACAATGGGATCCATGTCCCTGCCAGCTGGGCACCTCTATCACCCTCTCTGTCAATGTAATCAGACACCTCATCAACATACATACCAAATAGAGTAGGAGACAATGGGCAACCCTGTTTCACCCCGATAGTGGAGTGAACTAAGTCAGATATCCCCTCTGGGGTGCGTACATGTCCCATCACTGATCTGTATAAAGCCATAATCCCCCAAATCAACACTGTGGGCACCCCCATCTCCTGCAGTCTGCGCATCAGTCGAGCTCTCGGTACCATGTCAAATGCTTTGCGGAAATCCACAAAACTACAATAAATCCGTCTCCCATGTGACCTGCCCTCCTCAATGATAGCTCTGAGTGTCAGAATATGGTCAAGAGTGGAGAAACCCCTCCTGAAACCTGCCTGTCCCTTTGCCCGTACACCCTCACCCTCTGCCCAGTTACTCAACTGCTGCTCAATAATGGATGCATACAATCGTGCCAGTGTGTGTCCAACCATAATAGTGCGGTAATTTCCAGGCTCTGTAGGATCACCTGCCTTGAATATAGGCACAATAGTAGACAACCTCCAAGTCTCAGGTAATCCCTCACACATGGCACGATTGAACAACACTGCAAGAACCTCCATCAGCATATCCCTAGCATGTATAAAGTGCTCCGCTACTAGACCGTCATGATCGTAAGCCCTCCGGGTCCTCATCCTGTCAATGGCTCTCTTTACCATCTCAGTGGTAAAGAAGGTGCTCGTAGGTGGACATGGCTCTGTAGGATCTGGAAGGGGATCCTGCCCAGGAACCGTATATAACGATGCCGCATACTGGCCCCACACATCAGGAGAAGTAATCACTGGGGGAGGGGAGTGCTCATGGAAGAGTCGCCATGCCTCGCCTGAGTCTCTACTCAAGAACAACTGATACAAGTCTCGCTCCATCTGGGCCAGGTAAGCTCGTTTCTTCTTTCGCACAAGGCGTCGGAAAGCAATCCGCGACTGTCTGTAGGTGATGACTCCTAAATGAAGATCCCTCTGAAGCTGGGCTCTCATCTCTCTGCACTCCTCATCATACCAACTATTCTGGGGCATGCTCCCAGAATGTCGCCTCCGATCCGGTTGAGTGTGTGGGTATGCCTCTGATGCTGCATCATGTAGTGTCTCAGTCAATAAAGTAGTGCACTCCTCTACTGAGAGGCCTGGAGCAACTGTGCATAGACGATCCCAGATCGCCTCTGTATAAACCGAGTCAGTCTCTGGTGTAAATGTATAACGGGTGTGTGACCTGCCTCCTGATTTCTGGGCTGTACTAAACTGAAAAGATACAGATAGAGAGAGAGAGAGAGAGAGAGAGATTGTTGCTGGCACACGTGCTGGCAGAGAGGTATGCTATCCAGAGAGGGATTCATCCCAAGATTCTTGAGATAGAGTCTGCCATTTGAGATTTGAGGGACTAGGTCATGAGAGATGATACTTCGCTTCCATAGCATCAGAGTTGGTGGGGTTACTTTGATTAGTTTGGCACAGCCCTTCTTGTCAAGCATCAACTCCTTTTGTTTATTATTACTATGGAGTAGGACCTCTCTGCACTCAGATGGATCCATTTTTACTACGATGAGACAGGGCCAATTCTTTCTAGCATTGCCCAGCAATCGATTAGAGTCGTGGATTCCTGTGGCAGAAAGCGCTACGTGGATCCTCATCTCGTCGTAGAGGATGTTGTCTCTTGGAGGCTTTGGATTTGGGAGGGTGGTTCTTTATTTTAGCTATATTGGGATCCTACTGAGTGGCCGTGCGGCGTGTCAGATGTACACGGACAAGCTCAAGTCACGTTTTTTGAGTATTATGTCAGGATAGGGTGCGCATTGCTTGTGTGTAAGAAGTCTCGGATGCCCAAACGACAGAGAGAGTGGTTACATGTAGGTTTATCACATGCTTTATACATTTGTTTTGGTCTTTGTTCCTTATTTCCATTGGCTGCCTAGTCATGGTGGGTCTTCCAGTTGGCTCTTGGAGTGTCAGATGAGCTTTGATCCTCTATGCATACGCTGTACATGTAAGATTGTGGAGACTCTTGGCCATTGCCTTTGGGAATGCTTCACATCATGGGGAGCAGTCTAGTGGTCGATGAATTGTCTTGGCAATCATTTTTTTTTTGAGGGTGTTGCGGTGGATCCGGCTTTTATGCTGACAGCCTGAGGGTATCTCATCGGTAACTTTAAATATGATACCCAAAGGGGATGCGTAGCATGATGCTCCACTGGTCGGAGATGTGATGTTCTAAATACCTGTTGTCTTCACATTGTGGAACATTTCGCGAGCATGTTTCCATCAAGTTCTCAATGCTGCACCGCCCTCTACTGTGGACATCCTTGCAGACATACTATCCACTCTCTACGTAGCCAATGGGATTTAACATCGGATTCCTTGAGGGCAGTTGAGGAGCGCAGGCTTCGTTTTCTCAAACGATTGGCTCACTCCCAAATGTTTTTCAATTTTGTCAGAGGTCACATTTAGAGGCATCACTGTGGTCTATCTTGCACTCCTCCCATACCCCACCTTGAAGAGTTGCATTTGGTGGATTGTTCCATATCCACCTTTGGTATTTCTCAGCCTTGTACATCCTGCGAGTTCAGCTATTTCTAGCATCTCCAAGGTTCTTTTGTACTGAGATTTATAGAGAGGACACACACACACACACACACACACACACACACACACACACACACACACACACACACACACACACACACACACACACACACACACACACACACACACACACACACACACACTCTTTTTTTTTGTAAATCTGCTTTGATTAATTTACAAGTGGGAAACCTCAAAGCGAGGAAAACCCACGAAAAGAAATGGATACAAAAGACAGAGCACTATGAGGCTCCGAAGGCTAGATACAGTCAAAGTAAATCCTGTAGGCATCAAGAGTGATGTCTCCATCTTCATAGGCAAAATGCAGCGCTTGACCAAGAGATAATTTGAAATAGGGAAAGGGGTCAACAAAAGTGCCCTGGAACATTAAGGAGTTCCTATGATGCCAGATGGCCCACATAGTCCAAAATCTGACCCAGGTGAAGAAGACCGCAAACTTAGATTGTGGTGACCGAAGCACCCCAAAAAGCCAAAATCGTATGTGAAAAGAGCCGGAAGGAAAACGTAGTCGAAGGGCAATCGACACTTGCCGAATAAAGGCTCTGGAGTGACGACAAGACCACAACAAGTGTGGCACGGTCTCCTCAGCTTCAAGGCATCTGAGGCAGCGGGAAGGCGCAATATGTCGAGCATGCAACACACTGCCAACAGGTAGAGCTCCCACCAAGCACCGCCACAAGAAAACACGTTCCTTCAAAGGCAGATGACTCTGCCAAATGCGAGACAATGCGTGTTGCCACCACAAGGATGACTCGGAAAGCGACCACAGCTGAGTACCCCGATGCACAATCCATACATCAGACTGAAGAATAGCATAGACACTAGCAATTGAGATGTAGTCCAATCTAGTAGTAGCCAAATTCCAGTCAGAGAAGCGAGAGTCTTCATCCAGAGGAGAAATGGGCGAATGAGCAGCAAGCATGTTTTGAATCTCCCGCCAGAGAGGAGAATAGTGAAGGCCCAACCGAAAGCAGGAGACGGCATCAACGAAAGAAAGAACATAACCCAAGTCATCAACCACCTGATGCATTTGATAGATTCCTTTTGGGAAAGGAAATACGCTTGACGAGGAGACCGTTGAACCAAAGTTGAAGCAAAAACCCTGCTCCAATGCAGACTCTCCAAGCGAAAAGAGTTACCCCCAGAGGATTGTAGACCATCCCAAGCCAAGTGTGAAGTGACAACCTTCCAATCAACAATCAGAGAAGAAGTAAAGGGACATCCAGGAATGTGTCCTTCAAGCTTCCCGAAATCAACATCCCAATAAGTCGGTTGCCAATGACCAAAAGAAGGGGTGACAATGTGCGCACATAAATGTGTGACCATGAGAGCCCAGGGTTGCTGCTGCTCCACCAAAACTTGCAACAACATAGCTTTCTGAGCCAGAAGATGACGTCCCAGGTCCAAAATATTCAACCCTCCAAGCCGCTCGGGAGAATACAGCTTATCCATAGATAGAAGCCGAATTCCCTTCTTGGTAGACGAGGTCCGCCAAAAATGTTCTAAAATATTGGACATGAGAGACTGCAAGCGCAATCGAGGCCAGGATAACAAAGGCAAGTAAAACTGCACATAAGCCACAAGGATGCATTGGACAATCCTGAGACGCACATGAAGTGGCCACGTGGACAATTTCCAATAATTCAGCTTGGAATGTAGACGTTGGAGCACCCAATCCGTTTTCTTCATAGCCGATACATTCCAACCCAGCGGATAACCCAAATGGCGAACTAGAACATGGGGAGGAACAATCTCCCCAGGCCACAATATCTTATGCCAGTCACACTCTTTCAGAGGCAATAGCTTGGATTTGCAAAAGTTAACTTTGAGACCTGCTGCCAATCCAAACAAGTGAAGAGTATGCATAATCTGTTGTACATCATCATAGTTATTACGAGGCATGAACAAAGAGTCATCCGCATAAGCCTGACCAGCAAACTGCCGGCCGGAAGGTAAAGTAAGGCCATGTAGCCTACCAGTGAAGGTCAATGAATCCAAATACATAAACAAGGGATGAGTAGCGATCGCATAAAGCAAAGCACTCAGAGGGCAGCCCTGCTGTATTGACCATCCCAAAGGCCAAGATTCCGTGAGAGAACCATTCAGCAAGCCTGTAGAAGTACTGTTTGCATACAAGAAAAGCACGACACGAGATAGCTTAGGCCCAAAGCCCAAATGTCGCATGGTATCCGCAATGTAATCCCAAAGAACAGTATCAAATGCCTTTTCAATGTCAACCTCCATGACCAATACATCCTGTCGCGTATATTTTGCATATTCCATACCAATAATGACATTTGCGAGGTTATCAGTAATTTGACGTCGCGGAATGAAGCCATATTGAGATTGATGCAAGCCTTCATGTAGAAAGCATTTGAGTCGGTTACAAGCATTTTTGCCATTAATTTATATACGACAGGCATAAGTGTAATAGGCCGCCAATATGAAAATTCTTCACACAATGCATGCTTAGGGATCAGCTTGAGCAAACCTTCTTTCCAAGAGGAGGGTAATTCCTGTTGTTCCCAAGCTGTATTCATCATGAATAATAGAGGCAACTTCAAATAATCCCTGAAAGACAAGAAGAATTCCACAGAGAGACCATCCCAACCAGGAGCTCTCCATCGACCTAAATCAAGCAAACTCGCATACAATTCCGACCCAGTGAAAACAGCTTCCAAATCTTGAGCCTGCCGCAACGAGAGAATGGAAGTGACATGCGATAAAAACATGTGACGCGCTTGGCGAGCTTCTCTCGTGGGAGAAGAAGGGGCCGCAAAAATCTTGCCATAATGAGAGCGTAGGGCTAGTGCTAGCTCTCGAAAAGTGGAGGTCCACTCCCCTGACGGTAATTTAACTCTCCATATAGCTTGAGACTGCCTCGATGACGAGCTCGAGTCTGCCATTTGGCCAATTTCCTCTCATCATTGTGCCTTAATATTGCACGAGCAGAAAACAAATTAGTCATTTGAGCATCAGTAGGAGAAGAATGATTAGCCAAGTGCATTAATCGGCTACAAGCATCCTTTGCTTGGTTAACCTGTTCCCTTAATTGTGACAAATAATCCCTGCCATAATCCTGTATAATTGATTGAACACGCATAACAAAATGAAACCATGCTATGTCCATATCAACATACATCGGAGAGCAAAGGTGGGATGATATTCACAATCATTGTGCGAAAAGGCTCATGCTTGAGATGAGCATTATTGACATGCAGAAATCTTGTCTTGGGTAGGCAATCATTGGCATCAAAAGAACCAAATAGAAGTTTCAAGCATACGGGAAAATGATCCGAGAGACACATAGCATAATCAATCCTCATCTCGCATACAAAGTCATCATATTGTTGCATGTGAAAAAGATACTAGCGATCTAGCCGAGCGCGATACATGGATTGAGCATTATGCTAAAAAGTAAAGCCTGAATCAGTCGCATGCAAAAAGGGCCACAAATCAAGCCCATTACAGGTCGACATAAATTGGTCCCAAGATTGTCGTTCCATATGAAGCATGTGAGAATGGCCAGTAGTATTTTCCGCAAGGTTTGGTGCATTATTAAAATCTCCGCAGAGAAAGGCATTGGAACGCCAACAGTAAGAAGAGATAGCACTCCAAAACCGTGCTCTATCTGCAGAAGCTGTGTAGGCATATAATCCTCCAAATTCGAAAACTTCTCCATTAACAATACATTGGATGACCATCCATCTCCTAGCTGGGTCATTAAAGACCAAGGTCGGGAAGAGTTCATGTCGAACAAGCATAAGCACTCCAGAATAGCCAGCTGATCCTGCATAAGCTATCCAGTAGCCCGCAAAGTAAGAAGTCTGTCCTGCAAATTGGTGCTGGTTATTCTCTTGAAGAACCACAATGTCTGCTTTACATGTATGTACATAGTGCCAGGTAAGCCGCCACTTGTCGTGATTGCATTACCCACGCACATTATAGGAGATGCAATTCAAAGAACTATGCATTGTATATGGTATATACAGTGGACGAGGAAACAGGGAAAAAAGGGGGGGGAACAAAACTCAAGTACCAGTGCCCATCGACACATCCTCCCCAGCTGAAGGTGCCTGAGAAAGTGGGTCAATACCTGGACCTGGATAATTGAAAGGAAATGCACCTTGTGATGAAGAAGCTTCTCTAGTAACAACCTCCTTGTAAGAACGAACAACCTTGTCCCAAGCTTCAGCCAAAGAAGTGTTGTCATTACAAGGGAGTTTTTTTTGAGCAACATTCTTCAAAGGAGGTACATAATTACGAGAAGATGCCGGAACACAAGGTGTAGCAGCTTTAACAGGTTTCTTAGGCACCATCCAAGTTTGAGAGGTCAAAACCTGTTCTTTTCCTTTGTCTTTAATGTTTGGAGAAGCAGAAAGTGCAGACAATTGTACTTGTTTTCCCTTGCCTTTAATCACCCCAGCTAAGGGGGAGGAGGTTGAAACTCCTTTAGTTTGAACCTCAGTAGAAGGTTTCGGAGGCGAGCGAGGTTGAGGAGCAGGGACAGTTGAAGGAGGTGGTTGCAAATTTGGTTCCGGACATTCAGAACGCATATGACCAAATTTACCACATCGGAAGCAAGAATTTGCAAACTTGCCCCATTTAAGCTTAAATGGGCGCTTTCCAACCACTGTATCCCCAGAATCGATCGAAATACCTGCTGGTGTGGGGATATCCGTGTCCCACAAAATACAAAAGCGGTTTGTGTTTGCCTCCAGCTTAGGAGGACAAATGACTTTGCCTAACTGAGCAGCCAACAAAGGAAGAAAATGACGCCAAGTGCGAGGAAAGTCGACCACCTCAACCCAGAAGGGACACTTGTGACGAATGAGACTCTGATAGTCCTTGGTAAGAGCCCAGGGCAGCACATGAGTCATCTGCGTATTGAAGAAAAGAGGAGACATTTCAAGCAGAGCATCCGGAGCATCCATGTCAGCCAGCAAGACCTCGTAGAACCCTCGCGCACCAAAGTAACTGCCTCGGACTGCCTGCCGTTTGAGTAGGAAATCAACCCATTGGCCTACATCCTGAGCAGTTGGCATTCTACCCGGGAAAAAAAGAATCACCGCGTTAAGTGCATATTGAGCAACATGATCCATGAGCTCCTGTATAGGGATGCGCACTTCCATAACAGGAGCGGATCTTTCCCAGGCTTGACGTGCATCCTCGAAGTCCTCATGCAAACATTCTTTGATAAGACTCAAAGCATCCATCTCCGAAGTTTCCATGGCTTTCCGACACTTATATAGACACTAATCCGTGGAATCCATGTGAAGCTCTCACACACACACTTTTTTTTTTTGGGAGTTTTTGATATATGACTGCTATATACACAGGCAGACACACACACCGGCTAGTTGTACAAAAACACACACCCCTCTCTCGCACACAAGACGACGGATGGACCGCGTGCAAGCGAAATCAAACTTCCACCCCCGATGCACTGCGAAGGGCCTGCACAGGGTAGATGTTGTGCAGAACAAGGTCGCACGACAGACAAGGCCGAAGGATTCACCACACACCCAATTCCCCCGCAAGCATACACACCCACGCACTTGACATAGACCAATCACACACACACACACACACACACACACACACACACACACACACACACACGCGCGCGCGCGCGAACAGGCTGAACCTGCAACGTGAACATGCGCTTAAGCTGCACAGGAAGTCTGCACGCTAGGGTTTCAAGCTGCGCAGCAGGGCTGCCGTTGCAAGTGCACAGGGCTAAGATGTGAGGTTGCGCGCAAGGGCTTCGTCACCACACACACACCACACACACACACACACGCGCGCGCGCTCAAGCAGTGCAGTCAACTGCGCGCTGCTGTACTGAC
The DNA here is from genome assembly GCF_014529385.1 of Adiantum capillus-veneris. Classification (NCBI taxonomy): domain Eukaryota; kingdom Viridiplantae; phylum Streptophyta; class Polypodiopsida; order Polypodiales; family Pteridaceae; genus Adiantum; species Adiantum capillus-veneris. The sequence continues at coordinate 3,858,899 of NC_140956.1, forward strand.
ACCTGAGGGCTGAAGGGCGTAGGCGTGCAGGGCAGGCTGTTCGCGCGGAGCAGAGCAGGTAGGTCGCGAGGGGGCAGGCTCACACACCCTCTCTCTCTCTCTCTCTCTCTCTCTCTCTCTCACACACACACACACACACACACACACACACACACACACACACACACAAACACACACACATTTAGTGGCATCACTGTGGTCTATCTTGCACTCCTCCCATACTTGAAGAGTTGCATTTGGTGGATTGTTCCATATCCACCTTTGGTATTTCTCAGCCTTGTACATCCTGCGAGTTCAGCTATTTCTAGCATCTCCAAGGTTCTTTTGTACTGAGATTTATACACACACACACACACACATTTAGTGGCATCACTGTGGTCTATCTTGCACTCCTCCCATACCCCACCTTGAAGAGTTGCATTTGGTGGATTGTTCCATATCCACCTTTGGTATTTCTCAGCCTTGTACATCCTGCGAGTTCAGCTATTTCTAGCATCTCCAAGGTTCTTTTGTACTGAGATTTATAGAGAGGACACACACACACACACACACACACACACACACACACACACACACACACGCCGTACAAACTTTCGCAAGAGAGAGAGAGAGCTGTCATGGCTACTTTTGGGACGTCTGAATTTTATGTCAGAATGTGCAGATTATCAACTGTTTTAGAATGTGTATGATGGACTCCAGGTGCAATGGAGGGCTCTTGATGAAATCAATGCTGGTGTTTGTGAAGGAATGACATATGAAGAAATTAAAATCAATATGCCGGAAGAATACAAGTATGTAATCTTTTTTTGTCTCACCTGTGACCTCAAATTGTAGGAAAGGGGAACTGTTGTCATCAGTGCAGGGGCTTTAGTGTTGCTGTTGGCTCGTGCATGTGGAGATCAATTTCTTTTGCACCTTGCTTTGAGTAGTTTGTTTGCAAACAACAATGCTCTTGATTTGTACCGCAGGGCACGAAAACTTGACAAATTAAGGTACCGCTATCCACGTGGAGAGTCCTATCTCGATGTCATACAAAGGTAGGAGGCATGCATGGATATAAGAAATCAGTATCTTTGTATTTAGCAGTATCTTGATGTCATACAAAGGTAGGAGGCATGCATAGAAATAAGAAAGCAGCATCTTCATTGAACTCACCTGAGTTTAGCAGGTTGGAACCTGTCATTATCGAGCTTGAAAGGCAACGAGCACCTGTAGTTGTAATCGCTCATCAGGTTACGGTACTTTCTGTGCCTAGTTTGTGTTAGCAAACCCAGCTGATACTAGATTATTTAAGAATCAGTGATTTACTTATGAAGAAATTATTTGGACAGGCTGTTTTGCGAGCTTTGTATGCTTACTTTGCGGACAAGCCTCTCAAGGAGATTCCCCACATTGAGGTAGCCAACATTCTACATTGATAATTCTTTGATTTCTAGTTTTTGAAAGGCTAAGCCAAGCTTTTATAGATGTTTTAGATATAATAGTCTCCTCTCAAAGCTGAATGGGTCTCTCTTGCTCATTCCTACTGAACAAAATTTTACAATGTCACCATGGAAACTAGTAAGAGAAGACCTTCATGAAAGAGTTTCTTTTGTAAAGTCTCTCCTGGAAAAAAAATGAGTGCGACAGGGTCTTCAGAATAGTGCAACTGAGAACACTTTGTATGTCTAGTGTACGGAGGATGTACTTTTGAGCATGTTTCTCCATGTTGATTACATGATGCTCACTAGGCGAAATGAGAAGCATATCGCTGATTTTAAGGGTGATTTGAATGCTTCTTTTGGGATTTCTGAGTTGCATCTTTTGCATCATTATTTGGGCATACAGTTCAAAATAGTGTGATGGAGGTGCTGCTTTGTCTCAGCAGACAAAGTATATTGAGATGTTATTTTGTAGATTTGGCCTTGGTCAAAGGACTCGGTGTGCCCTTGTCGAGAGGGGGGAGGGTGTTCTCTTGTTTGATGCAGATGACACTATGATCTTTGCAGAGTACTTGGTGCCAGTTTTAAATACCTGAGGGAGGCTCTAGACACGTTTTGTGTGGCCAGTGATACTCGTCAACTAAAATTATTGAGGTAATAAGTAATGATTTATCTTTCCTACAATTTTATACTATTAAGAAAAGGTTCAGTGCATGATACTTTTGAGCAAAAATGAAGTCAAAGATCTTAAATCAATGATTAATATCCTTGACAATATACATGATGAAACTATCATTACATATTTAAAAAAAAGATATCAAACTTATTTCAAAATAAATAGCTTAGTTACATGACAAGTGGGTATAGAAGCGTAGCTCATACTTGCTTCAAGGTTCAAAAAGTCCGTAACTGATATGGGTATCTCACTTGTCGATCCTCCTGCTGTATTTGATACTCCATGGTCATCAATGGGTTGATCTAATCAATCACTTTGAAGTTTTACCTATTTTTTGACATCATCATGCTGATTTGCAAAGCTCAAAAGTCTTGTTTTAAAGCTTTATTTGGTCGTGAGTACTGTCCACAAGGCATATCACTTCCCTTTTTTGAGTCCCAACTATGTTATGTAGCCATCATTGAACATGTCAATAAGCTTGAAGCCGATCGACGATTTGCAAATTTACGAATAAACCTGATCAAACTAAAGGTACTTAAAACCTAACACTATAAAGTTTCGAATATATATTTAAAACACCTAAGACAAGTCACAATTAAAAAAATAACAATATAATTTCAAAATAAATCTTTTTTTAATGATCAAATGTCGTTATGTCTTCGTAAATGATGATTTTTAATTGATGTTATTTATAAAATAACAAAAATTATATATATATATATATATTTTGTTTGAATCGAAAAATGTGTGTGTGCGTCGTATATAGAGTGTTTATATTGTTTAGTGTGATTTTGTTTGATTGGGATCTATTATCGGTTTTGTTGAGCCCACTATGTGGGATATGGTGCACAGCTCAAGAGCTTTGGTATTAATAATGGGGTCTTTTTAGACTTGCCTACAACTTTACCATTATTCAGCCATAAGAAGTCCAAAAGGAGCTATCCCTCGGCAATCCTGCTATGTTAGATCCACTCCACTATTGTCTATAATTAACGAATTAGAGCTGTGGGTGTAGATATTTAAGTGTTGATTTTCAAAGGCTAAGAGGAGTAGCTACTAAGGGTTTTAATTGCCAAAGAATCCACTAATGACGCTAATGATTTATCAAATGAAAATGGTAGGAATCAAGAAGAATTAGACTTGTCTACTTTTCTAAATGGATTTCAAGATGTTTTTATTGATGATATCTCGATGGCCTCATTAGAATATTTCTTTTTGGATGTTCGAATGGGACCATAGGTACTAGGGTGGGGCGAGAGTAGCCTGGTGCACATGCATTATGCCTTGATCAGGGGGAGGTTTGGGAATTATGTTCAAAGATGCATGGCTGTGCCCTGTTTTCTAATATGGTTGATATTTGGTTACAAATTTTGCAATTGTTATAAATAGTTTAGCTAGGATCTAAAGATACAAAGGCTTAAGAGCCTCCAAGGGCGTCTTCAACCTAAGGGCAGTACCAATGAAAAAAGCTACAGGCTATTTGAATGGCTGCTGTCAGATTCCTTTTTCACTCGCTCGTTGATCATCTTGGACTCCAGTCTCGTTGTCTTTGAGATGTGGGTGTCAGAGTTCTGTCTTTGACTGCTCGCAGTGGAGAGTGTCTTGACTTGAGGTGGACTCGGTGGTTCTATTCTCAGAAGATAGTGTTCATTCATTGGCCATTTGGACCAGTGTATTCTCTAAGTTGCATAGTACATTGCGGTTTACGCATAATATGCATTATAGTACGTAAATGCGTATTATACAACATCTCATATTAAACGGACGTACTATACGATGGCACATGAGGAAAAACACAGTCTTGTATAGTTTTCTAACAATTCTATCGAAATATAGTTCGATCAAGATATATATTTCGATCGAAATATTAGTTCAATCGAACTAATCTTCAATTGAAATACATTATTTTATATAGGAGGCACCGGCGGGGCCTTTACTATGGTTGGCATCTTCCTGAAAAGCTAACCTTTTCACTACAAAGGTGAACTCTAAATTCAAAAAAAAAGTAAAAAAAATTCTTTTAGTCATTATGCCAAAAAATAGAAATACAAGAATTAGATTGAAGTATAAGATGAAAAATTAAAATTAGAAGTTTTTAATTTGAAAGGGTAGCTAAACTGTAGTTTTAGAAAATATGCTTAATAGAGCCTTGTGTAGAGTTTCACTCACACTTGGAAGTAAACTAGCAAGAGTAAATTTAGTGATTGCTAGATAGCCATGCTCACACATGGAAGTAACTTAGGTAAATTTATTTCGCGGTTGCCAGCCAAGTGTAGAGCAATGCTCACACTGAAGGTGATTTAGGTAGGTAGAATAGATTGGTATAGATTGAAACTAGGTTGGGCTTATCTTGGATTCCTCTAGGTATATATAGATTGAGACTAATTTGGGCTATAAAGTTGATGGATAGTTTTGGTGGCGCTCGTAGATCCCTTTACAATATCATGAAAGGATATGAGTGGAGCTACGTAGATGAATTGATAGCAAGAAAGACCTCGTTGAGGTTGAGGTACAAGTTTTGTGGCCATAAATTTGCGGGAATGCACATAGGGTAAAAGAACATGTGTTCAAAATTCTTGGAAATTTGTTAGCTTACAAAAACCCTCCTAAAGGTTTCCAAGGAAATTTCCTTGAATGGGCGCTCAAGGCAAAGAGATTACTTGTTGAAGGGAGAAGAAAACCCGATCGGAAAGTGATGAATTTACCGATTGAGAGGGATGTATCATGTGGAGATGGCTTTTGAAGATGAAGTAAGCTAGCCTGCGTGTGCACAGGGGGGTGAGCAATGCTTCCCTGCTACTACTGCATACAATCAAGGGTCTGGTAACTCGAACCTCACACCTTCCACTTCTTATTTAAAAAGATGCAGAGTAGCATTAGTTGGTGGTCAACAAACGTATAATTGTTCTACTTTGCACCAAGCATTTGACAAACAATGGTTGCTTGAGCTACATCTCAAGTGGACCGAAGCTTTTGTTGCACGCAGAATTTCCTTTAATGTCATCCGTGATCCTATCTTCAAGGATGCTTTGATGAGCATAGCAAAGAAAGGATTTGTGGCACTTGATTACAACAAGATGCATATATACAATATCTAAATAAAGTGAAAGCTTCATCAGAGTGTATTCTGAAGCGCACAGTTCTTGAGTACGTACCACAGTATGGATGTACAATTGCTCTTAATGGATGGAAAAATTGTCAAAAAAAGGCCTTAAGAGGATCAATTTTTATTGAAGCATACATCTTCGAAAGAAAAAACAAGTGGTTTTCCAAAAGGCATAAATGAGTGTACAATTGGAAAAGCTAGTGGGTCCAAAATTGTCACGGCTAAGAGTGCCTTCAGTGAGGCAGACTCTTATAGACGCTAATCATATCGTCAAGTTCAATAGAGAGCATGCTTTTACTTATGCTCTATTTAGAACTAAGTCATCCGACAAGAATCTACAGAGATTTTGTAAGACGCGGTTTGCGACCGCATACTACGTTCTCGCAACATTGTAGCAAGGCAGCTTTTTGTGAAACAGTTGCAGATAGACGATGGGATATTTGGCTTGACAAGTATCCTCGCTATGAGGTTGCAACAACCAAGTGCTATCGACTTATAAACTTTCCAATGTTACGGAGAAATCTGGAGAAAATTGTCATTGTTACAGAGTCTTTTGTGCATCTAGTATGCTTGTATGATACATATGCTTTCATATTTGGGTGGGTCTATTGGAGGATGCATGATTTTGTTCGCAAGCTAAAGGAGAGTACGTCCTTTGCAGCGCGAGAGAAAACCATGATGGCGTCCTTTGCTGAGAAACATTGGGATCAATTACAGACCCCTTTACATGGGGCGTTTAGCTTTGTGTTGGTTCCAAAGTTTCAAATGCACAATCAATCTGCTAATAATGAGGTCATCGATAATTTTAAGAAAGTGTGTGCACAGCTATTTGGTGATGTGGATGGCAAGGTAGCTTACACGCAGAAGATGGCCTACACCAACATAGAAGGAATGCTCGGGGATCCATGGCACTTAGATGCAATTAAGACATTGAGTGCACTTGTTTGGTGGAAGGAATATGGAGGGGAGAAAATGGAGCTATAGTATGTGGTTGTCAAGGTCTTATCAGTGGCCGCCTCCGATGGAAGCTGTGAGCGAAATTGGTCGTCTTTTGCTCTTGTGCACCCAAAGGAAAGAAATCGATTGAGTCCAAAACGAGTTGTAGACTTAGTGTACGTCTTTTGCAATATGCGATTAATGCACAAGCCTGCAAGGATAGCCACAGAAGCTATTGAGCAAAGCGCCGGATGTTTCCAAACCCACAAAGCAATTGCAGGTAAATCCCACTCTTATGATGAAATTGAGTGGAATTGGGAAGATGTGGATCCAGAGTGTTCAGATGTAAAGGAACCGGATGATGTGAAGGAATTGGATGATATGGTGCGTGTGATTGACGCTACAGATAATATATGAACAAGTTTATGTCGTGGCAGAGAATGACCGTGGCTCTTTAGACTCTTAAAGGAATTCTCGTTAATCCTACCATTACGTTGAATGTAGATGCATTGTACTAATAAAAGATATAGCGCTTAATCGCTTGGGCTTTCCCCCGGAAATCCCTTCGCTTGCCTTTACCCGTTGCTGCCACAGTAAGGGATCTTTAGACTCTTGAAGGCAGGCTCGTCAATCCTACCATTACGTTTCAAAATGTAGATACATTTAAGTAAAGTAAAGTAAAGTAATTCTTGATATGGCTAATGCTTTATCGCTTGGGCTTTCCCCTTGGAAATCCCTTCGCTTGCTAGGATTGTGCTTTACAGACTGCCATGTAGCTGAGATATCAGCGTGCAACCTTTCAATATTCACTTTTTTATTAGAGAAAAACGAAGTATAATTATAAACCATGATCTATTTATCATCTAATGGTCAAATCGTCACTTACTATTTTAATGGAATTGATCCCAGTTCAACAGTATCTCAAGATATTTCAAGTTACACGGAATCTCAAGTTCTTGAAAATGTTAACTCTTATTACGATTATTATGTGCTTTTAACTACACTTATGTAACACTTTTGTATATGATGGTTCAAAGAGGCACTCCATTTCTATAAGGACTAACACTTATATATATGACGGTTTAGAGGTGCACTCATTTTTGTAATGATTGCAGAGCCATACGTGGGTGAGAAATGCAACATACCTTTAATTATGTAATTTTTTGGTGTCAGAATACTCACTCTCATTGACCGAGCACTGGAGCTATGGAGATCCAGACCACGATTAAGGAGAGGGGCTACACAACATTGACGGAGACTACAACAAAGGAGTCGAGCTACTCTCTCCACATCCAGAGTGCAAATGAGGATGGATCCTAGTAGTAGTATCTTTGTTCTAGTTCTTTCTTTTGTGCACATACCTTGTATTAGATTCTCTATTTTGTAACAAATTGATCTCAGAGGTCTATTGAGAGAGGGTTTTGGGCCACTTTCTAGAGTCATGAGATACCAGGATCAGAGATGCCTTGGATTATACTTACTGGAGATTCGCAAACCCAGAGAGGACCTCTTGAAGAGGGGCACAATGAGAGACCCAGCGACAATGGAAGATTATAGATTTCTTTCAGTCACAAACAGAGGAGTTCGAGCAGCCTCCACAACACAACAACACCAGAGGCATACTGCTTGATTGGGCGATAGAGTTGGGGCGGTCCCGTCGCCCACGGATGAGGGGGCCTCTCGAAGAGATCAGCACAATATCGTCAGCATATAACAATAGTGGAATCCATGTCCCTGCGAGTTGTGCACCTCTATCACCATCTCTCTCAATATAGTTAGAAACCTCATCCACATACATATCAAATAGAGCAGAAGAGAGCGGGCAGTTCTGCTTCACTCTGATAGTGGAGTGAACTAATGTAGATAGCCCACTATTGGGCACTGACAACGTTAGTGGGGATGTCGTGGTATTCAGTCATTACTATGCATGATGGAGCTGATGGTTATATTGTCTTGTTGGTAACTACCATGGGTCTACACCTTGCACTTTCCTTCAAGGGTGAATCTGGGCTTATCCTGGATTCATCTAGGTATATTTTTTAGTCGTATAGCGGACATGCAGACTTCACATTGTGACGTTTTCGTCCGAGTTACGACCAGTTGATATTGTGCTAATGATTTCTTTCTATCTTTTGTGGTGCTATGCCCTATCAACTACCTCATTTTTGTGCTAATTTTTTCGATTTCATGCTTCTTTTAGTGCTAGGCTTCATTATGGCCGAGTCTGCCAGAGTCATGACAGAAACTCAGTACGCTGAACTTTTGTGCTGATGTATGCTCATGTGTGTGTGTTTGCGTGTGGTGCGTGTTGTGTTGGAGAGCATATGTTAGTACCTAGTTCTACACCCACTATTGGGCACTGACGACGTTAGTGGGGATGTCGTGGTATTTAGTCATTACTATGCATGATGGAGTTGATGGTTATTTTGTCTTGTGGGTGACTACCATGGGTCTATACCTTGCACTTTCCTTCAAGGGTGAATCTGGGCTTATCCTGGATTCATCTAGGTATATAATGTAGATAGCCCCTCTGAAGTGCATACATTCCCCACTACTGACGTGTATAATGCCATGATCCCCCCAATCAGCTCTGTGGGTACTCCCATCTCTTGTAGTATGCGCATCAATCTAGCTCTGGGTAGTGTGTCAAATGCTTTGCGGAAGTCCACAAAGCTACAATAGATCCGTGTGATCTATTGTGGCTCAATTATGACTCTGAGTGTCAAGATGTGGTCAAGAGTAGAAAAACCTCTCCTGAACCCGGCCTACCCGGCTGCGCATATACCCTCCCTCTCTACCCATCTACTCAGCTCTTGCTCAAGAATGGATGCGTACAACTGTGCCAATGTGTGTCCAATCATGATAGTGCGATAATTCCCAAGCTCCATAGGGTCTCTTGACTTGAAGATAGGTACAATAGTAGATAAGCTCCAAGTATCAGGCAAGCCCTCACACTGGGCACGGTTGAACATAACTGCTAGAAGCTCTGCGAGCAAATCCCTGGCATGTATAAAATGCTCAGCTACTAAGTCATCATGATCATATGCTCTTCTAGTCCTCATCCTATCAATGGCTTTCTTCACCATCTCAGCGGCGGTGAAAAAAGCACACGTGTGGGCATGGATTGGTGGGGTCGGGAAGGGGCGGCTGTCGAGGAACTGTGTACAAAGATGATGCATACTGGCCCCATGCCTCTATAGAGGTAATGGCAGGGGGTGGGGAGTGTTCATGAAAGAGTCGCCATGCCTCACGTGAGTCGTGACTCAAGAATAGTTGGTATAGACCCTGCTCTAGTCGAGCCAAAAATACCCTCTTCTTCCTTCGCACTAGGCGTCGACTGTTTGTGAATCATGTCCTCCAAAAGTACCTCCCTCGGAAGTCTGGCTCTTGTCTCCCGGCATTCATCATCATACCAACTATTATGGGGCATGCTCCCAGAACGCCGTCTTTGCTTAGGTTGGGTGTGTGGGTATGCCTCTGTTGCTGCATCATGCAATGTGTGTCTCAGTATAGTAGTAAGCTCCTCCAAAGGTCGCTCTAGCTCCTCAGTGCACAGGCGTTTGTAGATCCCATCTATGTATACAAAGTTCTTCTCCCGCGTGAAGGTGTAGCGAGTAGGGGCTGCTACCCGTGGCGTGTGCTGGACTAAAGTGGAAAGAGATGGTCATCGACACAAGGGCATGATCTATTGTCACACCAACAGGTATGGGTCCAACCGTGAGATCCTGGATACTAGAGATGAAGCTCGGCTGTGCCATGACGTAATCCTATGTGCTGGCTCCCTGTCTGTGTGGAAAGCATATAAAACCTCCCGTAGTGGGAAATCTTTGTAGACCATTCAAGATGGCCAGTCCATGTGCAGTCCTCATGTCTATCAAGGTGTCGTTCATACTGAGTATGCTCCATATTCTGTGATAGTCTAAACAGCCCCATCTCTGCAACATTCAGCTCCCTCAGCATCTCCTCTGAAGTATCATAAAATATTGTCTGGTGGTGGGTAGTCCTAGCATTGAAATCCCCTAGTATGATAATATTACCATCTCTAGAGAACTCCCATATGTCATCATCCAAAATAGAAAAGGGGGATTGTCCTCTGGGTGGTGCATATACTAACATACTTGGGGGGAAGTAGCAAATAGCAATGTAGAGATATCTGCCTGTCTCTGCTCTCAATCTCACCCACATGTACCTAGCCTGCTCATCCCTATGGGCTTTATCTATCAATGGTTGCAACTCCCACTGTCACTCCCCTTGAGCCCGCCCCTTTGTCACTGACGTGAGGCAGACTGACCAAGGGCCTGATGTGTCTCAGAGTAGAAAATGATGTCTCTGCACCCACATCAAGGCGCATAGATTCATTGCAATTCCAGGTAGCAACTCTGAGTGTGGTTCCATAGGTCTCGCACCATCATCACCACTGCTCCATCTCGGTTAAAGGCAATCTTACCTTTTTCCCTTGCTACTCTAATCTCCGGCATCACCTCCTACATATGAGCGATCTGCGAGAGGGTAAGGTCATTCCCGAGAAAGATGCCCGTCTTCTTAAGAGTTGGTCTCTTCTTCAAAAAGTCCTCCTTCGCTTCCATAGAGGTCTCGTACCATCATCACCACTGCTCCAAGCTTGTGTGCATCGACTCATTAACCCCCATCATAGTCATGAGTTCTTTTACCTCTTTGTCCACGCTATCTTTGTCTTTAAGGCCACAAATTCTCACATGTAAAGCACGCACACGTCTTCTTTGCTCCTCTTCTAGTGTCAGGTTAATAATGGTGGGTGTGGACGTATTTTCCTTGCCTTTTCCTTTCTTGGCAACCTCAATCCATTTCTCAGCCTCATCCGCTTTCTAATGATGAGTCTTTGTAATAACATCTTTTTTCGTGCTGCTCTTCCCCCTCTTTAATGGCCTGGAATTCTTTAATCGTGTCGAGTTCTTCTATTACCGAGGGTTGCAATTCTCCTTCTTCAAATGTGTTTCGGGATCACACCTCGGCAAGCTCCTTGAGTAGTGCAATCTCTTCATCTTGGGCCATCACACGGTCTTCCAGTGTGGTTATTTTACCTTCTTGGACCAGCATGCGTTCTTCGAGCCTCTTTATTGTGCCCAAGAGGTTGCGGTTGATCTTGTTAATGGTCTCTGTCATTTCTTCTTTGTACTCTTGAATGGCATCCTCTAAAGGGTTTGCTTTGTCATTGTACTTCTTCATGCTTGATAGGCGCCAAAAGCGAGAGGGAGGGAGGGGTTCTTGTGGTCAAGAGAGAACGACACTAAGCCCACAGTATGCAAACATATAGTCCCCACATTATGCGTACATAAGTATTCTCCACATCAAGCCTACATTCCTCCTTGCTTAAGCAACCCCTGTGTTTAAGCAGCCCCCATGCTTGATAAAAGGCTTATCTACCGGTTGATTTTCTCATAGTTACAGGGGAACCCCCCCTAGCCCCCGTTCCGGCGTTCCGGGGGGCAGTTCCCTTCCCGAACGTTCCGGAACGTCCCGGAATGTCTGACGTTCCGGGTGGCCAATGCAAACCGGAACGGCAGTTCCGGAACGTTCCGAAACGCCCCCGGACCGTTCCGGAATGCCCCTGAAACGGCCAACGGCTACAAACAAATTTGGCAAAAATTGAAAAAATTGAAGTAAATGTTTGGGCTTCTTTTGAAAGTGTGCAAGGCCTCAAGGACTCATAAAATGCACCCCCCTCCCCCTTTCTCTTCACAAGCTAATCCTCAAGGCTCAAGCTCTCTCCCTCTCCCTCTCAAGACTCACTCTCTCAAGGCTCAAGGCTTCAAGCCTTCAAGCTCTCTTCCTCTCCCTCCCACTCTCTCAAATCTCTCCCTCTCCATCTCACTCTCTCTCTCTCTCTCTCTCTCTCTCATCATCTAGTCATAGCAAGGTTGAATGGTCTTCAAAACGATTTTTTTGTGAGTATTAGAGTCAAAGCACTCTAATACTCCTTGTATTTAAACACAAGGAGCTAAAAATTGCACTATTTCGGTGTTTTTTATACCTCCCGTTCGGCGACGTTCCCGTTCCGGACCCCTAGCCGTTCCCCCGTTACGTTGGGATCCCGTTGCCGTTCCCGTTCCGCGTTCCGGGTAACTATGGATTTTCTGTCCTAAGGTTCTGCTTCTAATCGACAACTGCTGACTCGAACGTATGGAATCTCTACGCAAAAGAGTGACGTTTGAATGTTGTGCTAGGGGGGGGGGGGGGGGGGGGAGTTGGGCGATGGGCGCAGGGGGGGAGGGGGAGCGTTGGGCTGAGGAGGGAGGGCTGAAGGGAGCGATGGGCTGAAGGGGGCGGGCGAGAGAGAGAGAGAGAGAGAGAGAGAGAGAGAGAGAGAGAGAGAGAGAGAGAGAGAGAGAGAGAGAGAGAGAGATGAAATGTTATATTAACGTCTTCAAAAGGCCAAATGACCTATGAGACCAATCTGTTACAAAATGGTGAATCTAATACCATGTCTGGGTACAAAAGAACTAGAACAAAGATACTACTACTAGAATCCATCCTCATCTGCACTCTTGATATCGAGAGAGTATGGCTCGAATCCTCTGCTGTAGTCTCCGTCGATGCTGTGTAGCCCCTCTCCTCAATCGTGGACGTCTAGATCTCTGTAGTTCTAGTGCTCGGTCGATGAGAGTGTCGGTAGTGGTCAAATGAGTGTGGGTCGAGCTCTGCAGTGATGGCTGCTCCTCTGGCTGCCCCACATCTAGTGAAAAGAAATCTGTAATCTGTCTTTGGGACTGTCTCTCTCTCTATGTCTCCCCAATAAAGTGTGTCTATATCTGTGTAACTCAAGTAGATATAGCCCAAGACATCTCTGATCCTCATAATTCATGACCCCTCTCTGAATAAGCAATGGAAACGGCCCCGTATCTCATAGTACATTGTGCAATGACATATGTGATGTAGCTCTGTCTCTGGCTCTAGCTGGCATAAGCGGCATATCCTGCTGTCTGCTGGTATCCCTCTGAATCTACCAGTCTCAATCTCTAGCTGATGTGAGGATGTACGTATCTGACCAATGGCACACCGCAAACCATGAGACATGTGTGTCCATGTAGCTGGGTCGAATCACAAACCCATGTCCTGTGAGGTGGAGAAGATGCTCTCTATAGAAAGCCATCTTCGTGCCCAACTCCTGTGGCGGCTCTATCCATGTCCTCCTGGTATCCAGCTAGATTATGTCTCGACGAATGAGTGTAGTAATCTCCACCCGTGTAAGAGACATCGAGGGTGCCTAAAGAGAGTACTGCAAAGGGGGCAGCCTGTCCATGGTGAAGCCATGCGTCTGTAACCATGATGTCATCTATGCATACCAGCATGAAGTGTCCCCCTAGAGAGCTAACTGTCTGGAAGACTCAAGGGCTAGTCTAGCATATCTGTCTCTAGTAGTATCCCACAAGCTGTGCACAAAGGAGACTAATCTGGTAAGCGCCTCAATCTCCATAGGAGGGGCAACTAGCTCTACTCGAATGATAGCATGGGGTACGGAGGCCTTGGCTCTGATCAGTCAAGAGATCATAGATACCAAGGGCTTCTCCATACGTCTCCAACCATCTTGGCCTACAGAAGGTCCCCATATCTGCACCCCATACAACATAGCTGAGGCTACTAAAGTATCAAAGAGCCATAACTTTGTCCGAGGTTCCTGGATTTGAACCTGCAAACACATCCTCTCCAAGCCTCTCAAGGCCGCATAAGCTCCAGTCAGTCTAGTCTCTGCTGCTCTCCCAAAGAAAACCTTGGCGTGTATGCATCTATATACTCTAACCATATGTGAAAGTCGGTGCTGTCTCCTGATCCACTGTGGTGTGGTGTAAACACCATAACCTTGGTTTTACCAAGGTCACAGACAATCCACTATCCTCTGCAAAACTGTGTAATGCATCCAGCTGTCGTTGCATACCCTCTAGTGAGTCAGAGATCAACACAATATCCTCAGCATATAACAACAATGGGATCCACATCCCTGACAACTGGGTACCTCTATCACCCTCTTTGTCAATGTAATCAGACACCTCATCAACATACATACCAAATAGAGTAGGAGACAATGGGCAACCCTGTTTCACCCCAATGGTGGAGTAAACTAAATCAAATATCCCCTCCGGAGTGTGTACATGTTCCATCACTGATCTGTATAGAGCCATAATCCCCCAAATCAACACTATGGGCACACCCCCATCTCCTGCAGTCTACGTATCAATCGAGCTCTCGGTACCATGTCAAATGCTTTGCGAAAATCCAGAAAGCTACAATAAATCCTTCTCCCGTGTGAGCTTCCCACAATGATGGCTCTCCTCCATAAAAGCTCCATACGAGTGTCAAAATATGATCAAGAGGGGAGAAACCCCTCCTCAAAACAGCCTGGCCCTTTGCTTGTACACCCTCACTCTCTGCCCAATTATTCAACTACCACTCAAGAATGGATGCATACAACTGTACCAATGTGTGCCCAACCAATAGTGCAGTAATTCCTAGGCTCTTTAGGATCACCTGCTCTGAAGATAGGCACAATAGTAGACAACCTCCAAGTCTCGGGTAACCCCTCACACATGGCACGATTGAACAACACTGCAAGAACCTCTACTAGCATATCTCTAGCATGTATAAAGTGCTCTGTTACTAGACCATCATGATCATATGTCCTATTGGTCGTCATCCTATCAATGGCTGTTGCTAAATTGGCTTTATTTGATAGGAAAATAATTCTAAATGAATTATTGGATTTATAAGTGAGCGGGTTTTCTCGCTTGGAGCACCAGGAAAAATAATTCTAAATGAATTATTGAAACTTTAAGTGAGAGGGTTCTCCCTGGAGACATCCGAGTACAGAGTATTCCTACTGCGTCATTCAAAGTAATGACGGGAGCATTGAGAACGGGAATATCTGTAAGGCCACTAGGAGTGGGTACTTCTGATGCGTCACATCGGATGGGTGACAGGGAGCATCGGAAAGAAGTATCTGACCATCCGGGAACGGACATCTCTGATGCGTCATAGGATGGGTGACATAGAGCATCGTGAAGGAGATTGTACGGTAAGTTTGGTAAGAAAAGACTAGGTGATGGGTATTCTTGGTGCATCACAAGATGGGTGACAGGTGCATTGGAAAGGGAATATCCATAGTCAGGAGGAAATTCTGAACTGTGTTAGAATTGTGCACAAGGAAAAAGCAAGCACTTGAATGAAGATGGGTTCAGAGGAAACTTTGAGGAAAAACAGATGCTTTTTGAGAAAGCGGGATTGCTTTTCGGGAAAGCAGATGCTTTCCCGCGAGGAAGTCTATGTCTGTATTGCAACTGTGTACGTGATTGCATCCAGGGACGCCTGGGAAGTGTTATGAAAGCATTGTTTTTAACTTATAAGGTTTTATTGAGTTTTTGGGCAGATTCAAACTATTTTAAAATACCCCAGCCATCTGATAAATAAGGCAACAGATCAGCCAGCGTTTTCTCTCTCTCTTTTTCTAGAAAAACAGCGTGAAAAAAAAAACGGCCGCGATATCTACGCGAGCAGGTTTTCGCGCCCGTGGCCAGGAGCTATAAAAGCATCACATGCCCTCACTCAGAGAGGGGGATCAGTTTTCACAAGGAGGAGATGCAGCTGCAGATTTCAGCTGTAAAGAAGACGTTGCCGGTGATGCCCATTGCTGCCCCAAGTGTACCCGATGTCACCAAGACCCAGTGCGCGAGTTCCCTCGCGAAGAAGTGCCTACGGAGCGTGTTTCCATCGCGACAAGCTGCTGTTTTTCTCTGTTTTCAGCCCATAAACGTCGTAGACGGGGCTGATTTACGAGAAGGAACCCAAGAACACACCTCTTTTGTGTGTAGGATTGGAAGAGAGGATTTTCTATGCAGAGCTCTCTTCCGGGGAATTGCTTTTCGAGAACCGAGTTGCGTTTCGAGCGTCGAGACTTTGAAGGTAACGATTTTCATGTTACGATCTCTGAGTATTTGATTGCTGGTGTACTTCCTCTTCGTGAGGGAGTAGGAGCAGAGGAAGGCATGAGCTATGCAGGAGAAAAGTGCTATGAGGAACCAGAGCCAGATCAGCCCAAGGATTTCGTACTCGAGTTTGGGAAGTAGATCCACGGATCGGAGAGAGGTAGTCTCTCAAGTTGTAATCCGGAAGTTGGGATTCCGAAGGAAGGATTTCGTGTCCGAGAAAGCAGAGTTGTTCTGCGGGAAGAGGACTTTGATAATAAAGTTGGAAAAGAGAGTTGCAGGGATGTCATGCCGTGAGTCTGGAAGGTGAGATCCAGAGGCAAGAACCTTGGTTCTCCAGGATTTGGAATAAGGAACGGAAGTTCCTTGGAATAGGGTTTTGCCCTAGGAATCGGAAGCCGAGGCTTTCAGGAACCATCAAGTCTTATTCTAGAACAAATGTGGTAGTACGTTCGGTTCAAGTGCTTGTATAGACTTCCCCTCAGTAATAAAGATACTATTACGGGGGGGGGGGGGGGACCAGCCCATCTTCTGGTCCCAGTATTGTGTCGATCTTCTCACTCTCTATCTCTCTCTTTATCTATTTCTCTCTATATCCTTTGGCTTCAGTAATAAGTGATAAATTCTATTTATCCGAATTTATTTTATATTGTTATGCGCTCCCATTTGTGACAATGGCTCTCTATACCATCTCAATGGTAAAGAAGGTGTTGGTAGGTGGGCATGACTCTATAGGATCTGGAAGCGGATCCTATCCAAGAACCGTATATAACGATGAGGCATACTGGCCCCACACATCAGGATAATCACTAGGGGAGGGGAGTGCTCATGAAAGAATCGCCATGCTCTCTTGAGTCTCTACTCGAGCAATTGATACAAGTCTCGCTCCATCTGGGCCAAGTAAGGTCGTTTTTTCCGTCGCACAAGGCCCCGGGAAGCAATCCGAGATTGTCTGTAAGTGATGACTCCTAAAAGAAGATCCCTCTGAAGCTGGGCTCTCATCTCTCTGCACTCCTCATCATACCAACTATTCTCGGGCATGCTCCCAGAGTATCGCCTCCGACCCGGCTGAGTGTGTGGGTATGCCTTTGATGTTGCACCATGTAGTGTTTCAGTCAGTAAAGTGGTGCACTCCTCCAATTATAGGCCAGGACCAGCTGTGCATAGACGGCTATAGATCTCCTCTGTATAAACCGAGTCAGTCTCTGGTGTAAATGTATAACGGGTATGTGACCTGCCTCCTGATATCTGGGCTGTACTATACTAAAGTGAAACAGACAATGTCAAAAGTGCATGATCTACTGCTATGCCCACTGTCTGGCTCCCACTATGAAATCTTGAATACAAGGAATAAAGCTCGGCTGTGCCGTAACGCAGTTTACTATACTGGCCCCATGTCTGTGTGGAAAGCGTGTGAAACCGGTTGCTCCAGGAAATCGTTGACATTAAGTATGGCTAACCCATGTGTAGTCGTCATCTCCGTGAGGTATTTCCCATACTCCGTCTGCTCTCTGTCATGTGAACATCTGTCAAGCCCCAACTTACCCACATCCAGCTCTCTAAGCATCTCATCTGAAGTGTCAGACAGACGCACAGAGAGAGAGAGAGAGAGAGAGAGAGAGAGAGAGAGAGAGAGAAGAGAGAGAACAGAAGAAGAAGAAGAAGAAGAAGAAGATTCTATTGACGTCCTTTGGAGACCAAACTGACTTATAGGACCGATCATATACATCCGTAATTATAATCCACTGCGGGTATTAAACATAATTTCTAAACGGCTTCCATGAGATGTTGCACTTGAGGAAGTCCAGTACCTTTTTTTATATTGTTGTTGTAGCAAAATATTGGCCTTCTATGGGCTTGCTTTTCATTTTCTGTGTGATGGCTCATATGCAGGTGCCACTTCACACCATCATAGAGATTCAAATGGGAGTTACAGGAGTACAGGAGAAACGCTATAAGCTTATGGACACTTCAAGCTGACTGACTAACAGGAATCTAGTTTAAAAAGCTACAAAAAGAGGGCATGCATTGTGTCCTGGTGTTATTTCCAAATTTGTAATTCTTTGCCAATTTTGGGCATGTGCATAGACTAATCGCACTGTACATCCAAAACATCTAAACATCAAGCAGCATGATGCAGTGTAATGGAAATCTATTGTTCGATGCAAGTGAGCAGGCAAAGCTTGCTCGTTTCTATTATGCCTTTTATCTAGCCAGCTTTTAGATGTGATGGGTTGGATCATCCTCCAATGTGGAACTTCATGTGTGTGTGCGCGCTTGCCGCACACAAAGCGTCAAGCCTTTACCCTGCATGCATGAGTGGATGTACGGGTGGAAAAAAGTTGGCATTTTAGGCTCAAAAGTAACTGCATTTGGTGGGAAGGGCAGAAAGTACTAAAAAAGAATCAAGAATTTCTTTATGGTATGCATGCATCAGGAATGCAAGACCAAAGGTTGCCAATTTGCAGTTCTGTTGCTTAAAGTTGTGAGTGTTGTTATTTTACTGTCATGATTAGTAATTTTATTGTAAGAATTCGAGGTAAGATTCTGGCTTCATTTCCAGCGTTTCTCAGAGTGTTTTCTAGGATCTCTAGGATAATTTCATCTTTTGCATGTTTGATGTCACGTCATAAATAATGTTCAGAGGGACATTATCATTGGCACTCTTTTGGTGATTACTTATTCACAAACCACATTCAATTGACCAAGCTTTTTTGCTCTTTAGGCTTCTTGGTCTTTTGGGGCAGGACATTGTGCTTGATGTCTACTCAGAGAATAGGTGCCACATTCAAATGATTATCGCGCATGGCATCGGGGATGAGAGAAGAACTTGTTAAGAGTCCTTGTTTGATGGATGATATTGGCAGGATCTCATATTGGGCCTCATCTTTACTGATATAGTTGGGCAACATGTGTATTGTACTTGTTTACTTTGGCTGTCTTTGTCATTTATACATTTCCAAGACTATAATTCATACATAGACACCGGCCAACAGCCTCGTTGGAAGGCACTTTATGGCACTAAGCAACTTCACAAATAAACTTGTGATTGGAATTCACCACTTCAGAACACTTCACAACTTGGTAGCTAGAGCATTCCCAAGTAGACAACGACACCCTGCAGACCCCAAAGACTGGCGCCCCTTTCGGTATTTCTATATTCTAAGTCAAGTTTTTGGCCCGGTCGAACATACACGTCTAGGACGCTTTCCTTGTTTTGGTTACAAATTTTAGCATGCTGTAATTCCCTATTTTGGTCTCTATCAGGTGCCCAAAGCCTTGTATAAGCACCACCCCAAGGCTATCCTGAGGCTTCCCTTGTGTTACCTTGCAATTTAGCCCGAAACCTGCAAATGAACACAGTAGGTTGTTTTTTTTTTTTTTTTTGGGGTATCGTTTTGAGCGTAGCGAACATGTCCACGTGTCTTTAGAGCTCCCGCATGCAATGGGACAGTTCCCCTTTGAATCAAACGAGTTTTCACGCAACAAAACTCTTATTTTTTTGCAATCCTTCGTGATGGAACTGTGTACTTATGGAGGATTAACAATTAGGTAATCCAATTCTTGTTGATAAGGCTCTTGCGTGCATAAAAACCCCAGAACTGTATATGGTCATGTGAGAAGCTGAACTAGTGGGGTATTATCATGTGTGCAAAGGGGGGGAGAGAGATGCATGAGAGCAAATCATTGCGCTACATGAAACAAGGGAGAAAGAAAGCTTTTCACCAAAGTAATCACTTGCACGCGCACACACACACACACACACACACACACACACTGTAGTTTAGAATGTTCCAAAATCAACCCTCACTCAAATCTGGGTGGCCTCTTCTTGGGATGAAGTTCTTGGAGTGTGTGTTGGCCTACAGGTTGTTCTCCTCACGTGTCTAGTTTGTTTCTTTTGGTTTAATTCCTTGTACCCATCAACTTATTAAGTCGTGTCTCACAGGGACTAAATGACTATAATTGAGCCTAGCCACCCTTTTGCTACTCAAATTCTAATGCCGATAGGCCCAACCAACTCGTGGTTGCCATGTCTTCATTGTTGTGGGTACAACTCTCATTGAATCATTTCACAATGGCCATACAATGTGTGCCTATTTGCGACTTCCAAAAAAGGGTCTCAAAAATTAAGTAAAAAAATCAAGTGAATGAGACCAACAAAGAAAGTTAGTGTTTGTCTAGTCTCGTGACATAGCTCCGTCTTGAAATTGCAAATGTCCGCAATTGCATGCTACATATGCTTAGTGTGATTAGCTCCCTTTTATCATCACATGTATTGGCAAGAAAGGTCATGAGACATAAATAAATGACTTAAGGAACCTTCACACTTTTGTCTTGTCTCTCTATCATAGAAGTGAGCATTATACCTTTTTGACACTTGTCAAGTATTGTACACTTTTATTGCACTAAATCTATATTTACATATGATGTACTAGCTCCAGTATCACCCCTCTTTTGAACATGTTGAGTTGGGACATACGTGCGTTGTAAACCAAAGACTCCAATGTAAAGTTGCAATCCATTTGGTGACTAATAGTTTAGTCTCTTCCATCCACTTTGCATCCATAGGTGGATAGATTTTGAGCTTCACCGTATAACGTCTTGTAACTTTCCCCTTGATTTTACCTTATGTGCCAAAATATGGTCATGTCCAAAATCTCATCAAGTTTCTCAACATCACGTTGATCTTCATCTGGCATATCTTCTGGTATAACACCCATAAAAGGTCTTAGAAGATTCACTTGAAAAGTGTTGTGAATCTTTCAAGTGGCAATTTCAGCCTATATGAAACATCACTGATCTTGTCAATTACTTTAAAAAGGCCCATAGTAACACTTGCTAAGCTTGGGAAACAATTTTGTGTTGCCCTTCTTTTTAACCTTGGCTTTTCAAATTGCAAAAGAACCCCATCACCAAGTGAAAACAAGAGTTCACGATGGTGAAGATCAACGGTGCTTTTCAGCTTTGGCCGAATCTTCTTATACATCTTATCAATATTTTCTACATATCAATATGCTTCAAAAATCTTATTCTTTGTTTGCAAAATGGGAGGAACCTTTTTGCCACCTTTAACAATTTCAAAGGGTGACATATTTTTCGTTGACAATTCACCATATTGTCGTATGCATACTTAAGCATGGGTAAATATTGTTCTCACTTGCCTTTATTGTCTGATACCTAGCATTTAAGCAGATCTAGGATAGTAGAATTAGCCTCTTCAACAATTTCAAAGGGTACCTACCTTTTTCATCGACGAATGCACCATATAGTTATATGCATACTTAGCATGAGTAAATATTGTTCTCACTTGCCTTTATTGTCTTAACACCTAGCATTTAAGCATATCTAGGACATTAGAACCTTTTTGCCACCTTCAACAATTTCAAAGGGTGCCACCTTTCTCGTTGACAAATGCATCGTATTGTTATATGTATACTTAAGCATGGGTAAATATTGTTCTCACTTGTCTTTATTGTCTAACACCTAACATTTAAGCAGCCTAGGACAATAGAATTGGCCTCTCTTGATTGTCCATCAGTTTGTGAATGAAATGAGGACAAAGACATGAGCATAGTGTCCATTTTTTCAAACAAGCCTCTCTAAAACAGGCTCGTCATACGAGAATCACGATCATTGACAATAGTTTTTGCCATACCATGGTACTTATACATTGTATATGCACAATGGTGCCATCTAATCAGGTTTTATCTTCTTCCTGACAAGAATAAAGTGGGCATGTTTGTTGACCATGCAAATAATGGTCCATTTACCATCATTCCTTGTCGACGTTCTTGGAAGATCAAAGATAAAATCCATAGCAATACTTTCCCATGGCTTATCTGGAATGGGCAGTAGTTGTAACAACCCTGGTGCTTTGTGCATGTCAAACTTGACCATTTGGCAAATTCCGCATGCTTGCACAAGACATCCACATCTCTCCTCGAAGTAGGCCAATAAAAGAATGTCTTGATCGCTTCCATTGTCGCATCTATACTACGATGCCTACATTGGGTGGGAGATGACTTTCTATCATAACTTTATGTCGCAATGGCCTAGTGACACATAGTCTTTCATCCATCATCATAAAACCATAATGAAGAGATAGTGCTCATGGCATTGTTCCTCGAAGAATTGTTCAAAGATCCGTACAAGATCTTCATCTTCTGTAGCATATTTTCCCTTCATGTCATCAAGCTCAATTCCAAGGTCTAGTGATCTGTTTGGACAAGAAAATTAGCACTTAGCAGGTATTGTTTTCAACTTGAAAGCGCAACCATTAACTTTTTTTCATAAATTTGCATAGTCTTTTCTTGCCCTTGCAAGATTTTGCTTTCATAGGCTACTATCTGAGCATCTTGCATTAACACTGCTTCCATACTATTGCCACACGCATCACACTGGACCACAAATAACTTCCTGAAATTTGGAAAAACAATTACTAGATCCGATGTCATCTTTTCCTTCAAGATATTTAAAGCTGAAATCTCTCTTTGTCTCCATTTGAAAGTGGACTCTTTCTTTTGTAAAGCATGTAGGAGTGAAGCAATCTTGAAAAATATTTGTAATCTTTTGTAATAGGAACACAATCCCAAGAAGCTACGGACATCGTGCACAGTCTTCAAATTTGGCCATGTCTTGATTGCTTCAACCTTGGCAGGATCCATTCGGACACCATCCTTTGACACTATGTGGCCTAGAAAGTGGATCTCTTCAAGAAGAATTCACTTTTCTTAGTGTTGATGAGCAACATGTGATTGCGTAGCTCTTCGAACACAATGGTCAAGTGACGCCTATGCTCCTCTTTATTCTTCGAATAGAATATCATGTCATCAAGGAATGTGGCAACAAACTTTTGATGTGGACGGAGAATCCATTCCATCATCCTATTGAACGTAGCAGGAACATTTGTAAGACCAAATGGCATCATTAAGAACTCATATAAACCAAATGTCGTCCTAAATGCATTCTTGTGCACATCCTCTTGTCTGATACGAATTTGATGGTATCCACTCTTAAGATCTATCTTACTGAAAATTATTGCACTCTCTAAATGGTCAAGAATATCATCAATCCTTGGAGTAGGCAACCTCTTCTTGATGGTATTTTTATTCAACGTAGAGTAATCTTTATAGGTGCCAAGAGCCATCCTTCTTTAGCAGTAGAAGCACTGAGGAGAAAAAGGGTGAAGAACTAGGTTAAATCAACCCTTTTTCTAACAGCTCCTCTACTTAACTGATAGTATCTTTATGTTGGGCCGCAATAACCCTATAGAGAGGTCTATTTGGTGGGCTACAACCTGGCACCAAATTTATCGGATGATCCTCAGGCCTCTCCGGTGGCAATTGAGATGATAATGAATCGAAGAAACAATCACTAAACTCTTGCAAAAATGCTCATATTTTTTTATCTAACACAGATAAATTTGACTGGCAACTATGTAAAACATCACGTACAAAAAACAAGTACGCAAAAAATGATTTTTAAATATAGTAATGATATTTGATACAATAGGGACAGACTCTCCTTTAAGCTTTACATCCAAGATGTGAAATTTTCCCCTATGTTCTAGGGTAACCTTTTTGTTGAAGACATCCAACACTCCCATGTACACGAAACTTCCATGGGATTCCCAACAATGCATCGTACCCTTCGAGTGGCATGATGTAAAATTCTTATGTGTCTACATACGACTGAATATGCAGACGTAGCTTTCCAATGATGGGAGTAACTCACATTGAATGGTTATGACTTGCCAAACTTGCCTTTGTTGTGTGTCCCATCTCTTCAGCTTTGATGCCCAACTTGATAGCCAACTCTGAGGTGAGATAAAGTTTGCTTTGCACCTAGATCAAAGAAAAGAAACTGTTTTTTGAACCCTAACTTTACACCACGCTTTGCATAATTCACTGGCATCAGAATTTGGCCTATCGCCCCCATATCTAGCACTAAACCGGTCGTGGGTTGTGCTTCTTTCCTTTCTTATCCTCTTTATTCTCTGAGTTAGCTAGCCTCTTCTTCTATGGACAATCTGCACCAAGTGATGAGACTACTTGCAAATAAAGAAATTATTCTCAGCCATTAAAGATTTCTTCTCTTTGAAAGACTTGCACACAAAAGGCTTCTTCTTCTTTTTCTTAGCATGCCCTCTAGACGTCTTGGTTGAGTCCTTAGCTTATCAAATTGTTGGAGGAAAGTGAGAACCTTCGTCTTGTCCTCAAATCCGCTAAAATTATCAAACTTCACAGCTGCACCACATTCTTTGTATGGTTTTGGGTTGTCCCCAGCACTGCCAAATTATCATAAGGAAATATGTGCAACATGGGTATAGTGGTAGGAATTATATGTGCCCCTTGGCCATTAGGATCTTGGCTTCCTAGTGCCATATTTGTCTGCTCATTTGAAAAACCAACCATATTAAAATTAGTGTGTGGCACCACAAACTGGCCTTGATTACACCGAAACCCTGGCTATAAGCCAATATTAATATACAAGGGCTTTGGTATCATGCCTTGCATACCCCCAAAGATTGTTCCTGGCATGTACTGATGATTTCTAGATGCATAACAAGCCGTGCTCTGAAACACAGATCCACCCTCTAAATACCCAAGACCCGAACACTTTCATCAAACTCTCACCAAGTTGTCCAAACTTGTCAAGGGATGTAATTGCAGGTTTTTGACCCAATTTCGACAGCATAAAGGCCTTAAAACCCCTGTAGGTCAAAAGTACATATCTAGGACACTTTCCCTTGCATTTTGAAAGCTTTGCGATGAGCCGTAGGTCAATTTCAGCATGTTGTAATGCCATGTTTTGGTCATTGTCAGGTGCCCAAAGCCCTATATAAGCACCCTACGGCTCTCTTGAGGCTCCCTTGGTGGTACCTTGTACTTTAGGTGCGAAAGCCTAAACCTGCAAATAAACACAGCAGGTAGTAATTTTTTTTTTTTTGGATTGTTTTGAGCCCAGCGAACATGTCTATGCATGTCTTTGGAGCTCTTGCACGCAATGGCAGAGTTCCCCATTGAATCAAACCAGTTTTCATACGAGAGAACTTTTTGTTTTGCAATCCTTCCCGATGTAATTGTGCGTACCTATGGGGGATTAGCAATTAGCTAATCTGGTTTGTGTTCATAATGCTCTTTCCTTGGCAAACATTCATAAAACCCCTAGAAATGTACATGGTCATCTGAGAAGCCCAAACTAGTGGGGCGTTATCGTATGTGAAAAGGGAAGAGAGAGATGCACGAGAGAAAATCATCACGCTACATGAGACAAGGGAGAAGGCAAGCTTTCCATTAAAGTTGTAATCACGTGCACCCACTACTCACACACGCACACACACTGTAATTCACAATGAATTCCAAAATAAGCCCCCACTCAAATTTGGACACCCCCCTCTTGGAATGAGGTTTTTGGAGTGTGTATTGGCCTACAAGAGGTTGCTCTCCTACTACCATGTGTCCAGTTTGCTCCTTTTGGTTTAATTCCTAGCACCCACCAACTTATAAACTCCTGTCTCGCGGGGCCTAAATGACTTTAACTAAGCCTAGCCACCTTTTAACTACTGAGATTTTAGTGATGATCGGCCCAACCAACTTGTGGATTCCAGACCCTCACTGTTGCGATGAAACTCTCGACCATCGGTTGTTTCATAGTGTCCATACAATGTTTGGTCATTTCTGACTTCAAAAAGAGGGTCCCAAAATTTGAATAAAAAATCAAGGGAAGGAAACCAACAAATAAAGTTAGTGTTTGTCACAGTCTCGTGACATACCCCCTCTTGAAATTGCAAACATCCTTGATTGCATTCTAGATATACATGCCATAGATGTAATTAGCACCTTTTTATCATCACATGTATCTGCAAGAAATGTCATCAAACATAGATACAAATGACTTAATGAAACCTTAATACTTTTTTCATTTATGTCTATCATAGAAGTGAGCATTATACCTTTTAACACCTGCCAAGTATTGTACACTTCTATTGCACTAAATCTGTATTTGCATATGATGTGCTAGCTCAAGTATCACGCCTCTTTTGAACACGTGCATTGTAAACCAAAGGCTTTAAAGTATAAGATGCAATATATTTGGTGACTCTAACAGTTCACTCTCTTCCATACACTTTGCATCCGTGGATAGTTTTTTAACTTCACCAAATAACATCTTGCAACTTTTCCCTTAACTTTTCTTTCCTTATGTGCCAAAATATCGTGAAGTTCCTCAACGTCAGGTTGATCTTCGTCTGGAATATCTTTTGGTACATCGTGCATAAAAAGGTCTTAGAAGAAAACCATATTAGGTAATTGCTAATCCTCTACAGGTATGCACAGTTCCATTACAAAGGATTGCAAAAATTGAGAGGTTTTTGGCATAAAAACTCGTCCGATTTGAAAGGAAACTGTCCCATTGCGTGTGGGAGCTCTAGAGACACGCGTAGACATCTTTGCTCCGCTCAAAATGATCCAAAACAAAAAATTACAACCTGTTGTGTTTATTTGCAGGTTTAGGGTTTCGCACCTAAACTGCAAAGTAACACCAGGGGAGCCTCAAGAAAACCTGGGGGTGCTTATATAGGGCTTTGGGCACTTGACAGTGACCAAAAGAGGGAATTACATAATGCTGAAATTGACCTGTAGCTCATCGAAAAGCTTTTAAAATGCAAGGGAAACCATCCTAGATGTGTGATTGGACCTTTAGGGATTTTGGCGCCGATATGTTGCCAAAATTGGGTCAAAATTTTGCAATTACATCCCTTGACATGTTTAGACAGCTTGGTGAGGGTTAGGTGAAACTATTTGGGTTGTTTATTAGCAAGTGAATAAAGAAATATCGAAAGGGACGTTAGTCTTTATTTCTTCTCAAGAGCGCTCTAGCTACCAAGTTGTGAATTGCTTTGAAGTAGTGAACTCTAGGTCCATGTTTATTCCTTTGTGCCATAAAGTATAAGTAAAGTTAAACAACATATAGATTGGGATAAGATTTTTGAAGCAGATCTATATGTAGAAAATATGGATGAAATGCATAAGAAAATTAAACTTGCCTTAGAGAAGACAGGCAAAGCAGAAAAGGGCTGCTGACCGTCACCGTCCTGAACTCTTGTTTTCACTTGATGGTTGGGTTATTTTGTGGTTTAAAAAGGCAAGGTTCAAAAAGATGAAGGGAAAGGAAAAGTTGTTTCCCAAGATCAACATGCGTTACTATGAGCCTTTTCAAGTACTTGACAAGATCAACGATGTTGCATATAGGATGAAATTGCCTAACACTTGAAATATTCATAATGCATTTCATGTGTAAGGTTTTTGAAGTGTGTTGGTCTGGTTGCTCTCCTACTACCATGTGTCTAGTTTGCTCCTTTTGGTTTAATTCCTAGTACCCACCAACTTATAAAGTCCTGTCGTTGGGCCAAATGACTTTAACTTAGCTTAGCCACCCTTTTACTACTCAGATTTCAGTGTCAAATCAGCCCAACCTACTAGTGACTGCTAGACCTTCATTGGTGCGAGTGAAACTCTTGGCCATAAATTGTTTCACACTGGCCATACAATGTCCAGCCAAAAAGAGGGTCCCAAAAATAAAACAAAAAATCAAGGGAAGGAAACTAGCAAATAAAGTTGATTTTTGTCATGGTGTGTTGCTTTGGCTGTTTGTCGTGTATACATTCCCGAAACACTCATCCTCGCTATCTAGCTCTCTTGCGATGGAGCAACAATCAACAGAGGTGGCGGAACAAACTCCTCTCCTTCATGCAATTTCTATCGCACATCATTCTATTAGTTGGCGTTCATCAACCTCTCTTGCTGATTTGATGGTGGAGCAGTGACCATTTCATAAGTTGCTATAGCTTGATTTCAGAGTCAGACACTAGGACTTGTTTAAGTACCCTTGACATGGTCTCTATTGGGGTTGTGTCCATTTTCTTATGATATTTGGATATTTTTAGGACTTTTTTGACCTTGTAAAGGATTAGTAACTCTTATTTATAATTGTTGATTGTCTTTAGCTAGTTCCAGTTGGAGACTCCCAATAGCCATCTCCAATCAAAAAATTAGTCATTACGTACTTTCAAGCATGGAAATTGTTCTTGTCTCCTTGATCTTTTTGTCTTAATCCTATTGAGTCTCTATCGCATGCTATTTCCCATACAAAGACTCCTTCACAGAATCTCTAGTTGTATCGTGTCTTGATGATTCTTATCTCCTTCTATGTTTCTTAGTTTTCCTATGTCTCCTCACCTAGGAGGACTTTATCTAGAACTAGTGGTGGTTCACTTTTTTTTGGCTTTGTGTTCTACCTCTTCCTTGAGATAAGCTACATCTTCCTCTTCAGGTGAATATCTCTACTAAAGCTAGTTCCAGTCGGAGACTCCCGATAGCCATTCCCATCAAAGAATTGGTCATTATGTACTTTCAAGCATGGAGGTTGTTCTTGTCTCCTTGGTCTTTTCATCTTAATCCTATTGAGTCGCTATCTCATGCTCTTTCCCATACAAAGACACCTTCACAGAATCTCTAGTTGTATCGTGTCTTGATGATTCTTATCTCCTTCTATGTTTCTTAGTTTTCCTACGTCTCCTCGCCTAGGAGGACTTTATCTAGAACTAGTGGTGGTTCACTTTCCTTGGCTTTGTGTTCTACCTCTTCCTTGAGATAAGCTACATCTTCCTCTTCAGATGAATATCTCTACTAAAGCTAGATTTGTTTTTGTTGGTGCTTTCAAAGGCACTCTTGATCAATACTATTATCCTGGTTATCTAGGCTGGAAATCAACTTTCAAGGTGGCAAGTGGATCCAAGAAGCGTGTTCAATTTGAGGATGACTCCATTTCTTCTTCATCTTCAGACAGTTCCTCTTCCTTTAATTTCAGTGAGTATGAGAAAAAGCGAAAGAAGCGAAGAAAGGCCAAGAAAAGCAGATCTAAGAAAAATTCTAGAAAGCATAGCACATAAAGCAATCTATCAGTTCAAAGGAGGAGACCTCGTCTTCTTCCAATAGTTCAAACAACAAGATGCAAAAGAAGAGTAAAGAGTTTCACGATGGGGCTCAAGTTGAAAAGTTTGACACTTTTTTTGGCTTTCCCATCGAGATCTAGTATTCATAATCGCTTTTTTGGGGGTCATTTCTTAGAAGCCTCCAAGGTACTAAAGGTAGCACTTTTTCTTAAAGGTAATGCAAAGACATGGTGGTCGACCCTACTTTTGCACAAGAATGTACCAAATACATGGGTAAAGCTCAAAAGACTTTTCACTTAGACATGGTTGATGGAGGAGTATGAAGAGTACGTCATCACAATTTGGAACCATCTATGGATGACAAAAGACAATACTTGGGTGATGTATTGCCAACCATTTTGGAACATCTTTCTGGCAATTGCTTC
Source organism: Adiantum capillus-veneris (assembly GCF_014529385.1). Taxonomy (NCBI): domain Eukaryota; kingdom Viridiplantae; phylum Streptophyta; class Polypodiopsida; order Polypodiales; family Pteridaceae; genus Adiantum; species Adiantum capillus-veneris. Next base: position 3,888,374 of record NC_140956.1, read on the forward strand.
TTTTTGAAGGATCCCTTTTTTGGAGTAGATGGAGCGACTTTGCTAATGCGGCTTACCAAAAGAGGTCCGGCGGTCCTATGTGACACAGGTCCCAAGACACAAGAAAAAGAACATAAAGGTAAGCTAGGTTCACCAATAATTTGGTCAAGGGCAGGAAATATCTGGCTCTTGATGCAAAGTGGATGGAGGAGGAGGACTTCACAGATTCTCCTCAATACTAGAGCTATACCTTGAGGCTTCGGGATTTTTGGCAATATCTATTCTTAAGTTCATGTTGAATCAACGGGTTGAATATGGTGCGGTGTGTATTGCACAAGAGGCAAGATACTCCACTCCTTTGTCACAGATTGCCTAGATTGAATAAAGTTACTAATTTCTCCATGAGATTTTAGGGGTATTGATAGGCTGACAATAGTGTGGGGAATGACTTTATGAATAGATGCACATTGAATTGGAAATTTCCTAGATTGAACTTGTTTAATGTGTTCTTTCATGACGATTTGTGTGTGTGTGTGTGTGTGTTGTTAGAGTATATGTTGGAAAGATGAAATGTCTATAATATTTTGTTTGATGATTGATCTGATGAATTTAGTGCATCTACACATGTGCTAGAGGTTAGTGAGATCTAGATGTGATGGCTAAGTGAGTCGGGATTGTGATTCTAGAGCATCAAGATTTCTATTTGGATGAGATGGCTGGATACTATTGTTAATGCATCAAAGAGTTCTGGAAGGATGAGATGGCTAAACAATGATCTAGGTGCATCAATAGTTCTCGACTAGATGAGATGATTAGATTGACTATTTGTTCCAGAGTGCTCAATGTGAGCTATGTGTTTGTGAAATGCATGCTTAGTGAATGTACTGCCTCATTTGGGATGGTCATTGGCATGTCTGATAGAATTATGGAAAAGGATGTGAATCTGATAGGACAATTCTATACTCACGAAAATATGATGTGATTGTTCAATGATTGTCATCTTTGTGCAAGTACTAGATGTGTGCAGTCTAGTGAATGGGTGCATAGAGTCAATGTCTATTGAGCTAGTTTATGTCCTTTACTCACCTCATACCAGATAACCCTTAATAGATACCCTAGGGATACTCTATGCATACTAGCCTCATAAACAATAGTGCAACATTAACTCTCGTACAAAACGGCTTATCCGTCTGAATGTGGATCATTTTCACAATTAACTTAGTGTTGTAATGAGAGGTAGATTCATACTTATCATTATCCCCTGAGGTTTGAAAGTTGGGTTGCTCCATAGGCATCACCTTCTGATAAGGAAAGGTTAGAGTCTCTTGCCGTTCTTGGTAGACACAATAGTTGTTGGTGATATAGGGGTTTGTGCTCCTTGTAGGCCTTCATGCTTGAAAAGTTTGAGAGGCCTACCCTTAAAGCTAAGTTTGCTCAGTGCTTCAATTTTGTCCTCGTGGTGATTACTCCCCAAGTGTCTATATAATTGTGGAAGACTCTCTTAAAATATATGGTACCCTCCAAGCTCAAGAAGTGGTCTCCCTTATCTCTCGTGGTGGCCATTGTTTGCGGTGGAAGAAGTTGGCCCTATAATATTAAGCATTTGGACATAGTATCCGGAGTGTCAGGAGAATCCAAGTTCTGAGTTGTGAGAACATAGTGCAACTTTGAGAATTGTCAAGGAGATTTGCAAAAGGTCCATGTTCTTCCTTCAGGGACACATTTTAAGTAGAGAAGGCATTGAAATTGTTGACTTCCCATTTGCAGCTATCTTTAGAGTCAAACTTTGATGTGCTATAACTTGGTCAAAGGCAGATTCCAACCTAGCTTGTAATTGTCGATGCCTTAGATGGCTCCCCCATAGGCCCTCAAAATTGGGGGGACCTTCATGGATTGGAGGGCCCATAGCGGGCACCTTATAAACCCCACTAGAAGTGGTGACTACATAGTATCGAAGGGCCCTCCGGTTGAATCTTTAAAGGGCCTTATGGTATGTCCCAATGCTTTTCTAACTTGTTTTGAGTTTGGTTTGCCCTTCAAATGACCAAATCTATCAATTGAAAGTTCTAGGGATCATCAATTTGTAAGATCAAATTGTTGATCCATAGGTGAATCTATTAATCTATGTAGGAATGGATACCTTGACAAGTCTTGTGATGGCATTTGCTATCCGATGCGAAAGATGAGGAAAGACCCTAGCACTCTCAGTCCAAATTTGGAATTAGAACCTAATTTTGACACTTAAACGAGTCTCTATCTATGGATCCCTAGTTTGACATGAGTAAAACTACCAATCCACCAATCAAAGAGCTGTTTTTTATGAACTTTAGCCTATGGCTACAAAAATAGGCCACTTTGGTTAGCTCAAGTGCTAATGAAGACAATATTCCACCTACACTTGAAATCCTTGCACCAATAGCACGATGAAAAGCAAAAAAAACAAAGGCCCTTATCACATTCTTTACTCTTTGCAAACATGCATGCAAACATTTGTGTTTTTACATAATTCATTGATACTCATAAGCTTAGTCATATTCTTTCTCATACTTATGCTTTTTTCTTTAATTAGGATGCATTCTAAACAATGTTCGGAGTGGAATGGATGGTTCTTTACAAGATTACTGAAGCACCTATGTGTGTCCTCATGCACACATGCCTGCGCATGTTAAGGGAGAACCCACTCTAATTCCTACTCAATCTAAACATTTATCTACTTCTTAATGCTTAAGCTTTGTTTTGGGCATTGATTGTTCATTGTTTTGGGCCTCATCCAGTAAAGAAAATGTTTAGAGCATTGGTACCTAAAGACCAAGACGCAAATTAACACAATCGAATCCAAATTTTGCCTAGTTTATTCTTAAGTAACTCTTTCTAGTGTCTCATATCGGAGTGCAATTGGGAACTTGTACATAAATTTCTACTCACTCCTATGACGTTAAAATACTCTTCTTCTTCTTCTCCTCTCTCTCTCTCTCTCTCTCTCTCTCTGTGTGTGTGTGTGTGTGTGTGTGTGTGTGTGTGTGTGTGTGTGTGTGCGCGCGCGCACGCTTTTGCATCGTCAAGACCTTCCGTGAGGTCTGAGGCCAACAGGGGTTGTTGATGGATGCGCACGGGATAGACTCTCTCTCTCTCTCTCTCTCTCTCTCTCTCTCTCTCTCTCTCTCTCTCTCTCTCTCTCTCTCTCTCTCTCTCGTGATGGCCTACCTTAAGGCAAAAGACCAACAGGGTGGTGAAAGGATTTGAATGGCACAGACACAACCCTTTTTTTTTGGGGGGGGGGGGGGGGCAGATGAGAGAGCGGCCTGTGTGTGTGTGTGTGTAACTGTTTTAATTATAATAAATACACACCAATGAACAAGAAGTTCAAAAAGACGACTGGCTAAAGATGTCTAGGCAAAGATAAGTACATAAACGACTCAGTCTTTGATTCATAACTATACAGCATAATAAGAATGAAGTATCATTCCAAATGAGTTTGTACAAACATATCAGAACTATCCTAATTGGATCATGAAGTGTTTTCAAAGTCGAACTGCAGCAAGCTAAACCTTTTTAAGCCAAGATAGAATTCTCACCTGCATCCATGTAGTCAAGACAACAGATATGTTAGACTTGGCTACGTATGGCAGGCTTCAAAGAACCTATCAGTTGTTATCCATGTCAAACTTAAAAATTATTAGAGTAGCTATTGTCCTATACAAAGTAATCCTACTAGAATTGCTTCATATGTTATAAAAGTTCTTCTTTATAATAACCTTTTACTGCGAGAGGAAGTCAACTACTCCATATCATCCTATGTAATTCTTTAGTTTAAACATTGTATGGAAAAAAAGCCCAGGTTTAGGTCAGCAAGCAAGAACCTTAGTTAAACGAGTAATCTTTTAATTTTGCAATAGGCTTGCTTACCTATCAACACCCATTTAAGTACCATAAAGAGATTTTCTTTGGTATCAAAATATCAACTGGATTAATCTGCCCAGGAAGTATCATCCAGAGTCATAAAAAATGGAGCTCATTTCCACAAAAAAAAAGCTTTCAAGTCATCCTTTAATCAGTGCCACAATGATCCATCAATAAGGTATAGCAACAAAAGTTTTTAGATAAATTTTTACTCAAGCTTTAGTGAGCAGGCCCGAAGTATAATTATCCACATTTAAGCCATAGTTGGCTAGAAAAATTCCAACCAGATGTATTGAAAAAAAGGACCAGATTTAAGCCAATAATCTAAGTATCAAGCTGAAGGTCAGTGTTTTGTTAATGCAAGTAGCCTCCCCCATACCATACCATACACAGGTAGTAGAGCAAAAAAAGGCCAGATCAGTATTCACCAGATCAGTAATAAGGCCAGATCAAAATTTAAGCCAATTCTATTTTAAGAATAAAAACCAGATTATGTATAAAGCCAAACCATACTCGTAGTAAATAGCAGCAAGCTGCATGTCAGATTTTTTGCATGTCAAGGCTAGCATGACAAAGTCTAGCAAGGTCAATAAAGAGAAAAAGATCTTGCTAAAAACATCCCAAAGCAGTATAAGCCAGAGCCAAGGATGTACTAGTTGGAACCAAAGCCAGAACCAGTCAACTCCAACCATACCCAAATACAACTAGTTCATGAGAGTAAGATCTAGCCCAAAGACTAGGTCATAATTTTGGTAGCTATAGTACAAGAAGGATCAGGACTAAGCCAGAAATCCAAGACCCAAAAAGCCAGCTAGTAATCAGTAAGCAGGCTGTAGGTAAATCAACGCAGCCAAGCACCCCCATCTCAGTAGAGAGATTAAGCCAAATACCAATGGATAGTCATGATATTTATAAGCCAAAAGTATGTATCATAACCAGATAGACACCTGCAATCTTCCAACTCAGATTTCGGCAACATAACCAGCAATGCCACAGGTTTTGAACACCATACTCACCACCCATAAGTATTGAGTTAATGCAAAAACATCAATGTTTCATAAGTTTCCAGGATAAGCCACTACTTCAGAGATTGCATAGAGTAATTTCTTAAGTAAAGTGAGCAGGACCGAAGCCCCAAAAAAATCATTTCATTTTTAAGTCAGCAACATTTCAAAAAGCTTCCTATATTGTGTCCAAGCGTCAGTTTAACCGCTGTACAAGCTTAGATTAGTAAACAACATTCCTTAAAAAAGCCTCTTAACACAAAATAGGGCCAAATTTTATGCCGTAGAGCGTCAAATTTAGAATAAGTATGTACATATAATTGATGGTAGTACCCCCAAGATCTGGCTGTAGTAAGACACCAGATACCCAAGACTCAAAAAAGACAACGAGTAATCGACAACAGGTTGTAGCTAAAACAAAGCTTAACAATCAACTCCACCTCATATAGAGATTAAGCCAGATATCCATGATGGTTTTATTTGTATGTATTATTACCAAATTTAGAACCTGTAATTTCCAAACTCAGCTTTTAGCAGTAAAATCACTTCATGTGAACAAACCTTGTAAGCCAAAGTCATTTCTCAAGAAAACCTCAAGTAATTCTCTGAAGGAGTATGAATCAACTCATGACATTCCAAAATATAAACCAGTGTTCAGCATCTAACCCACCTCAGTAGAAGTGATAAGCCAGAAAATAATTATGGTATCATTTGTGACATGTATGAATTATAACCAAAACTTGCAAATGTACCATTTGAGTGAGTTACCCCTTATCCTCTTATATCAAAATATCAACCGTTCAAAATCAACCATCTTTTATAAATTAACAGTAAAAGGTCCTGTCAAACCTAGAGTAGTGGTAAAAATCCAATGTGGTAAAAATGCACAGTACACACTAAAGATGGTGAATAGAAAACCTTTGAAGTAGAAGCCATCTAACAATCACTATAGTAGCAGCGGAAATGTGTTACTGCAGAGCCAAGCATCAACCTTTCTTGCATATTCTTATCGACACCAAGAAAGTCTACACCAAGACCAAGTCTAAGTGAAGGGAAAAGACCATCACCTTATATGGTAGAGGAGGCAGGGAAGATCTCCAAAAGTACTCAACTGTGGAGGTGTCATAGCAGCCAAGCATCGATTTTTCTCAATCTGCATGTAGGGGGTTTAACAGCTACGCATCATTCCAAGTGAGGCAGGCAAAGAATCCGTGCCAAGAAACCCTATCATCAAGCGCAGTTAACACTGCGAGATTGTGACGCGCTATGAGCGCCACGACAGAGTGCTTTATTAGGTGAATCGATCAAATCTAAAGCCTCCACACTCGCCAAGGTAAGAGGCCAAAAAAGGGAAACTAAGTGAACTTGGTAAGAGCTAAGTTTGGGGGTGATACCCATAAGGTAACCACTGAGCCCATGTTCCAAAAATAATGGTTTATACTAACCCAAGCAAACCAAGAAAGCAGTTTTGTGAAATTCATTTAGCCATGCTAATCAAGATAGCCTAGTAGGTCAACAACGAGGAGTTAAGTATCAATTAATTGATTTCATACTCAAGGAGGAGATCCTTATGCTAAGAGTACGCTGCTTGTAATCGAGCAACAAAGGCTTAGTCAAACCGCTAGAAGAGTGTTGGGTAAAGTGTTATCAACATACATAGTTAGGGTAGTAGTACCAATAGGTAAAGATAGTGTAACTAGAAATAGCTAGCCTGGTCCGATGCAACAACCTAGTGTGTGTGTGTGTGTGTGTGTGTACCCGCCCTATCCCAGGCGCCATACACAATGGGTTTTGGCAGTAGGCCCATTGTGTATGGGCCTACTACCTCATCAAAGAGATTAGTTTAACAAAGTCTTTAGCCGAGAAGTGCCAAGTTGGAGTGTCCTTGAAGAGGGAAGAAATGTTTGCAATAATACAATATCAGATAGCGTCTTCAAGGAAGACATTACTTTTGTAGGAGTTTTAAGGCTTTGTCAGCTAGTTTTGAAAAAAGTATGGTTGTTTTTTAGTAGTCTTTAGATGATAAATGCCAAGATTTTTCCTCCAGATCCTAGAAAAGTCTTCATATGTGTAATAGGTAGCATGTTCTTGTAATCATCAAAATACAATTTTCTTACGCATGGGTGAGTAGAATTGGATTAACCTACTACTTAAAACCGACTGAGCCAAAAGACTACAATAGTTGTGAGTAGGAATCCAGTCTATACTCAAGGAGAGACCACCTAACACCTATCAACCAATCAAGGAATTACAGACAGTGGGTCACTCAAAGCCTAAGACAAGAAGTATCCAAAGCCAGCGTCCTGGTCCACCCAGTCGCCTGGGAGGGACTCGTGTTTAGGGGTATGCATAGCTGTTTTAATTATAATAAATACACACCGATGAGCAAGAAGTTTAAAAAGACGGTTGGCTAAAGATGTCTAGGCAAAGATAGGTACAGAACAACTCAGTATTTGATTCATAATTGTACAGCATAATAAGAACGAAGTGTCATTCCAAATGAGTTTGTACAAAGGTATCAAAACTATCCCAGTTTGATCATCAAGTGTTTTCAAAGTTGAACTGCAGCAAGCTAAACCTTTTTAAGCCAAGATAGAATTCTCACCTGCATCCATATAGTCAAGACAATAGATACGTTAGAATTGGCTACGCATGGCAGGCTTCAAACAACCTATCAGTTGTTATCCATGTCAAACTTAAAAATTATTAGACTAGCTATTGTCCTATACAAAGTAATCCTACCATAATTGCTTCATATGTTATAAAAGTTCTTTTTTATAATAACCTTTTACTGCAAGAGGAAGTCGACTACTCCATATTATCCTATGTAATTCTTTTGTTTAAACATTGTATGAAAAAAGAACCCAGGTTTAGGTCAGCCAGCAAGAACCTTAGTTAAACGAGTTATCTTTTAATTTTGCAATAGGCCTACTTACCTATCAGCACCCATTTAAGTACCATAAAGAGATTTTCTTTGGTATCAAAATATCAGCTCGATTAATATTCCCAGGAAGTATCAGCCAGAGTCATAAGAAATGGAGCTCATTTCCAAAAAAAAAAAGCTTTCAAGTCATCCTTTAATTAGTGCCACAATGATCCATCAATAAGGTATAACAACAAAAGATTTTAGATAGATTTTTACTCAAGCTTTAGTGAGAAGGCCCGAAGTATAATTATCCACATTTAAGCCATAGTTGGCCAGAAAAGTAGTGAAAAAAAGGACCAGATTTAAGCCAACAATCTAAGTATCAAGCTGGAGGTCAGTGTTTTGTTAATGCAAGTAGCCTCCCCCATACCGTACCATACACAAATAGTAGAGCAAAAAAAGGTAAGATCAGTATTCACCAGATCAGTAATAAGGCCAGATAAGAATTTAACCCAATTCTCTTTGAAGAATAAAAACCAGATTATGTATAAAGCCAAACCAGAAAAAAACCAAACCATACTCCTAGTAAATAGCAGCAAGCTGCATATCAAGGTCAGCATGAGAAAGTCCAGCAAGGTCAGTAAAGAGAAAAAGATCTTGCTAAAAACAACCTAGAGCAGTATAAGCCAGATCCAAGGATGTACTAGTCCGGACCAAAGCTAGATCCAGCCAACTCCAACCATACCCAAATTTAGCTAGTTCATGAGAGTAAGATCTAACCCAGAGACTAGGTCATAATTGTGGTAGCTGTAGTAGAAGAAGGATCAGGACTAAGCCAGAAATCCAAGACCCAAAAAGCCAGCTAGTAATCACTAAGCAGGCTGTAGGTGAATCAAAGCAGCCAAGCACCTCCATCTCAGTAGAGAGATTAATCCAAATACCAATAGATAGTCATGGTATTTATCAACCAAAAGTATGTATCGTAACCAGATACACACCTGCAATCTTCCAAACTCAGATTTCGGCAACATAACCAGCAATGCCACAGGTTTTCAATACCATACTCACCATAATTATCGAGTTAATGCAAAAACATCAATGTTTCATAAGTTTCCAGGATAAGCCACTACTTCAGAGATTGTATAGAGTAATTTCTTACGTAAAGTGAGCAGGACTAAAGCCCCAAAAAAACCAGTTTATTTTCAAGTCAGCAGCATTTCAAAAAGCTTCCTATATTGTGTCCAAGCGTCAGTTTAACCACGTACAAGCTTTGATTAGTAAACCCTTAAAAAAGCCTCTCTACACAAAATAGGGCCAGATTTTATGCCAATTTTCAGTAGAGCATCAAATTTAGAATAAGTATGTACGTATAATTTATGGCAGTACCCCCAAGATCTGGTTGTAGTAAAAAACCAGATACCCAAGACTCAAAAAAGACAACGAGTAATCAACAACAGGTTGTAGGTAAAACAAAGCTTAACAATCAACTCCACCGCAATATAGAGATTAAGCCAGATATCCATCATGGTTTTATTTGTATGTATTTCACCAAATTTAGAACCTGTAATTTCCAAACTCATCTTTCAGTAGTAAATCACTTCATGTGGTTTTGTACAACAAACCTTGTAAGCCAAAGTCATTTCTCAAGAAAACCCCAAGTAATTCTTTGAAGGAATATGAATCAACTCATGACATTCCAAAATGTAAACCAGTGTTTAGCATCTAACCCACCTCAGTAGAAGTAATAAGCCAGAAAATAATTATGGTATCATTTGTGACATGTATGTATTATAACCAGAACTTGAAAATTTACCATTTGAGTGAGTTACCCCTTATCCTCTTATATCAAAATATCAAGGTCTTGTCAAACCTAGATTAGTGGTAAAAATCCAATGTGGTAAAAATGCACAATACACACTAAAGATGGTGAATAGAAAACCTTTGAAGTAGAAGCCATCTAACAATCAACACGGTAGCAACAAAAATGTGTTTTTGCAGAGCCAAGCATCAACCTTTCTTGCATATTCTTCTCTACACCAAGAAAGTCTACACCAAGACCAAGTCTAAGTGAAGGGAAGAGCCCCTCACCTTATATGGTAGAGGAGGCAGGGAAGATCTCCAAAAGTACTCAATTGTGGAGGTGCCGCAGCAGCCAAGCATCGATTTGTCTCAATATGCGAGTAGGAGGTTTAACAGCTACACACCATTCCAAGTGAGGCAGGCAAAGAATCCATGCCAAGCAACCCTATCATCAAGCGCAGTTTATAGAGCGAGATCGTGAGGCGCTATGAACGCCGCGACAAAGTGCTTTATTAGGTGAATCGATCAAATATGAAGCCTCCCCACACGCCAAGGTAAGAGGCCAAAAAAAGGGAAACTAAGTGAACTTGGTAAGAGCTAAGTTAGGGGGTGATACCCATAAGGTAACCAGTGAGACCATGTTCCAAAAATAATGGTTTAGACTACCCAAGCAAACCAAGAAAGCAGTGTAGGTACGGTTAGATCCACAAGGGGTTGCACCACCTAGTTAGTTTTTTGTGTGAAATTCATTCAGCCATGCTAATCAAGATAGCCTAGTAGGTCAGCAACGAGGAATTAAGTATCAATTGATTGATTTCATACTCAAGGAGGAGGTCCTTATGCTAAGAGTATGCTGCTTGTAATCGAGCAGCAAAGGCTTACTCAAACTGTCAGAAGAGTGTTGGGTAAAGTGTTACCAACATACATAGTTAGTGTAGTAGTACCAATAGGTAAAGATAGTGTAATTAGAAATAGCTAGCCTGGTCCGATACAACAACCTAGTGTGCGTGCGTGTGTGTGTGTGTGTGTGTGTGTGTGTGTGTGTGTGTGTGTGTGTGTGTGTGTGTGTGTGTGTGTGTGTGTGTGTGTGTGTGTGTGTGTGTGTGTGTGTGTGTGAGAGAGAGAGAGAGAGAGAGAGAGAGAGAGAGAGAGAGAGAGAGAGAGAGAGAGAGAGAGAGAGAGAGAGGAGGTCACCGCTAACCAAGTTGTCGTAGGGTTTCGTTGACATGGTGCAAGCTAGGAGAAAGGGCCACGAATGGGCACGGTATGGAGCCGGGGGGGAGGCAGCATTTAGTTTGCAAAGTGACCTTTAATTTGGAAAGGGCACGGAAGAGCTCGCCTTAATAAATTTGAAGTGGAGCCACTATATGTTCCAATATCCATTGTTAGTTTTAATATCCCTCATTGACTTTAGACAACTTAAAAATTCACATCCTTTGTGGCATGGACCATTTTTTTTCCTTTACATGGACATCTCATGTAGCTGCATTTATTGTTCTATCAATGTTGGTCTCTCACATGTTCATCAAAGTATAATCATATTCAATGTTTTATATCCCCGGCGCTCTAGGCTTTAAATTTGACTCCCTTCCTTAGATTTTGATTAAATATCGTGACTCTTTGTTTATATTTTTTGAGCTTCAAACGACTCTCAACATGTAGAATATGAGCGTCAATAGGTTCTTAAGTTGTGTAGTTCAAATGGCGCTTAACATCGTAGAGCTAAGCTTCATCATGTAAAGTACGTTACTATGTTGCTACAAATTACAATATAACAAGTGAAACCATTATACGTGCATAATTTCGTCGCCACATTTGAAACGAGAAGAAGCTCACATCAAAATTCATAGTATTTTGAAGTATCTAACGTGGAGATAACAAGAGTAGTTTGTAACATGTAAGTGAAACCCTTCAAGTGTTGCAGACCGCAGTCTCATGCATACCCAAGCTTGAGATATTGTCATGAAATCACATAGAAAATCAATGTCAACAAGAATGCAACACAAAAACTACTTGCATAGACCATAGATGGGATGAATACATATGGAAAAAATCACTAATAAAATGTACCACGCAAGCGAACTAAGGGAACTTGTAACTTGTAAGACTTGGTAAGTGCTCCAATTTACTCCTACATCTATGTTGCTTTAAGCCAACAATTTTCCTTCAAATGTTTCATCTCTGGAAGCAAAGATCTCTGGTTTCTCTAACGACATCTTACTCCACCTTTTGTTGATAATCTGTAACAAACAAAAATTCATTTCAGATTTGGCTTCCATTGCATAAAGCATATGGCAATCGCTTATAAAATGAAGAAAAGCGTGTTCCTTAATTCACATGCTACAAATACAACAAGTGATAAAACCACAAGGCATACCCTTCAATGATTTGCATAAGCAAAAACACATGAGAAACTTGCTAGGCTTGACACAAAAATATGAAGTGTCCCTTTTATCATCGTGGAATGTTGCAGGAAGTTAACTCTCAAATTCAAGCCCCGACGACTAAAGGTCGACTTGAAACAACTTAGAAGGCCAAGTCTTAGCCTTGATATCATCCAGCAAGGAAGCTCCATGGCTCAGCCAACCCTGACCAAAAACTGTTGAGATGCCATAACTTGGATGAGGAAATCCCTCTCCAAAAGACCAAAAGCCACTCCTTATTGCAAATACAGAATCTGTAGACTACGGGCTTTCCAAACAGTCAACAACCAAATATCATTCACTACTACACAATTAGGTACAAAAGAAAGAACCCCAAAAGAGACTTTCATTTCATGATACTTCACAACTAGAATCACGACACCTGCAAAAATCCAGAGTTTGAATAACTATACATTTAGCAGCTTGAAATATGCCGAATACATCATGCAAGCACATCCAAGCACAAATCCCCTGCTACAATGCAATGGAGAGGGAGAACGTGCCCAAGATGACATTGTACTCTCTAAAGCGACCCTCAAACTTTTCAATTCTTAGTGTCTGCTTCGCTTTGCACTGGAGCTCGACACTTGGTCTCTCCCCAAGAGCATACCGGCCACCACACATGCTGCGGCTACTGCATGGTAGTCCCCATTCTTGGCATCCCTCAATAACCAGTAAGCACTGAGACTCGAGAGAGCATTCGGTGCTACACACCATATGTCCCTTACACTGCAAAATCAACAATCAAATGGGCATCCCCGACATCAATCATAGGAAATTTCAAAAGAACCAGCAAAAAAAAAGAGCAAGTATAGGCCCTAATCTGAGAGGATCCCCTCCACAAATAGCAAGAGAGTGTGAATGTCTTTTCCCAAGGCACATGAAAACTTGCAAGAGCAGCATATCCTCACCCTCAACTTTCGACAAACGTTGGCACCGCATTGCCCTTAGATCTGGACAACAACAACCAAGAGGTTCTTTCTCAGCATCAATGGACAAATCACAAAAAAAGCAGCAAAGCAAAAGACGAACAAGATTCAGATATTGATATGAGGGGATTCCCTTTAAAACCCAGCAAGAGAGCATTGATGTCTTAGCCCCAAGGACAAAGAGCGAAACAGGGAAAGCAATAAAAATACCTCCTAAATGAAGGGTTACATTTGAGATAAGCTTGTCTTTCTTGGATGCCACCTTCAAAACAGACCATTGGCTGCGTATTGAAATGATTACAACATCTAGACGATTGTTTGGACAAACATTTTGAGCTTTAGAGTCTACATACATACAAGTCCTTTGTAGAAATTGGATACACCAACAGAGAGCACGTGGTCACAGAATTGTCATGAGCACGTAACTCCTGCCCTTTCCTTAGGACATGATGAGGTAGCTAAATTCTTTTTTATTAGCAATCAGTAGCTACTTCTGCCTATAAAAGATTTTGTTCACTTGTGCCAATCTCACCAGATTCCTGCAAAATGCAAAAGCAACAAAAGAAGGTGATGTAAAAGCTCAGCTATTTCTACCTACAGAAGATTTTTAACACTTGTGAAAAACTTTCAAGGAGTGGCTTGCATGCTAGTCTCACCAGATTCCTACAAAACGCAAAACCAGATTCCTACAAAATGCAAAACCAACAAAACAGAGTGATGTAAAAGCTCAAGTATTTCTGCCTATAGAAGATTTTGTACACTAATTGTGGAAAACTTTCAAGGATTGGCTTATGTGCCAATCTAAACTGATTCATGCAAAATTCAAAATCAACAAAACAGGTCTGATGTAAAAGCTCAGCCATCATATAGTTAAAACAGTCTCATTTTGCATCTTCAATAGATATACAGAGTAAGAACGTGCTTTTTGCAAAACCAACAAAACAACGTGATGTACAAGCTCAGCTAACAAATAGGCAAAACTACATCATTTTGCATCTTCAATAAATATACGAGTAAAAACGTGTTATTGACCAGAGAGACTACAACCAACCACTGCATGTTGTATCAACAACAAAAAAATTGAATGGGCATTTGGATTTTTCAATGCAACTCTTAGCGCATTGTTCAAAAATCTAACAGATCGTATCAACAAAGTCCCTTCAAAATTACATGGACTCCATTTAAGTAATGGAATCTATTCGAGTGCCAAATTCCATCAAAATATTGAAAGATGCATCTCCTCACAAACTCATAAGTCGGACGATGTCCTCCTTGGTTTTGCAAGATTCCAAATATCATAAACCTTGTTCCATTCTACATTCTCAATGCTAGGTCCAAGCAATAAAACATGCATTAATGCGTCAAGCGTTTCCACATTCAAGAACTCCCGAGCATGCAACTTGCTGAGATTTTGCTTTGAGAAACCTCTTTCACATGATAGATGACATAGGAAGAACTAGCATAACCTGCCACAACTTTGTTAGGTGCACATACATCTACATCCAATTCTTATTAGAACAAAAAACACGCCATGCATCTCACATATATATCCCCTCCCAGCCATAATACAAAGTATCTGTGAGCGATAGCAACTCCGCCTTGCAATTGTCAATGTGACCAAAACTTCCAAACTTCTCAAGCAATTTCTCAAGCCATTCTGAGAACTTTTTCTCTCTTGCTTTTATCTCCTCCGCAATTTTTGTTCTGCGAGGATAGTAATGCAGGCTAAAAAGTCTAGAAGCATTGAAGAAATTAACATCTGGAAATCGATCATTTACAGATTCTATCACTTTCAAGACAAACCTCTTTGTAAGATTTATGTAGCTTTGAACTTCACCCCCTTCCTTATCCAATGACAACCCATTTGCATAATTGCATGGAATTTTAGCATACAATAGCTAATGGGAAATCTCCTTGCGATCATCAGTAACATACACAAAAACACGGTCCTTTGTGGCATCCATAAAATCCTTCAAGAAGTGAGTGCCTTTTCCAAACTCTTGCTCAATAAATTTTCGTTTCAAAGAAGCAATGGTTACCTCTATTTCATCACTTATTGAAGGAACATTCACATTTTCCTTCTGGAAATGAGTATTCGATGTATTAAGTTCCCTCAACACATCTACCAGCATGTACATACAAAAGAGGACTTTGTAAACGCAAAGTTTCTCATACCAGCTCTTTGCATTGTCTTTCCAAAAGTTGAGAATTGCAGACATGAGTTGTGTCAACCTCTCCATCACATTACCTCATGCTAGCCATCAAACTTCATGAATACTTAGAACTTCCAAGACTTGCAAGTGCATCTCTTTCAACAAACTTTGGAAACCTGTGTGCCTTACACTAGATGCAGAAATCCATGAATAGACTTTGTTAGCAATTTTATCAATATAGGGTAAACAAGGAAAGCATTTAACTGCATCAAGTACAACAAGAGCCTCTCTATAAGCGATACAATGATCACTCATGAAATGTGGCATCTCTCTCTTCATTTTTGCAACCAATCCATCGTGGCAACCAAGCATTGAGTTGTCTCCATCTGTTGCTATTCCAACCAATTGCTGCTTGTTAAGTCCAACATCTTTAATCATTTTCATGATTACATCAAACTTTGTCTGAGCACACCCATCAGGTACTGTGAGCAGCTTTGCAAATGCAATTTTAGCTAAGAAGCAGCTTGTACCTTTTGGTGCTAGAAAGGAGAAATATATGATTAGATGCTTCTCTAAAGACCTATCTGTAGTCTCATCTACCATCAATGCATAATAGGGACTCTGCAACAATTTTTTCTTTTGCAAATCATCCAAATACTCTGATATGCAAAAGATGAAATCCTTAGCAGTCATCATATTAGTGTATGAGGAGTAGTCATGTTGAATGGGCATTTCTTCTACATTCAAAGAATATGCTAAACCACACAAACCCTCATACTTACGGATAGCCAAGTCCTCTTTTGCATTGAAGTATGCAAGCTTCATGACGGTAATGACCATGTGCCTATTTTTGCTTATGATTTCCTTTGCAAGAGCCTTCATCCATTTTCCACCTTCACTATAGTGCTTTGCTGCAGCCCAAACATGCTCCTTGGACTTATGATGTTTTTTGATGGCACTCTTCATGATTGTTTTACAACCATTTCCTTTGCCCCAAGGTCCCTTCACTTTATACTTTGTACACCAAGCACATTTCATACACTCCTTCTCATTATGAATGACCTGGAAAACAAAGGGATGTGTATTTACCCATTCTTGACAAAACTTCCTTATGGTTACCTTTTTAGCCTTCATTGGTGTAATCACGTATGTAGTTGTAGAAACGCCATTTTGTCTCCATCAGCTGATTGACTTACACCTTCAGTCTCTTCTATAGCTTGGGCATTCAAACTCTCCATGCCAACTTCGAGGGTATCCTCTATCTCCATAGTGTCTTCCATCTCACTATTTGAGCCAAAGATATCTTTCAAAAACTCATTCATAGATTGCTTTGTAGCCCTGTTTATCTGATGCATGAGCTTTGTCAGCTGATGTTGAGTCTTTTGTCCCCTTTCAAAGAATTGAAGCAAATTATTTTGACTCATCTTCGATGGAACTTGTATGCTTTGCAAGCCAAAATTTTCAAGCACATAAGTTTCCATATATCAAATCCTTATGAGATACTCTCAAGCCTCTCCTCTACTTTGATACACATATAAAATGCATGCAAAGACCCATCTCATGCTCGCTCTCTCTCTCTCTCTCTCTCTCTCTCTCTCTCTCTCTCTCTCTCTCTCTCTCTCTCTCTCTCTCTCTCTCTCTCCAAACCTTACGATCTATGGTGATGCCCAACCTTACAATCAAGAGCAACACAAAGAAGTTAGAACTTGACAAAACCTTTTGCTCATCCAAGCTGGTCAATAAATTATCCATTCCATCATACAACAATTCTGTCACAATAGATGGCTAATAAGCTGTCCCATTGCAACATACAACAATATGCTCACAACAAAAAAGTTATCCATGAATAACAATTACTAGATTATTTAGTAATAATGTGTCATTTCCTATGCTTTTCGGTGTAAATTTTAATGACTAAATTTTTTGAACCACAAAAATGAATTTTAAAAGGTAAATTGAGTGCTAAAATGTTAAGAACTAAGTGCCAAGAATTATCATTTATAGAGTTGAAAGCCAAAGCCTGAGTGAAAAGAGTTGAAAGCCAAATCCTGAGTGCATATGTTGGAGTAAACTATTGCCTGTCATTCTAGCCGGAGCACCAAACTCTTCATTTCTTGTAATGACAAAGACACAACAAAAGCTCAACGATTGTGTCCAATATTGCACACACCAAAAGAGCTACCATAGGAACTAGGCCTCTGCTTGATCACTTCAATTCTAGGCTCTAATCATAATATCCATATAAGCTAGGATTGTAGCTCATGAGCTACACAAAGAAGTTAGAACTTGACAAAAGCATGAAGACATGGAGAGAGAGAGAGAGAGAGAGAGAGAGAGAGAGAGAGAGAGAGAGAGAGAGAGAGAGAGAGAGAGAGAGAGAGAGAGAGAGAGAGAGAGAGAGAGAGAGAGAGAGTGCTTACAAAAAGAAGCTTTAAATTTAAAACTGTGGCAAACAAATAGAGCTACCTGAAGAAGCTAACCTACGAGAGAGGTAGGAGTTGTATTTTCCAGAGATGGGCTACAACATGCACATGAGATCAACAACTTTCAAAATCAAGAGACACAAGGTTTGGGAATCCTTCCCAGCCCCACACTGTCCGAGGTTGCCACCCAGCTGCGAGCATTGACCCAATGACCAGCCCTCAAAGAATCCCAAACCGGACAAATCCAAGTGACGATATGTAGAGCCACAACACGTACTTCATGGTTTCAAGCAATCCCACAATGCCAGTCTAGTATCCAAGGCCATGGTGGTAGCTATTCTATGGACTTTCTTTCTAAGCATAAGAGTAAGAGGTAGCGAGGGCTCGAGACGCAAGTATCAACCTGAGAAGATTTTCCAGAGACGTACAAGTCAGATTCGCCAAAGATGGTGGGTTGCAGCTTGCAGTGCGTGTGCATGAGATAATCGCCAGCAAGGGGCTCGAACATCGTCGTTGATCAACTTGAGCAAGATGACAAAGAGTAGCGAGTCATGACTCTCAAGTCTCAATGCTTGGCCGAGAGAGAAATGCATGTAAAATTATGAGACAGATTAATGCTCCGTGTATTAAGTTATGCTATTATGGAATATACACATGGTCCCATATGCTTTGCAAAGGACAAAATTATCAAGCACATAAGTGCTACTTTTTTTGCAAGCACCAAACTTCCCCTTGCTGGCATTCATCCCCCTGTTGATGACGCATTCAAAGGTTCAGTTCCTAATCCTCGTGCATCCCACAACCTCAGAAAACCCATGATGGAACAACTCCCAAAGAGTCATTATAGATTGGGCAAAAATATCAACAACATTATACTAACAATTTCAAGAGATTGAGATAATAACCTTTTGCTCATCCAAGATGATAATAAACTATTCATTCCACCGTACAACAATTTGCTCACAAAATTGTGCCATTGCAACATACAACAATATGCTCCATGAAGAAGAATCACCTGTTCATGGTTTAATAATAATGTGTTATTCCACCTGAGTTCAAGATTCTTTGCAATATAAATTATAAAGACTAATAAATTTGTTAACTGCCACCACAAAATTTGAATTTTAAAAGATAATTTGAGTACTAAAATTTTAGTTCAAGAACTAAGTGCCAAAAAATATTACTTATAGTATTGAAAGCCAAATCTTGAGTGAGGAGTGAGACTCACCTCTAATGTAGAGGGGATATTGCTAATGAATATGTTGGAGTGAGTTGTTGCCTCTCATTTTGGCCGGAGCACCAAACTCTTCATTTCTTGCAACGTCACAAACACAACAAAACTTTAGCGATTGTGTCCAATATCACACACAAGTCCACAAGAACTACCATAGGAACTAGCTAGGCCTCTGCTTGATCTCTTCACTTCCAAGATCTAATCATAATAGCCATATAAGCTAGGATTCTAGGCTTACAGCTCATGAGCTACTGTAAAAAAAAAATTAGAATATGGAAAAAGCACAAAGACACGCACACAAGGAGAAAGTACTTGCAACTCGTGAGAGAGGTAGGAGTCGGATTCGCCAGAGATGGGCACCTGCAGCATGCGCATGAGATTATCACCAGCAAAAGGGACACAAGGTTTGAGGCTCCTTCACAACCCCACAATGGTCAAAGTCGCCACCCAGCTGTGTTAACATATTTTTTGTCTATTGTAGTTGAAGGAGTACGAGCGGAAGTGCGATGCGAGAGAGAGTGTGAGAAGAAGAGCACGACGATATGGTGAACTCGCTCTACTGTAATGTGTAGAGCATAGTGAGTTCTTATTAGGTATTTACAAAAGAATATGTGTACATACCTGGCGGCCCGCCCACTTACCTGGACGACCACATTGGGCTTTATACCCCAACAACCTCCCACTTAAAGTCCAATGTGGTACTTTAAGTGTGAGAGAAGCTACTATACAAGCTAATATACAAGAGATGTAGAGAAGTGATGTACTACCCTACACCTAACTGCTTGCGAAAATGCGCAAAGCTCTCTGAGGGAAGTCCTTTTGTAAGTAGATCAGCAGGATTTTCTGTGGTGTGAACTTTGACAAGCTGAAGTTGCTTATCCTCGAGCATTTCCCTGATGAAATGATACTTCACATCCACATGCTTTGTCTTTGAGTGATAAACTGGATTGCGAGCCAATTGTATAGCACTTTGACTATCACAATATAACACAGGCATCTCTTCTTTGATTCCCAAATCTGTTACTAGTCAATTAATCCAAATTGATTCTTTGCATGCCTCTGATGCTGCAACATATTCAGCCTCTGTAGTAGACTGAGTAACACAATCTTGTAATCTGGAATGCCATGATACTGCTCCATCGGCCAATGTAAAGACACACCCTGACGTAGAAGTTTGGTTGTCTAAGTCACCTGCATAATCTGAGTCTGTAAAACCCTTTACACTTAGCTCCTGACTCCCATAGCATATACGCATACTCTTTGTAGCTTTCAGGTATCTCAATATTCCTTTCACTGCCTCCCAATGTTTCTTGCCTGGGTTTGACATGTATCGACTTACTACTCCCACTGCAAATGCAATGTCTGGGCGAGTAGCAATCATTGCATACATCAAACTACCCACTGCAAACGCATATGGAATCTTATCCATTTCAGCCTGTTCTTCCTCAGACACAGGACAATCTTGTTTGCTAAGTTTCACATATGGTGGCAATGGAACACTCAATGCCTTTCCCTTCTCCATATTGAAACATTGCAAAACCTTGTCAATATACTCTGTTTGAGATCACCAAATCAACTTCTTTGATCTGTCTCTCTCAATGCGCATACCAAGTATATGACTTGCCTCACCCATGTATTTCATGTCAAACAATTTTGCCATCTTTGACTTCAAAGCTGAAATTTCTTCCAAGTTCTTGCCAGCAATCAACATGTCATCCACATACAAAATAAGGATCAGCCAACTTCCATCCTTAGCCTTCTTTGTATATAAACAGTGATCGAACTCACTACATTTGTAGCCTTGAGAAAGCATAAACTTGTGGAGCTTATGGTACCATGCCCTCGGTGATTGTTTTAAGCCATAAAGACTCTTTAACAACTGGCATACCAAATCTTCCTTGCCTTTCTCAACAAACCCTTCTGGCTGCTGCATGTAAATTTCCACATCTAAATCACCATGCAAGAACGTTGTCTTGACATCCATTTGGTGCAACACCAAATCTAATATAGCAACCAATGCAAGAAAGCATCTCAATGTAGTCATCTTGACCACCGGAGAGAAGACTTCATCAAAGTCAATGCCTTGTTCTTGCTTAAAGCCCTTGGCAACAAGCCTTGCTTTGTACTTTGGCTGACTATCATGAGCGGTGATCTTATACCTGTAAACCCATTTACAAGGTAGAGCCTTTTTTCCCTGTGGTAATTTAACTAGCTTCCATGTCTGGTTTTTGTGCAGAGCTGTCATCTCTGACTGCATGGCCAATTGCCAATTCCCGGAGTCCTTCATTTGCACTACTTCCTTGTAACATGAAGGCTCATTGCAATCAGTCAACATGACATAGTTCATAGATGGAACAAACCTATCAGGAGGTCGCATGATACGTCCAGATCTACGCACAATAGGTGGCTCAGGCTCAGCCCTAACCTATGGTTCCACTCTATCCTGTCCTTGCTCCTCTTGAGCCCTGACATTTTGTCTTGCACGTGCAAGTCCATCTTCTTGGAAGACAAACCTTCTAATCTCTTCAACCCTCTCTGGTTTGGAATGATATTTGGCTTCATTAAAGTGAACATCATTGCTGCGGATAACCTTTCTGGATTCGAGATCCCAAAGTCTGTACCCCATCTCACCATAATTACCATAGCCTAGAAAGATGCACTTTCTACTCTTTGGCTCAAGTTTGTTCCTAAATTCCTTTGGAACATGAGTATATGCCTCATAGCCAAAGACTCTGAGATGCTTGTATGAGGGCATTTTGCATGACCATACCATCTCTGGCACTGAATCCTTCTGCAAAACCTTGCTAGGAGATCTATTTATAAGATGAACAGCTGTTGATACAGCTTCAGCCCAAAACCTATTTGGCAGCTGTGCATTAGACAACATACTTCTGACCTTCTCTTGTATGGTCCTATTCATCCTCTCAGCAACACCATTTTGAGGAGGATTGTAAGGAGCAGTAAGTTCATGTTTTATACCTTTTGACTCACAAAAGTCCTGAAAGGCCTTTGAAACATACTCTCCACCATTGTCAGTGCGTAAGCATTTAAGATTCTTGCCACTCTGATTCTCCACAAGTGTCACAAACGTTTTGAAAACACTAAACGCTTCATCCTTGTGCTTGAGAAAGTAAACCCATACTTTCCTCGAGTAATCATCTATAAATGTCATAAAGTAAGAAGCTCCCCCTAGAGATAGGTTAGGCATAGGTCCACACAAATCACTATGAACAAGTGCCAACTGTGTATCTCTTCTACTGCTTCTATGCTTATGTGGTTGCTGTATTTGCTTACCATACAGACAATGTTCACAGAATTCAAAATCATTAAATGAAAATCCAGGCAAATAACCAGAACGAGACAAGATTTCCATTCCCTGCTTGGACATATGTCCTAACCGGCTATGCCACAAAGAAACGTTCGGCTGCTCGGTTACATTGATTACATTTTTAGAGACATTTGATACATAAATCATGTAAAGTCCTCCAGACTTTACTCCATGTGCTACTGTCATAGAACCCTTGGATATCTTCCACATGTTCTGTCCAAAAGTGGTGACGTAGCCAGCATCATCAAGTAAACCTGTGCTGATCAAGCTCTTTGTAATTGCGGGAGCATGTCTCACATTTTTCAGCGTGAAAGAAGAGCCATTCTAAAACTTCAATTGAACATCTCCAACACCTAAGATCTCACATGTCTGCCCATTTCCTAGCCGAACATGATCTTTAGTGGTCACATAAGAGGTAAACCACTCCTTGTTTGGAGACACATGAAGTGATGCCCCTGAGTCTATAATCCAGTCACTCAGTGCATTTCCATCAGATGCTGTAAGAAGCGTTGAGTCCATTGTATTCTTCAAGAAGTAGATGTCTCCTGACACTAGACTGTCATCCTCTGCAACAATGTTTGTCACATTTATTTCTTGAATCTTCACTGCAGACTTGTTCTTCTCACCATGGTCTTCAGCTTTCTCTTTGCCTTTGTCTGCTTTCCATTCTCTGCAGTCTCTTTTCATGCGACCCTTCTTGCAACAATGGTAACATTCTATGTCACTCTTGCCTTTAGCACTGCGGGACTTGCTACGAGACTGATTCCTCTTTCCACCTTTTTACTTTTCTTTGGTCCTTCCCTTGACAACTAAGGCTGTTCCTTTGCCTTTGTCCATTGTCTTTTTGTTGGTTTCTTCAGTAAGAAGATTGCCTTCTACACCTTCTATGGTCAAACCATCTGGAGGTGCAGAATTACTCAAAGCTGTGCGAAAAGTGTCCCAACTTTCCGGCAATGTGATCAATAGGAACATAGCTCTAACAAGTTCATCAAACTTGACACCTTGAGCTGACAACAACTGACTGTAGATGGTGTTGAATTCATTCAGATGATTGGACATAGGTGTCCCTTCTTTCATCTTCAAGTCAACAAGCTTCTTAAGCCAGTATACCGGTGAAGCTGCACTCTGCTTCTCATAAAGATCACTCAGCTTTGTCCATGCTTCATAAGCCGACATCTCGTCTGCTACATTGAAGTAAACACTTTCTGCCAAAGTCAGCATAATGGTAGAAAGTGCCAATTCATCCACTTCGCTCCATTCATGTTCGTCCATATCTTCTGGTTTTATCCCCTTGAGCTTTATAGGTTTTATATGCTTCTTTTGTACTAACACGTGCCAAATCTGCTTCTTCCACAATGGGAAATTGGTTCCATCCAGCTTCTTGATATTGTAAAGAGCAGTGTCCTGTGATCCAGCCATAGCTACGCTTCACAGTAGTTTACTTTCCTGGGAAAAATTCGGCAGAGTTTCCCCTGTAAACTGACCTCTGAACCAATATCAACCTGTCAAATGAACCAAGCCAGCTTCAGATTCTGCAGAAATTTTGGCAGAGTCTTCTTTGTAAAATGGTTGTGGTGTACTCAAAAACAGACCAAAAAACAACTCAAAAAACCATTGTCTCTCTAACACTGTAAGCTGTGGGTAAACCTGTCCTGCACCTGTACTATCTCTCACTGTCATGTCACTGTCCTGTAAGCATAGACTGCGACAATGCCTCAACGACAGTAAAGCAAAGATGCAATCCCAACTGTCTAACTCACAGTCAATACATCCTAGCTGCCTATCTAAGGGTGCTCGAGGGATCGCTCCAAGACCTGTATCACCGAAAGGATTTCAACATTCGAGAATCCCCCAGCTCAATAAAACCTCACTCGACCCTCAACAAAGGATGCAGTAAATCTGACAGTACATAGACTTCCCACAAAGTCATACATCCACAAATTTCCCACTATATGCTGTAACCGCTGTGGCGGTTGTTTGCTGCGTGACTCACAGCCAGCAAACCCTCAACAGACATACATCATCTCTGACAATACATCCCATGTGGAAGTACCTGCAATGTCAGGATGAAATCTGGAATATCAAGCAGCAAACACAAGCTACCTGATGAACTAGTGGATGTCGCCTACAATCTGTGTGTAGATGCGCCTGTGTCGTATGTGACACGCCTCCAAGAACTGTGAGCCATCCTTCGATGTGTAGACAGCCACAAATCAGCACTCTGGGAGTGCCGATATCCTCAGCACGTGTAGTCGTAGGCCGAAACCCCAAATTTGCAGAGTCGGATCTGCACCCGCCGAGACCACGTAGTTGAAAATGGCATGCGCAAAACTTTGTTGAAGCCGAACGGTGGCCGAGATGACCTCAGAATGAAATTCTGAGAACACCGAGCCCTTTGGGCTCGCTCACAGGAATTGGGGCCGTGTCTTCGCCTGTCGAATCTCACTCCAATATGAGCAGGTGACTCTGGCTACCTGCAAATGCTGCCCCGAGCCTCGATCTGAGCTCTGATACCAGTTGAAGGAGTACGAGCGGAAGTGCGACGCGAAAGAGAGTGCGAGAAGAAGAGCACAACGATATGGTGAACTCGCTCTACTGTAATGTGTAGAGCATAGTGAGTTCTTATTAGGTTTTTACAAAAGAATATGTGTACATACCTGGCGGCCCGCCCACTTACCTGGGCGACCACATTGGGCTTTATACCCCAACAGTAGCATGGCAAGTATGCTTGGTGCCTTCAAGTCTTGGACCTGTCAGTGGTCACCTTAGCCTTGGATACTCAAGAAAATGACGATTGCATTGAGATAGATGGGCTAGATTGTGAGGTATTATACATGTGGCAGGCTGGAAGCTATGCGCAATCTTTTTGAGCGAAAGAGTAAGTGGCAGCAAGGGCTCGAGTCACGAGCATCAACCCGAGGAGATTCGCAAGAGGGGTAGGATTCGAACCCGCCTGCAAAGATGGGTTGTAGCCTGCACGTTCTGCGCATTAGATAATGGACAGCAAGGGGTTCGAGAGGCCAGCGTCGTCAATCATCGATCATCACCCTGAGCAAGATGAAGAAGACCCTAGATGACTCATTGCTCACACCTGATCAGGAACGACTCAACAACTCCTCTCCGACTCCTCAGTCACACGAGTCACGACTCTGAATGCTTGGCCAAAAGGGCAATACTGCATCATGCATGCATGCAAAATTATGAGGTGTTGCATGCATTAATGCTCAAGGACAAATATTAAGCTAAGAATTATTCATATACAATGTACGCACTCCGACGGGCCTTGAATTTGGAGGCCATTTTGGGCGTCATTGGCATCTTGGGCATTAAATGAAGCCTAGAATGGTCCTTAAAGGCTTCAGCATGAAGTTTTCATACTAGGGGCAAGGTGTCATATGACTCTCAGGTATAAGGAATAGGGTGTCATTCATATATATATATATAATGTGTTGTGTTACAAATTATATGAGTATTTGAGAACGCCATAAAATTAGTACATGGAGCATAAACGTCATAATTTTGCATGCAGTTTAAAGTTCTCTTTTGGGGAAGTGAAGTTTCCTTAAAAGTTGAGAGTTCGAGACTCAAGAATCCTGAGTCCCGACTCCTGCCAGGCTCTGAGTTTGTACATTGTATATGAATAACTCTCAGCTTAATATTGGTCCCTGAGCATTAATGCTTGAAACGTCTCATAATTTTGCATGCATCCATGAAGCAGTATTGCCCTTTTGGCCAAGCGTGACTCGTGACTCGTGACTGAGGATTCGGAAAGGACTTGTTGAGTCATTTCTGATGAGGTGTGAGCAGTGAGCAATGAGTCGTCTAAGGTCTTCTTCATCTTGCTCAGGGTGATGATCAATGATTGACGACGCTGGCCTCTCGAGCCCCTTGCTGGCCATTATCTAATGCGCAGGACATGCAGGCTGTAGCCCATCTTTGCAAGCGGGTTCAAATCCTACTCCTCTGGCGAATCTCCTCGGGTTGATGCTCGTGACTCGAGCCCTTGCTGCCACTTACTCTTCCGCTCAAAAAGACTACGCATAGCTTCCAGCCTGCCACAAGTATAATACCTCACAATCAAGCCCATCTATCTCAATGCAATTGTCATTTTCTTGAGTATCCAAGGCTAAGGTGACCACTGACAGGTCCAAGGCTTGAAGGCACCAACATACTTGCATGCTACAATAAGCAAAAAATCTGTCAACGCAGCTGGGTGGCGACCTCAACCACTGTGGGGCTGTGAAGGAGCCCCGAACCTTGTGTCCCTTTCGCTGGTGATAATCTCATGCGCATGCTATAGGTACCCATCTGTGGCAAATCCGACTCCTGCCTCTCTCACGAGTCGCAGGTACTTTCTCCCTGTGTGTGTGTGTGTGTGTGTGTGTGTGTGTGCGCACACGCACGCACGTGTGTGTGGGTGTGTGTGTGTGTGTAGGTGTGTGTGTGTGTGTGTGTGTGTGTGTGTCTTTGTGTTTTTGTCATGTGCTAACTTTTGTTTACAATAGGTCATGAGCTGCAAGCCTAGAATCCTAGCTAATATGGCTATTATGATTAGAGCTTGGAACTAAAGAGATCAAACAGAGGCGTAGCTAGTTCCTATGGTAGTTCTTGTGGACTTATGTGTGATATTGGACATTATTGTTGAAGTTTTGTTGTGTCTATGACATTGCAGGAAACGGAGAGTTTGGTGCTCCGGCCAGAATGAGAGGCAACATCTTGTTCCAACATATTCATTAGCAATATCCCCTCTACATTAGAGGTA
This sequence comes from Adiantum capillus-veneris, assembly GCF_014529385.1. Taxonomy (NCBI): domain Eukaryota; kingdom Viridiplantae; phylum Streptophyta; class Polypodiopsida; order Polypodiales; family Pteridaceae; genus Adiantum; species Adiantum capillus-veneris. Next base: position 3,915,175 of record NC_140956.1, read on the forward strand.
AGGCTCAATCCTCACTCAAGATCTAGCTTTCAATACTATAAGTGATATTTTTTGGCATTTAGTTCTTGAACTAACATTTTAGTACTCATATTACCTTTTAAAATTCAAATTTTGTGGTGGCAGTTAACAAATTAATTAGTCATTATATTTTATAGTGCAAAGAATCTTGAACTATCTGGTGGAATAACACATTATTATTAAATCATCAGCACGAGGTGATTCTTCTTCATGGAGCATATTGTTGTATGTTGCAATGGGGTAATTTTGTGAGTGAATTGTTGTATGGTGGAATGGATAGTTTATTACCATCTTGGATGAGCAAAAGGTTATGTATCTCTATCTCTTGAAATTGTTAGTATAATGTTGTTTGTGTTTCTTCCGTCCCCCAATGTGAACCCAGCCTTAACCTCCGTTTCAATGCAGCAAGTAACTGCAGGCCACTTGCCATTGCTTTTCTCGCGGGTCGCGGCATAGGAGAAGAGCCCATAAATGAACGCGGATCAGAATTCAAGGCCTCTTCAACCGACATGACTGAACAAGCGAAGGAAAAGCACAGCCGTTGGCAAGGGCCGACACTGCCCGACAGAGAGCATGCCGTTGCGTAGTGAAGAGTCTAGAAGAAGCGCTGGCAGTTGATGAAGCTGTCGAGCAGAGACGTGTTTTGAGGAGGAGGTAGCCCTCTACAAAGGAAAGGGAGGGCCTGCTTGCAGGAGGCACTGAGGGGACTTGGGACCAGGCTGAGGAGGATTGCAGAGCTCGCGGACTCATTTGTTGTAATGGAACAGGATTGTGGATCATAGAAAGGGTGAAAGAGTTTGTGTTTTCTTGTAACTGTTGTTCATGTTGGTTCTGGTGAAAGGGATGAAGATGGTGAAGGTGATGGGAAGGTTGTTGATGTTGTTCGCGTTGTTGCTGCTGTTGATGGTGGTGAGGCTGACTGATGAGGAGATGAAGAGGCATGCTGGCTACTGTTGTTGCTGTTGCAAGGGCGAAGGTTAATGGAGAGGAAAATCTCCAACACCTGCACTAATATGCTCATAGGAAGCTGCAAATCTCATCATCCCCGTGTCTGTGTTTGTGTGCCTACGAGAGAAAGTGAGTGTGTGTGGGGATCCGAGAGAGGAAGCAAATGTTGTTGCTAGGTGATTGGGCTCGAGAATGTTGTCGTTAGGCTGGTGTCACATTGGGGCAGGCGGATGCGCTTTTTCCTGGAATCCACCAATCATATGTCGCGCCGAGGGAACTCCCTGTCACACTGTCACACTGGGTCGCTGACCATATTTCCATAGCCGAGCTGGCTCTCCAGCTCAGCGGCCACCTTTACATGCCCGCCCAAGCTCAGCCCAAGCGGAAAACCTGCAGTTTGATTGGACAACGAGCAGCTTTTTCACTTTTCCCCGCATGCTCCAGTGTGACGCCATTTGCAGCAGCCACTGAAATCTTACATGCTTTCACGCACGAGCAGGCAGCTGGTCATGGAGGTCCAGCTCAGGAAGGGCATGCGGCCCAGTGTAACAGGGGCCTTAGTTTATGGCTTCAATATTGGTTGCACGCATTCTTTCAGGGTGCTATGTCATTCTCAATGCGGCTATGGCTACATCTGTCCGTTTGAGTCGCTACCTTGCTGCAAGCTGCCAACTTGCGTGCTGCAGGTCACCTTGCTTGGTACATATGGCAGCCAAGTACTGGTTTTGTAGCCCAATGGAAGTACACAATTGCTCCATGGCCGCGGACTCAACTTGGGCTGCACAAGCTACCACAGTAGCCTCCTAAGTACATGCAGCCATGGGGTAGTACCACCTTGCTGGCTATTTTCGCCCATTTGCACTAAAACGGCACCTCCAACCTCTGCCACTTAGCACTCATTGGGCCACCTGCACTAAAACAACACCTCACACCTCTTGCACTCAGCGGTCACAGCCACCATGGCATGAAGCTCGCCATTCTGAACCTTACATTGAAGGCACACAGTTTTTTTTAATGTCCGGGGTCCATATGTTGCATCTATGAAGTCCTGAGTCCGACATTCGGGGCCATATTGATGGGGCCGTATTGAATGTCCACGGTCTTACTGAGCTCCACCCCTTCCACACACTTATTCACACGCAAGATCTCTAATGTGTTCCGATCAACATCCAAATGACACTACAAGAAGCTATTCATATTAGCGACGTTCACAAACCGACGTTCAAAAAAAAAAAATTCTCGACATCGTTATGAGCGTTGCTATGAGCGTCGCAAAGTAAATTTGCGATGCTCATAGCGACGCCGGCTAGGCTAAAAAAAATAACAAAGAGCGCCCAAAAACTCAGATCTCAGATCTGAGTTTTTCGACACCCTCAAGCAAGGAGCAGGTAACGCTCTCCCTCTCCTTCTCTCTCTCTCTCTCTCTCTCTCTCTCTCTCTCTCTCTCTTTCTTCTCCACACACACACACACACACACACGAGGAGAGGAAGGAGAGCCAGGTATGCTCCTTCCCTCTCCTCACTCTCATGTTCCCTTCCCCTCTTTCTCTCTCCCTCCCTCTCTCTCTCTCTCTCACACACACACACACACACACACATAGTGTTTTTGAGAGAGAGAGAGAGAGAGAGAGAGAGAGAGAGAGAGAGAAAGAGTACAAACATAAACAAAAACGCACACACACATACATAAACAAAGAATGCACACACATTGAGAGAGGAAAAGAGAGATAGAACATGCATAAACAAAAAACGCACACATTGAGAGAGGAAAAGAGAGAGAGAACATGCATAAACAAAAAACGCACACATTGAAGGAGGAAAAGAGAGAGAAAACATGCATAAACAAAAAAACGCACACACATTGAGAGAGAAAGAGACAGAAACTAATTTAACGTCGAAGGAAACTAATTAAAATTAAAAGACCTAAAGATCTAGCCGACGAGGAGTTGAACTCAAGACCTATTATTCAAGAGGGAAATGGCATAACCAATCTATCATATTTGGCATGGGTGATAGAAAGGTTATACCATTTATCTCTTTTTATTGGCACACACATCCACACACGCGCACACACACAAGAAGAAGAGAGTTATAACGTCGTAGGAAACTATCTTAAAAGACGTTAAAGATTAGGTTAGATGTAGACTTACGTTAAATTAGATTTAGGTTTATTTAAGTTAAATTAGATTAGATTTAGGTTTATTTTTAGTTAGATTTACGTTTATTTACGCTAGATTTAGATTTACGTTATATTAGATTAGATTTAGGTCTCCATAGACTGCGATGCCTGCATGAAGCGGGTGAAGAAAGCCCTCAATGGAATATAGGGTATTGCTGCCTTCACTCATGGTGGGCTCCGTCGATCCAAAAGTACTGGTGAAATGTCTTCAGAAGATAGGGAAGAAGGTGGATCTTCAGGGCGGCAAGAGTCACTACATCCCCGACAATGACCATCTAAACAACCTCTAGTCATTCAACAGCAACTTCAAAGTTAGTAACAAGAGCAAGAACGGTTTAAAGGGCCAATTGCTGTCGTCAGATGTGGATGGAGATGAGGCAGCGTCACCACCGGAAGTTAACTCTCACATCTTTAGTGATGAGAATGCCAACTCTTGCCGAGTTATGTGAAAAATTATGTGTTAAATCAGTTTTAAGGTTCTTATAATCCCTGTTAGTTTAGTTCTTTGTTTTTAATATAACATAATTTACGTTAGATTTACATTTATGTTATATTAGATTAGACTTAGGTTTATTTAGGTTTACCCACACACACACACACACACACACACACACACACACAAGAAGAAGAGAGTTTTAACGTCGTAGGAAACTATCCCAAAAGACGTTAAAGATTAGGTTAGATGTAGACTTACGTTAAATTAGATTTAGGTTTATTTTTAGTTAGATTTACGTTTATTTAGATTTACGCTTATTTACGTTAGATCGAGTCCACGCAAGAATTACTTACGGTTTAGGGTTTAGAGTTAAACGAACAGTGAAAAGATCTACTGTGAGGCAATGTTTGAGCCCGAGATTGATGCAATGATCGAAACGATCATGGATTCAGAAAGGCTTATCTATGATGATATGAAAAGTGAAGCCGATACGCCATTGTATAATGGAGCACGTATGTCTAGATTGAAAGCACTCCTGGTTCTTCTCAACATGCAGACAAAGTTTGGATGGAGTGACACTAGCGTCACAGCACTTTTCAGGTGATCTATTACAATTAGTTTACTTTAATAAAACTCTAAATGTATAATGATCTGATAGATTTTTACACGACTGTATCGTATTTTTATGTTGTGTAGATTGCTTAAAGAGAACATACTACCAGCTGACAATGTGATGCCAGATTCCCGAGATGAAGCAAGAAAGATTTTGCGAAACTTGGGGATAGATTACAATTCTATCCACGCTTGTCCTAATGACTGCATTCTTTTCAGAGGGGAATACATAGACATGGAGAAGTGTCCGAAATGTGATTCCGAAAGATATCGAGTAGATCTCCACGGGACAAAAATTCCACAAAAGGTTTTGCGACATTTTCCTCTGCTTCCTCGCATCAAGCATTTCTTCGAATGTAAGTCCATGGCCGCCCTAGCATCATGGCATGAGGAGAATAAATCTTCGGATGGTGTGCTACAAATTCCTACAGATTGCGCAGCATGGAAACATATAGATGGAACATGGTCGGATTTTGCCAGGGAAGCTCGAAATTTGCGCTTAGTCCTGGCTATGGATGGCGTAAATCCATTTGGTCAAAGATCAACATCTTACAGTGTATGGCCCGTTGTCATCGTCAACTACAACATTCCCCCGTGGTTGACTACGAAGAAGGGGCACCTATGGCTAAGCTTGATTGTGCCAAGGCGATATAAAGTGGAGAATATGGATGTGTATCTTTGTCCACTATTGGAAGAGCTACAACAATTGTGGATTGGCATAGAGGTGGTGGATATGAGCCGACACACAAGACGACGGAATGCTTTGATCAGAGGCATTCTAATGTGGACCATGCATGACTATCCCGGGCTAACAGAATGCTCAGGTGATCTATTGACACTCCTCACTCAGACACTGTAAATCTTGTTTTTTCCCATAGTTGATCTATTATCATGTGGATACATGCAGGGCTTCAAACAAGCGGATACAGAGCATGTGTCACATGTAGACCTAGACTGAATGCACATAGGGCGCCCTCACTGAAGAAGCAAATCTACGAAGGTCATCAAGCGTATCTTCCAGAGAATCATGTGTTACGCGACGGCTTTTTGAGAAGAGAGCCACCAAGGATGTCTGCACAAGCATGGTTAGAGCAGAAGGAGATGTGCGATGATGGATTGCCTCCAGGGATGAAGAGACTATCTCTATGGTACGAGTTACCATACTGGCCCCGACTCATGATCAATCACTTGCTCGATCCAATGCACATATTCAAGAATGTGGGTAATCTACTATGGGACCATCTGACTAGCAAGAAAGATACTTTGGGAGCCAGAGTTGACCTTAGAAATGTGGATCGTATGGAGCAATATTGGCCGCAAATAGCGTATGATGGATCGATAAAACTCCCTAAAGCACCATGGATTTTCACAAGAGCCCAAGAACGCAAAGTAAAAGAGACCATTCGATCTTTGCGGACCCCCACTGGCGTAATGCACTCGCTCCGAACGTGTTTTACTAAAGAAGGAAAGCTTACCGGTTTGAAGTCACACGATTGGCATAAAATGTGTCAGGTACGTTCATAGTGGAGGAGATCAGAGAAGATGCTCAATCAGAAGCCGCTGCGGTGGTGCCAGACGAGCATCAAGATGCTACTACTCTATATGGGGTGCATGCAGAGGAGCTGTCATAATAATCAATATCTAATTCTCCTAAATGATTTTCTCATATTAAACTGATCATTTAATGTGGGGAAGTGCCAAGGGAGAAAAAGCTAGAATATTGGTTAAGCTAGCAGACCGGCCACAGTAGGGATCCAAAGGAGGGAAAATAGGGATCCAAAGGGGGGGCCATCTGCAAAAGAGCCATGTGAAACAATGGGCCAAAAAGACCCTAAGGTTCAGCCCATTAAGACTTCCAAAATGCTAAGGTTCCAAAATTCAAAGGTTGAGTCCAAAGGTCAACCCTAGGGAAAATTGGATGCTTTGTGTGTGCCCTAAAAGTCCTTACACGTCCCTACATGGGAGGGGGCGAGCCCCAAAGCTAGGGGATGAGAGAGAAAGCCACACACACACACACAGGCTCCCTTTACACAAAGGGAATGAGGGACACATGTCAGCTCCCTAGGCCAGATGCCCACAAGGTGTGCCCAATTCCTATTGGAAGACCCTTGAAGTGGACCAATGAGAATTAGGCTAGAGTAAATCTAGTTTAATTAATTTAAAACATTTAATAAAAGAAACCAATGAGAATTAAGTGTCCTAGAAGACTATTGGGCAGTCTCCCAAGGGGTCCAATGAGCATTCAGGAGCCCCATGGCTTGCCTGATTCCTATTGGCCAGGAGGCAAAGGGGTCCAATGAGAGTTTAGTTTAATTATTTAATTACCTAAAGCTCTCACAAAAGGGGAAAGGGGGACACATGTCAGAAGGCTATCACTTATGCTGCTTAATCCCTATTGGCTTGACCTGGGGAGGTCCAATGAGGCAAAAGCCAGACTAATTTAGCAGCTAGGGCTCGCCCAAGAGAGGGGGGGGGGGCTGATTTTTGCTTGGCATTGACACACACACTCTCACACTTGACAATGTGTGAAGGGAAAATACTCTATCTCCTCCCAAGCTTTAATGGAGAGCTCATCACCTACTCCAAGCTTGTGAGATAGAAGCCTACATCAACACTCTCTTGGCATGTGGATGCAAATCCAACCAAGATCCAAGCTTCAATGCATGCTCATCTTCTCTACCAAGCTAATTACTAAGCTAAGCTATGCTAATATGAGTGATTATGTGAGGAGATGTACTTCTTTCTCGTAAGATACTTCTTTTTCCTCTCAATCTACTCTCATACCCTGCTAGCTCTCACCATCTTCGAAGGTGTGTGAGGTCTTGGGTCTGAGAACGGGGATAATTCAAGTTGTGTTTGATTAAGTGTTTTGCTTGGTGTATGAAGCTTCCATCTTCATTGCACTAGCTAGTCTTGAAGGAACACAAAGAATTGTATTGTACAATGTCTCTCTTGATGGGAGAAACCATAATACAAAGCCTTTTGGAGGGGGGACCGGCTCCATGCAAATCCGGTCCTCAACTGTTGTCAATAGCTTAATTGCTCTCTCTTTTGAAAGTATTGTCGATGCTATCTAGCTAGGTGTTATGCTTTTTGTTGCTCTCTCCACCCAAGCACTCTTGTAATTCTCATTAGGAATCTATTCTAATGAAATGCCCACTATGTTCATGCTAATTTCCGCTACAAATAAGATTTTAGGCCATTAAATGTTACATTGGTATCAGAGCTCAAGGTTTCTCTTTTCTTGCTCAAGAAGGGAGGTCCTCAAGCTAGCTACAAATGGTTGGTATTATTAATTGCCTGTGAGTAAGTAGAATAGGGATTTTTCAGCCTTGCAGTGCGCCTGCCTTTGTGCAGTTAACGGGGCATCACCGTCGAGAGCTATGGTCTTAATAGTGGAGTCCTACGGGGCTTGCCTACGGCTTAACCACTATTGAGCTATTAGAAGCTTGACAGGAGCCGGTGCTGTTTTGGTGTCGAAAGACCCTCTCTTCTATTCCTTGCAATTAATGGTATTCGAGCCGCGGGTACAGTAGCTTGAGTGCTTTTTCTAAAGGGGTAAAGAGGAGTAGCAACTAGGGCTTGAAGTGCCAAAGTACACACACACACACACATAGTGTTTTTGAGAGAGAGAGAGAGAGAGAGAGAGAGAGAGAGAGAGAGAGAGAAAGAGTACAAACATAAACAAAAACGCACACACACATACATAAACAAAGAATGCACATACATTGAGAGAGGAAAAGAGAGATAGAACATGCATAAACAAAAAACGCACACATTGAGAGAGGAAAAGAGAGAGAGAACATGCATAAACAAAAACCGCACACATTGAGGGAGGAAAAGAGAGAGAAAATATGCATAAACAAAAAAACGCACACACATTGAGAGAGAAAGAGACAGAAACTAATTTAACGTCGCAGGAAACTAATTAAAATTAAAAGACCTAAAGATCTAGCCGACGAGGAGTTGAACTCAAGACCTATTATTCAAGAGGGAAATGGCATAACCAATCTATCATACTTGGCATGGGTGATAGAAAGGTTATACCATTTATCTCTTTTTATTGGCACACACATCCACACACGCGCACACACACAAGAAGAAGAGAGTTATAACGTCGTAGGAAACTATCTTAAAAGACGTTAAAGATTAGGTTAGATGTAGACTTACGTTAAATTAGATTTAAGTTTATTTAAGTTAAATTAGATTAGATTTAGGTTTATTTTTAGTTAGATTTACGTTTATTTACGCTAGATTTAGATTTACGTTATATTAGATTAGATTTAGGTCTCCATAGACTGCGATGCCTGCATGAAGCGGGTGAAGAAAGCCCTCAATGGAATATAGGGTATTGCTGCCTTCACTCATGGTGGGCTCCGTCGATCCAAAAGTACTGGTGAAATGTCTTCAGAAGATAGGGAAGAAGGTGGATCTTCAGGGCGGCAAGAGTCACTACATCCCCGACAATGACCATCTAAACAACCTCTAGTCATTCAACAGCAACTTCAAAGTTAGTAACAAGAGCAAGAACGGTTCAAAGGGCCAATTGCTGTCGTCAGATGTGGATGGAGATGAGGCAGCGTCACCACCGGAAGTTAACTCTCACATCTTTAGTGATGAGAATGCCAACTCTTGCCGAGTTATGTGAAAAATTATGTGTTAAATCAGTTTTAAGGTTCTTATAGTCCCTGTTAGTTTAGTTCTTTGTTTTTAATATAACATAATTTACGTTAGATTTAGATTTATGTTATATTAGATTAGACTTAGGTTTATTTAGGTTTACCCACACACACACACACACACACACAAGAAGAAGAGAGTTTTAACGTCGTAGGAAACTATCCCAAAAGACGTTAAAGATTAGGTTAGATGTAGACTTACGTTAAATTAGATTTAGGTTTATTTTTAGTTAGATTTACGTTTATTTAGATTTACGCTTATTTACGTTAGATCGAGTCCACGCAAGAATTACTTACGGTTTAGGGTTTAGAGTTAGACGAACAGTGAAAAGATCTACTGTGAGGCAATGTTTGAGCCCGAGATTGATGCAATGATCGAAACGATCATGGATTCAAAAAGGCTTATCTATGATGATATGAAAAGTGAAGCCGATACGCCATTGTATAATGGAGCACGTATGTCTAGATTGAAAGCACTCCTGGTTCTTTTCAACATGCAGACAAAGTTTGGATGGAGTGACACTAGCGTCACAGCACTTTTCAGGTGATCTATTACAATTAGTTTACTTTAATAAAACTCTAAATGTATAATGATCTGATAGATTTTTACACGACTGTATCGTATTTTTATGTTGTGTAGATTGCTTAAAGAGAACATACTACCAGCTGACAATGTGATGCCAGATTCCCGAGATGAAGCAAGAAAGATTTTGCGAAACTTGGGGATAGATTACAATTCTATCCACGCTTGTCCTAATGACTGCATTCTTTTCAGAGGGGAATACATAGACATGGAGAAGTGTCCGAAATGTGATTCCGAAAGATATCGAGTAGATCTCCACGGGACAAAAATTCCACAAAAGGTTTTGCGACATTTTCCTCTGCTTCCTCGCATCAAGCATTTCTTCGAATGTAAGTCCATGGCCGCCCTAGCATCATGGCATGAGGAGAATAAATCTTCGGATGGTGTGCTACAAATTCCTACAGATTGCGCAGCCTGGAAACATATAGATGGAACATGGTCGGATTTTGCCAGGGAAGCTCGAAATTTGCGCTTAGTCCTGGCTATGGATGGCGTAAATCCATTTGGTCAAAGATCAACATCTTACAGTGTATGGCCCGTTGTCATCGTCAACTACAACATTCCCCCGTGGTTGAGTACGAAGAAGGGGCACCTATGGCTAAGCTTGATTGTGCCAAGGCGATATAAAGTGGAGAATATGGATGTGTATCTTCGTCCACTATTGGAAGAGCTACAACAATTGTGGATTGGCATAGAGGTGGTGGATATGAGCCGACACACAAGACGACGGAATGCTTTGATCAGAGGCATTCTAATGTGGACCATGCATGACTATCCCGGGCTAACAGAATGCTCAGGTGATCTATTGACACTCCTCACTCAGACACTGTAAATCTTGTTTTTTCCCATAGTTGATCTATTATCATGTGGATACATGCAGGGCTTCAAACAAGCGGATACAGAGCATGTGTCACATGTAGACCTAGACTGAATGCACATAGGGCGCCCTCACTGAAGAAGCAAATCTACGAAGGTCATCAAGCGTATCTTCCAGAGAATCATGTGTTACGCGACGGCTTTTTGAGAAGAGAGCCACCAAGGATGTCTGCACAAGCATGGTTAGAGCAGAAGGAGATGTGCGATGATGGATTGCCTCCAGGGATGAAGAGACTATCTCTATGGTACGAGTTACCATACTGGCCCCGACTCATGATCAATCACTTGCTCGATCCAATGCACATATTCAAGAATGTGGGTAATCTACTATGGGACCATCTGACTAGCAAGAAAGATACTTTGGGAGCCAGAGTTGACCTTAGAAATGTGGATCGTATGGAGCAATATTGGCCGCAAACAGCGTATGATGGATCGATAAAACTCCCTAAAGCACCATGGATTTTCACAAGAGCCCAAGAACGCAAAGTAAAAGAGACCATTCGATCTTTGCGGACCCCCACTGGCGTAATGCACTCGCTCCGAACGTGTTTTACTAAAGAAGGAAAGCTTACCGGTTTGAAGTCACACGATTGGCATAAAATGTGTCAGGTACGTTCATAGTGGAGGAGATCAGAGAAGATGCTCAATCAGAAGCCGCTGCGGTGGTGCCAGACGAGCATCAAGATGCTACTACTCTATATGGGGTGCATGCAGAGGAGCTACAAAATGAAACAGAGGATATGTGTTTAAACGGAGAGCTCTATATAGATATAGGAATTTATGCTGAGTTATGCGAGGATGAGAGAGAGATCTCTTAAAGCCACAAATATTGTATTTGAACAATTTTGCTCCGTGTTGTAAAAACTCTGGCTCTCTAAGTACCTTCCATGGTGTATAACGCTCTTCTCTACTCGCGCTCACATCTTTTGATTGAAAATTCTGAGTTTTTGACTTGCCTCTTCTATCACTCAATTCATTGCGTCATTGTATTTATATGCGTCATTACGTCATTGTATTTAATGGTCTTTGCGTCATTGTCTACTCTATTCATTCAATATTAAGTTTAAATATTCGTGTGTTTAATGCAGGTATGGATGATGAGGAGTTTCTTTCTTCTTTGTCACCGCAGCAGAGACAGTGGTACGTGGAGCGTCATCGCTCTGGCGCATCATCGTGCGTTCCTACTCAATCCGCATCTCCCTCTCTTTCGGAGCATTCGGCGCGCTCCGAAGCTTCGGCGTCGACGAGACGATCTTCACACTCGTCTAAACACCGGCGCTCTAGTGGTGGCAGTGGCGGTTGTTGTGGGGATTCCGCCGCCGATGCCTCCACACCGCCTCGTGTTCGACGAGGCTCTTTACCCTCCCCTTCTTTGCCCGCCCCCACACCAGCCACAGCATCGCCATCTACGCCAGGTTTTGCGCGGCTGAATGTTCCTAGCAGCTACACACCTCTACCTACTCCGCCAGGAGCCACCCCACTCGACACTCCTCGCTTCGGGGCCCAGACGCCGGTGGAGACACCTGACGTCCGTACCCCCATCGACACGCCGCTAGAGACCCCTGCCGGGACACCCAGGTTCACGCGTCACCGGCCAGAGGGCTTGCCTTACTCCGTCGACTTCAGCGGCGGCATCATCATGGATGATGACGGCAAGAAGGTGATCTCGCGCATGCGTGGTCTTTGCTCTCAGCTGTTTAGACACTACATACTAAACAAATGGAGTGAAGTACCAAGTGATTTAAAAGCCAGAGTCATCAGCATACTTCATGATGAGTTTCCCGTTCCAACACGGGATCAACGCTTCAATGAAGACCTGATGAAGATTCGAATGCGCGAATACTGCAAACACAAGCGTTCCGAAGTGCAAAAAGCAATCAAGCATGGGTGGAACAGGCCAGATTGGCCAGAAGATTGGAAGAATGCGAAGAAAGCAGTGCGCGAGAATCTCGACAAGTGGAAGCAACAAAAGGATGCAGCCAGAGCGCGAGTAGAGACAGGGAGCTCGCACCACTTGGGGAGCGGTGGATGGGCATCATTTGAGGCCGATTTTGTAAGTGTTTTCGCATTGCTCTTTATGTTCGATAGTTTAGGGTTTATGAGTTTTTTAATTCTAACATAATGAAATCTTTGTATGTTTTGACAGTGGTCGATGACAGGACGTGATCCCACACCGTACGAGCGCGAGTACGCAGGCAGGAAGGGCTTAAACGCCCTGATGGACATTCTCAGTTCTCGCAGCGGCATGGTTAGTATTAGGGTTTACTCTTTTCTATTTTTTGTATTGTTTTATAAATGTCGTTATATGTTTATACTTACTGAAAGCTGTCTTATTGTCTTTTTTTTGCAGAATCCGACAGATATGCCGCTTGGACGCGATGAGACGTCTGACTAGACGACGTCAGTTTAGCCGTAGCTAGATAGCATTAGTTTAGGGTTTCTCATAGCTTATGTATCATGAGACGGATTTTATACGTCTTTTTGAACCATGTATATTATTACATTTGTCACCGTAGTTCATTTTGCCAATCAATTCTTTATGTCTATGATGTTGTACAATTGTCATTATTACATTTGCCAATCAATTCATTTTGCCTATGATGTGTACAATTGTCAATTTTACGCTTGTCAATTTTGCAAACAATGCGTCTTGTGGGTGACTATTTTGGGTCTATTATCTACCCTTGCACTTTTTTTAAAAAGTGAATCAAGTACAATATGGTTGATGGGTGGCATGGCATTCAATGCCCTGTCACCAAAAAAAATTTCTCTCGGGCGTCGCTATAACCGTCGCTATTTATGGCTCTGTAGCGTCGCTATGAGCGTCGCTATAGACTTCTTTGTAAACGTCGCTATAACCGTCGCTATGACCGTCGCTATATAGCGACGCCTATAGCGACGCTCTCGTAGCGACGCTATTAGCGACGGTTTTAGCGATGCCGTGGGTTATAAAAACCCAGTGTATTTCCGTCGCTAACAGTGTCACAAGAGCACACAACCTCTTGTAGTGTGAGTCTCTTTCCCTCCCACGACAGAGGCTTGCAACTGGCATCTTACCCTCACGACATCTTTGATTGAGTTGTGCAAAGGTAGAGTTCTCTCTCTCTCTCTCTCTCTCTCTCTCTCTCTCTCTCTATATATATATATATATATATATATATATATATATATATACACACACAAGAAGTTTTGGATAAATTCTCACAATAATTCCCAGATTGTGACTTATCTCAACATCATGAGCTTCTATGAGGGAGGCACCGTATACCTAGCTAGGTACGATTGGGGGCAGGGAACCGCTGGCCCGATGGGGGGGCCAGCGGTCCCCTGCCCCCAATCGTACCTAGCTAGATATGCGGTGCCTCTCGAGCAGAAGCTCATGATGTTATGCATTGTATGAAAAACACTGAAAAAGACTATGTTTTCCTACATGAGAAAATCTCTAGATCTTCTTGTGATATATGTGTGTGTGTGTGTGTGTGTGTGTGTGTGTGTGGAGGCAGGGAGGAATTCTGGCCCCTCCCTCGACCACATCACAAGCATCTTGATCCGGTTATGTTTCCTACAACCCCGACGACGTAGGCGGATAGCGTAGAGAGAGAGAGAGAGAGAGAGAGAGAGAGAGAGAGAGAGAGAGGCCGCGGGCCATACTAGTACATGAAAATACATATTCACATGGGTTCTTAGCTTGCAATTAGTGAACATGTATGTTTAGTGCATGCATGGGGACATACATCACACACTAAACATACGTCGAAAATGATTAGGATGTGTGTGCTTAAGGAGGCCAATCTTGGTGTTCTTGAGTGTTGAGGTCTTTTTTTGTGTGTGGAGACACTTTTCCAACAGAAGTACAAAAGAAAAGTGCTAAGAGCACTCCCCCATAGCTCCAATGTGGAGGCACCATTGGCAAGCGTCCTGTTTTTCCTTGGAGGGCCCTCCAATGGTAAACGGCGCCCCATAAAGCGCGCTAACTCCAGAATCCGCCATTCTTTTTTTTTTTGTAGCCCCCCAACCTAAGGCGTGATAATAACTGCATTCCAACTTCATCGACGCTATGACGACCCTACTACACAGCTTCCAGTGCTCCGGCTCGTGTGCCTGCTGCTACAGTCAACCATGCTCCATTCTGCCACATCTCTCTCTCTCTCTCTCTCTCTCTCTCTCTCTCTCTCTCTCTCTCTCTCTCTCTCTCTCTCTGACACACACACAGACACACACACATGCGCACGCTAAATCTCCTCTCTATGTCTTCTGCACTCAAAACACCTCTCGGATACGTTACATGCAAAAACTGAAGTCACTCTCTCTATCTCTCGCTCTCTCTCAGATCACTCTCGCTTATCATTAAAAAATTTCGGAGGTCATTTGGAGGGCCATATGAAGAGAGAGAAAAATAGAGCGCGTCCAATGAGCATGAGGGCTACGTTACGTAGAAAAGTACGGGGAAAGACTCAAAAAATAGGAAAATAGCCTAAAAACTTGGATTGTGGCATCGTAATTTCCTTGCTTTTACCGAGCTGTTAGGTGCTTGCCAGTGGTCCCACTGCTGATATTCTCTTATGGTCATTAATGTACTGGAGGGTGACCATTAAGCCCGCACAAGATATTGGAATTCTAAAACACTTTCCCTCCATTAGAATGCTTTCAAAGTGAATCTCCCTCCACTAAAGCTTTTCTCTGAGAGCTATGGCTTCCACGTTTTCTCGCCCAAGAAGCTCTAGGTGTTTACTGTCTCTCACACCAACAACCAACAGCTGCACTTTGCCTAGAAGGCCAAGTAGTAGCATATCCTCAATTACAATATCAACTTCAATAAGTGCAGAGAACCAATGGGTTGGACAAAGGATAAACAAAGGTTCATGGGTCCTCATGCAACCAAGAAGACCCAAGAGGTCTAGTGGTATCAATGTTTACCGCTCAGCATGGAAGGCCAGAGTGTTGGATTTCAAAGTTGAAATCGGCAAAAGATCTGGAAAGGAAGTTCTTGTTCAGCATGTGTTTACCCATCCAGACGTGATAGCAAACGGTGGAAATGTATCAGATATACATCAACCACGTTGCAATCGTAACTACTCTTGACATCTGAACTTCGTTTGATTTTTCATTTCACTTATTGATACTCTCATTATAACTTTTCTTATATATTTTGCAACATTTATCCCTCTTCTTATGAGCAATGTCTCCATTCTTCACAGCTCAACTACATTAGATTTGTCATTTTTACTTATTGATACTCTTAGTTTAACCCTTCTTATATATATTGCAGATGTTTATCCCTCTTCTTATAAGCAATGGAAGCCTGTGGAGTGCATAATAGGCCTGTTCCTTGTTGTTCATGCCCACATTGGTTCTCTACAGTATTCAGGGAGGAGCAACAAAAGCCTGGCTGATGAAGGAATATTTTTTTATGACCACTTCTACCAACTCAGCTCAGGGAATAAGAATGGCATGTTGCTGAAACTGTCTCTACCAACCGATTGGAACACTGTGGACTGGCCAGTTCCCGAGGAACCAATGGTGGAGGCAATGCGAAGTAAGCTCTACAAGGATATACAGAGGTCTCTACGTAGCTCTATTCCCACCAAACTGGTTAGAATTGCAAACTTTGGTCCTGCTGCACTCATTAGGAGATTTTGAGGTCTTTTGGAGGGCCTTTTGGAAGAGAGAGGAAAATAAGCTCCTCCAATGAGAGAAGAGCCTACGTTACGTAGAAAAATAGATTAATATTAACAAAAATATAAAAGGTGTCCCTCTCCTCATTTAATAATCTAGTGGTCCTTGAAGACGATCACTCTCTTTCATTTAATGCGAGCACCTTTTTCAGAAGGTAGATGCGGTGCATTTGATACGGCTTACGTCATCACTAGAATTCAAAAAGTTACAAAACTATCAAGTGGTGGAAGATTTTGAAACTTTTGATACTGTCAATGCGTCCGGAATGCCCAAATATCCTAAAAATGAATGTCCAATTGCCTAGCTCCGACATCCAAAGAGGCAAAGAATGTCAAAAACCCCTAAAAGAACATTTTACTAACGGTGCGCGAGGAGGCATTCCAAAATTTTGGAATGCCTCATCGCGCGCCGTTAGTAAAAAGCCCCCTTTTTCCTCTTTTAGAGAGCTTTTTGAGAGAAAAATGTCAAAAAAACTCTAAAAAGGCCTCCATCTATCACATAGGTTTTTTCTTCATCATCTTAGCCTTAGAGATCATAATTTCGGGTCTATAAGAGTGAGCACGCACACCCATTGTTACAATTCTACAAAGTGCATTTTGATCACACACACACACACACACACACACACACACAAATATAACATACACACAAACACACAGAGACACAAATATAACATACACACACACACACAGAGACACACACACTCACAAACACACACACACAAATATAACATACACACACACACACACACACACAAACACACAAACACAAAGAGCCCCCCCCCCCCCTCTCTCTCTCTCTCTCTCTCTCTCTCTCTCTCTCTCTCTCTCTATACTATAGGCGCGCGTAGAGAGGCACAACCGGTGTGCATGTCTCTATGCGCGCCTTTAGTACTGTGCATCCACCAATGTATGTGTTTATGTGTGTATGTGTGAGTGTTATAGAGAGAGGAAGTAAGTCGGGGGAAAGAGAGAGAGAGAGAGTCTTTCTGTTACCTTATACTAACGGCACGAGGAGGTGTTTTTTGAGGTCAAAACATGCTCCACGCGCGCCGTTAGTAATGGGAGTCTCTCACTCTCTCTCTCTCTCTTTAAATATGCTAAGCTATAGAAAGGAGAGAGAGAGAGAGAGAGAGAGAGAGAGAGAGAGAGAGAGCATGGTGCAAAAGTGCAATAGAGAAACATGGGTAGGCTTTCTTGAAAGATAATTGTCCAAAAATCACTAAAAGGAGCTTTGTACTAACGTCGTGCAGAGGGGCATTCTAGCATTTTAGAATGCCTCCTCGCGCGCCTTAAGTAAAAAGCCCATTTTTTGGAGTTTTTTGACATTTTTTGCCTCTTTGGATGTCGGAATGAGACAAGTAGACATTCGGTTTTAGGGTATTTTGGCGTTTCGGACGCATTGGTGGTGTCAAAAGCCTCAAAATCTATCACTATTTGACAGTTTGTGACTTTTCAACTTTCAGTGATGACGTAAGCTGCCTTGAATGCGCCGCACCTACCTCTTGAAAACGACGCTCACATTAAATTAAAAAGTGACCGTTTTCAAGGACGATTGGGAATATAAATCTACTTTTTAAAGTGTCTGGTTGTCCTTTTGGACGTACTCACAAGGTGCAAGTGCATTTTAAAAAACGTTTCTAGAGAGAGAAATACAATTTCTTACAAGGCCCTCCAAATGACCTCCGAAATTTTCTAATGCTTCATACAGTTGTTTCATAGCTACAATATCCGTGTTATGAAAACTATGTTCATGTGCAAGTCATTTCAGCAGTCATCCTGTGACAAACTTCTTGGCAGAGGATGGTATGTAAAGGAAGAGATTGGCATACGGTGCGAGGTCGCGCTTGATACTCTAGTTGTCAAGTACATGATTGCAAGCCAATCACTGTTACTCTCCTTTTGGTATATACGATCACAAATGCTCAATGGTAAGTACATTCCTATGGACCAGGTTTCTGCAGGTTTGGAAGATAATCCTGCTGTGGATGTGGAAGTGATTGATAAAGAGCATGGCCTAATGTTGGTGGTTACAATAAGGGATCTATGCAATCTTCTGCAGTTGCGGCATGACATAATTGAAGAGTCAATGGACAGGGACCTATCAAATTTTTCCTTTTTCTTAGCTGGCCGTAAGGTGATGCGGCGAAGGGAAAAAGATATTTTGTGCAAAGAGTTGGATGGTCGGCTTGAAATAGGGTCAATGTAACAGAGATTCTTGTGAACCCAAGTGTATACGAATGACTTTCAATACATGAAGTTTTTTGAGCTCATTTGTCAATTGTGCCCTGTGAATATAAGTGTGCTTGAAATACATCCTTTAGCATGTCAAATCTCTCTCTCTCTCTCTCTCTCTCTCTCTCTCTCTCAATGTTAGACAAGACAAAGACATGATAGAAGAGTCATCTTAATTCATTAGAAAGTACAAACTCGTCCGTGAACAATGGACTGAGATACAATTTCTGTAAGTATGGAATCAGAATGTCTTCAAGGTAAAAATCAAAGGAATGCCCCTCGAAAGAAGGTGGTGAGATAGTTGTTCCCGGTGGATTTAGTTCTCCCTTTTCAGGAGTATCATCAATCAGTAGTGTATTAGTTGCATCAAAGGGTACATCGATTTGGCTAAATGGTTTGTACAAAAGAGGTAAATGTGATTTTTTAGGGTGGTAGTGGCCCTCGACGGTAACACATTTTCTTTGATCATACAAAAAGGCAAAATCTAACGTGTGAGCGCCGCATACATGACCGCAAACTATTGTAACTAGTGGCAACAAGTTTTGCCTTTGCATTGAAGACCATATGGCAACTCTGAAGCGCGGAAGAAGAAACTGAATAAATTCCTTGGTTCCTGGACGAACCACGACTCGCCAAGTTCCCATCCGAAATGTTTGCAAATCCTCAAAGGGTTCTGTGTCACCGAGAGGCACGCGCATCAGCATCAATCCATTGAGGTCCAAGATAATCAACCTCTGTAAAAGTTGACAAGTACATATAACTAGTTAGAAGATGAACATATTTTGCCATACTTGAATAGACATTACCGGAACAACCGTATCTATAGGTAGCAAGGGTCCATACTGGGTCTCTGTAGTGTTGTTGTCGTTGTTGCTCTCCTCTGCTTTAGCTTCATCATTCACATCTTCATGGTCATCATTCACATCTTCATCAAGGGTCTCCCCCATGGCTCTTTCTGCCTCATTCAAGGTTTCCTCCAAGGTCTTTTCCTCTGCCTTGGTTGACCGGCTTGCATCATCCATCCTTGCCTCATCCATATCAGTTTGCTCATCCCTAGGCCTACTTTCCTCATCCATATCCTTTTGCTCATCCATTGGCCTGCTTTCCTCATCTTGGGTTTCATCCATAGGCTCTTTTGGCTCCTCCACTGGTTGACTTGGCTCTTTCATTGTCTCCTCCATAAGCCCCTCTGGTTGTACACTAGCACCTTCCATATGCTCATTTGACCTTTCCTCATCCTCGGCTCTTTCATCTTCAGCTGATATGACCCCCTCGGCCCGTTTTGATTCCACTGTATCGGATGCAGGGGTTTGTCGTGGTGGCATGTCATGTATTGTCATATCAATTGTGTGGTCGTCCAAGCCGCTATCTTCAGGTTCTCTGGGGCTCGACATAGTAAGCAGGTGTTGTATTAAACTTACCCAGTATCTTTGCAAATAATCATATGTGTAGTTTTTTAAAGCACTCTGCAAAATTGAAAGACCACATGGTGAGAATTCTTGTATAAACTAAACCAAAACTGACTGAATGCATTGCCAAATGGTTACCTTAGTCATGAAATTTTTTAATGCAAAGTAGCTTTGCA